>NC_137671.1:10715489-10722690 GCF_963422515.1 Blennius ocellaris | reverse complement strand
GATAAAACCTTCACCATCTCTCATCAAGTCCTCTCTGTGTTTCTGTGAACAAATAGGTTCAAAAAAAATAAATAAATAAACAAATGAAGTCAGTCGACTTTTATATCTGGAGGATTTAAGGCTTCGGTCTCAATTCAATGTGGGTTATTTAATGATTTCCTCCACGTTTTTCGTTGTAGCGGAGTGATTTATATCACTGCATCCTCATTAATAATTAAGAGAAAGCTTTAAAAAAAATAATAAAAATACTTGTTTTGTTTCAAAGTTGCTGAAATAAAAGAAGATGATTTAAGGCACATTTTCATACAAAAAAAAGGTGGAAACTTGTATTTCTGAGAGCTAAAAACAAAGACTGGTCAGGTATCAGACGTATTCTCTCTTCCCCTGTTCTGCCCTCCAACTACACAGCAATCAATTGCAAGTGACTGTCATTTTATTTATTTATTTATTTTTTATTTTTTAATTAATATTTATCATTTTTTGGCACGAGCAGCTTCCAGGGATCAGCTCTCCCCTGCAGCACTGCGCCGGCTGCTTGTCTCGCTCCAGTCTGGCACTGGAGGCAATAAAAAAAAGTGAGGCTGTTGTTAATCCAGAGAGGAGCCGCCGACTTTCTCAGGCGTTGCTCCTGTTGCAAGGCTATTGCTCATATCCTCCAGAGACAGGTCCCCTCTCTCTCTCCCTCTCTCTCTCTCTCCTCTCTCTCTCTCTCTCTCTCTCTGTCTCTCTCTCTCTCTCTCTCTCTCTCTCTCCATTCCTCTGTTTCTTGTCTGCATAATATCCTTTACTTGGACACTCCCTCCCTCCCTCTCTCTCCCTTTCTTTATCTCACTTTAGTCCAACTTTTGTGGCTCCCCTCCCTCCCTCCCTCCCTCCTCGCCTCTGGTGGTGTTGAGCAACCGTGGCTGAACTGCGCCTCCTTGTGTCCCGACAGAAAACATCACAAGCTCGCAAGCAAAGTCAGCAGAATAAATGCAGATCTGAGTTGTGACTGAAGCTCGAGGTTATTTCCGACGATAATGACCCAACGGGCCCGTTTTCCTCATTTGGCTGATGTATAAGCTTTTTTTTTTAATTATTGTTGTTGTCCTGATTGTGTCACTTATTTTATTTCAGAAGTTGACCATACTGACTGATTTAACCAAGTCTTATATAACTACCACTAATCTGCTACTTCAACATGACTTGTTTTCCGGCACTTCACTCGTAAAACGCGAGTCACCTCCGGATCCATCCATCCATTATCTAACTTATTTGGGTCACGCGTGGCTGAAGCAGATCCTGGCTCAGCAGGGCGCCACATGGCAATGTTGTCGATGCATCACAGGGAGACGTAGACAATCCTGCCTACAAGCAATTTAGATCACCCAATTAGCTTTGGATATTTTGAAATACAGGATGACACTGAAGTACACAAACATATTTAAACCCTTTTCAGGCATTTTAATTAGCTATATGAGGCATGGATGGTCATTAGTGTGTGTGTGTATCTTGGTGTGTTAGTAGAGGACGGTCAAACTGAGGCATCCTGAGAAAAGTCTTATCCGTCAACCACCCGGGGGTCAATAAAGTGCGTCTATTCTATTCTACCGGAGGAGGGCGCTGTTGTCGTTTCGACCTTTCCACACATGAGCGTCTCTCCACGCCAAGGTGAACCGATACACTTCAGAAGACCGAAGCGAGTGGCAAAACCAGAAGAGAGAATCTGAAGCGTCTTTCCTCCACTGATCCTCACACTGAATACTTGGCTGGACCAGTTCTTGTATTACAGTTGACTTTCCGTTGTCATCTATTGTTCCAGTGTGTATTCACGTGCTCAGGCTGACTGACTGCCACAACATATGCGGCGGTATATCAATCGGATGTATATTGAGAGCAGCCCAGAGTGTGTGTGTGTGTGTGTGTGTGTGTGTGTGTGTGTGTGTGTGTGTGTGTGTGTGTGTGTGTGTGTGTGTGTGTGTGTGTGTGTGTGTGTGTGTGTGTGTGTGTGTGTGTGTGTGTGTGTGTGTGTGTGTGTGTGTGTGTGGTGGAGAAGAAGTCAGGGCCCCTGAGATGAAAGGTGTGCCTCTATTGTCATGCAAACACGGGGGACCTCCAACTATCCACTGTGAAAGACTCATGGAGAAACTATTTTGTTGATGGTTGAACAGAAGTGTGCAGTTATGATAAATCCATCAAACAAAACAGACTTTTTGGGGGGGGGGGGGGTTACGCATAATTCCTGATTATGTTTGACCCCCCAAACCCCACCAGTTGGTAGTTTAATAAAGCTCGATATGAATGAAACATATTGGGGTCCAGTCCTCCTTGTTGCTTCGCCTCTTTTCAGAGGCAGTGAGTCAGAGATCAAAGAAGCAGCTCCTCTGCAGGTTCACCGCAGTTTGCCTTTGACCGGGTTATGAGTTGCGCAGAGCTTCGCTCCAACACGCCCTTTCTTTACCTCAGGACTCCTGACCGCCTCTGACCAAGTGCGTGTGTGTGTGTGTGTGTGCGTGTGTGTGTGCGTGTGCGTGTGCGTGTGCGTGTGTGTAGTGTGTAGTGTGTAGTGTGTAGTGTGTAGTGTGTCGTCCTTTCTTCTCGCAGACCAAAAGCAGAGAGAGAGGATTAGGCGCTTTCGACGCGCTCACCTTTTATTCAAACAAATTATTCACTTCAGCTCATAAAGGGAATCTGACCCACGTGAACTTTTTAAAGGTTGATTGAGGTCCTGCAAAACTTTTAACTCCCCTCCCCATCACTCACTCTTTTCTCATAAAATACAAAAGGGCCGAACTATTCTGGAACTGAGGGCTGATGTACAATGTTTAGAAACACAAAGGCAACAAAAGCTACTTCGTTTTGTTGGTAATAATTCTTATGTCTTTTTTGTTGTTTGTTTGTTTTTGTTTCAATAACTCATTTTTTAAAGTGTTGTTTAAAAATCCAGCCCATTGATGTGTCTCACAGAACAACCGCTTCAAGATACCTTAGAAAAACACTTTATACTTTTGAACTTGAGTAAATTTCAGAACCTATACTCTGATTTTATTTAGGTTCTGTGCGAAAATAATATTCTACATCAACA
This sequence comes from Blennius ocellaris, assembly GCF_963422515.1. NCBI lineage: Eukaryota > Metazoa > Chordata > Actinopteri > Blenniiformes > Blenniidae > Blennius > Blennius ocellaris. The sequence goes on along the minus strand of NC_137671.1, from coordinate 10,719,626 downwards.
ATTCAGCTTCGTTAGATATGGAATTTCAGAAACAGGTGAATTTATCTTTGTTTCAACGATCATTGATGATGTTAGTGTCAAACTGGCCCTCTGATCCGTTCCCACATGGACACGCGTGCGTAAAGTATGGAGGAAGGGACAGGGCGCGGAAAGGGGGTGTGGGGGGTGTTCTGAGGTGAATCGGGGGTGAGAAAAGGAGGAGTGTGTATACCAGGGACAGAGAGGGTGTGTGAGTGTGTGTGTATGTGTGTGTGTCTGTGTGTGTGTGTGTTTGAGGGAGATAGTGTGAGGTGAGAGAGGGAAGGAGCGCCCGCTTTGCTGCTTAATGCTGCTTTTGATTGCCTTGTTCACCTTTTTGTCGAGGCAACAAGTGGATCGCACTTTTTGGATTTGATTTAATTAATTAATTTCACGAAACTTGAAAGAAAACTGCTCAATTGCATCGCTCATTATACGTGAAAGCCAACTTTTTTTTTTGCCAAACCATTTTACGCAAACCTTTGACTTGGATTTAAAGTGGATTCTTTTTTCTTTTCTTCTTAATTCTCATAAATTCTAGTGGCGCAACTCGGGGCCAGTTGTCTACTTCCATCTACATCGAAGCTAACTTGGGATTACAAACTTCCCCACTGATTTACTTTATTTAATGGCAGTGGTTTGTTGGATGTGGTTTTAAGAGAAAAACAGAGAACAAGAGAGTGAAGTTGACTGTAAGGACAGACTGGGCCAGGAAAAGAGAAGCACGTGAGCTGGACGACAGGATCCTGTGGCATCGCCATCACTCTCAGCCCCCCCACTCAAAAAAAAAAAAAAAAAAACAAAAAGCAAAAAAAAACAACCTCCAAGGCTGACCAGGACGCGTCTCCATTCTCCTCCTCTGTCTCACCCGCAGCGCACTTTCTCTGGGCCCGGCTGTGTGGCGGAGACGCAGCGGACCATGGACAACAGATCTGACCGGAGGGGACGAACCGGTGGGGTCCGACATCTGCTGCTGGCAGCCGCCGTGCTGGCCTGCAGCTCCCAGCTGCTGCTGGTGGATGCCAACTCATGGTGGTGGGTAACTGACTTCTTCATTGAAATATATGCACATGAACGCAGTAACGTCGTGAAATCCTTGTTAAACTAAACTTGATGGCTAGAAACAAAGAGGAATAAGACGTCTATTTAAAAAACCATTAAGAAAATAGGCGCTTTACGCACCTTTTACGCACAGCACAGCCTTTATGCTCCGAACATATTTCGCTCTTGTTTTTCCTGTCTTACCAACAAAATGACAAATGGAAAGTTTTGAGCCTCTCTCCGTGTCGCCTCTTGTTGCGTGTGTGTGTTTTGGGGGTTCGTTTTGCATCGTGCCGCGACGTTCCAGTCGTGTGGTGGGACACTAACAGTGAATGGAACAAATGTGAAGGCTCTGTCACAATATTTACACTGGCTGAGCCCCAAATGGCATTGCCTGGCGTGCTGCTGCTGTGCCCATACAATTAGCCACACTTTATTCTTGACTTGCATAAACTCCAGTGCGCTGCTTGGTTGCATGTGGGCCTGTGCAGAAGGATGCTTTCGGATTTCTCCAGTCAGTCCAATTTTGGCTGAATATGAGTTTGGAGGATGGTGAGTTTCAGTTGCCTGTGTCTATAAAACCAGCTCTAGTTCCAGTGCAACAAGTCTAAATCTGGGCCTTTTATGACAAAGGTTACTAATTTCATGGTTAGAAACAGTGGACAGTGTGATTTTCTAAAGTTTCTGCAGTGTTTTTCCATGAAAGAAGCCAATTTATCTGCTATCATTGGCCAAATATATCAATAAATCTGCTGCTCTTCCTCCTCAGCTGTACTGTTTCATCACTGAATCCACACAGACCTTCAGAGTTTAAGCAGATCCATTTTATATGTGAAACTTCTGACCAAATATCGCCTCTGTTTTTCAGGTCACTGGGTCTGATGCCAATTCAGCGGCCGGAGATGTACATTATCGGTGCTCAGCCTCTCTGCAGTCAGCTTTCCGGCCTCTCCCAGGTAAGTCAGTGAGAAACACACAGCATGCTTCAGATTTAGATTCACCTTAATGAGAGAAATGCAACCAACATACAACTAGAAAGAGCCATGTTCTACACAATGAATCAAATAAACACATTCTGATGGTAACAGCTCGGTGTTGCATGTCGTGACTACAGCATCAAGTGAGGATTTATTTTTGGCTTCCCTGTGTTCTCTGGAATATCACGCCACTGACAGACGTTGCTCTCCTTCTGTGTGGTCTGCAGGGTCAGAGGAAGCTTTGCCAACTCTACCAGGACCACATGACTTACATTGGAGACGGAGCCAAGACGGGCATCAAGGAGTGCCAGTATCAGTTCAGACAGAGGAGGTGGAACTGCAGCACTGTGGACAACACGTCTGTGTTTGGACGGGTCATGCAGATTGGTGAGATCACAATTTAGTAACAGTCAAGTTTTGTTTTGACTGAAAAATCACTTTATTATCAGATTTACAACTTTTTTTTTAATATATATAATTTTGTCACTCTTGAGTTGTTGCTCTTGGTTTGTCATGTGATTGTTTGTTTGTGTGTCAGCTCATGTAAATACTAATTGCAGTTTTCAAGACATATAATATTGTTTCTCCTGCAAGAACGAAGCATGCAAAAGCTGACCGGGACTCAAATCAGCATCACTGCCTTTGTTTCTGGCTGGTCTCGAATTATATGGCTTATATGGAAATTACAGGTTATGGGAGTTCTGTCAAGAAAGACAGGGCAATATCATTTAACTTGACATTCATTGTAACACAGTAAAGTGGCCTGAAATACACAAACTGTGTGGGAAACGTGGCACAGCAATCGGGTCAATTTTGAATCTTTTTAGTTCACATGGTATCCTGTGCACAGTTTCTTTGGTATGGTTTCTAATCATAAGAAAAAAAGGTGTCAATTTTAATCCAATAACAAGAGATAGACAAGAAAGTTCCATTAACAGTCTATATTTGTTGCAGCACTTTCCAAACCAGACAACAATTTAACTTTTGATCAACTGTGTACAAGTATAAAGGCTTTTAAAAAAAAAAACACAAAAAAAAAAAACACTGTACTGACAAATATGTCTTTTCCAGTGTTGTCAAAAAGAAATTATAGCAGCTTTGCTCTTAATTAAAGCTGCAAAACTCTCATCCTCAATACCAGAAAGCCACATTTTGAGTAGGTGTATCTACTGCAAGAATCCCTGCAAATTATAGTAGTTGGTTTAATTTAAAGTATTGACTTTTTTGTCTTCAATTGTAACCAACTATCGTTAAAATAAAACACAATGACTATATTACTAAGTTATTTTAAGGTGACATACAATTATTAAAGGAATGCATGTTGCCAAAACTTTCAAATACGTGCTGAATCATCCAAGTTGTGTTTGAATCTCAAATTTGCATTTTTTACTTTGTATGATTTCATTTTACGCGTTTTTACTGGACGTAGAGCACATTTTGACCTACAACGCCTGGCTGCATGTTTAACAACACATTTATATCCATTAATGTGCGCTAAGATGAAGATTTTCTTTTACCAAAATAAAGAAGGTTAACAGTGAGAGTCGCGAAGAAACGCGAAGCATTGCAGTTCACTCCAATCTCGCGTGCGCTCCGGAATTGCGCAAAAAGTAAACGAGTCGCGTCCGAAATGACGAAAACAGGAAACCATTTCTGACACAAACGGCGCTTTTTTTTTTCGATAAACACAACGCGTGATCCATCTCCCGTAAGTTTAACAAACACACCCGGGCAGCGCCGCGGATCGATGTCTCGTGCGCGTAATTCCCAGCGGGCGACGTGGGAAACGTCTCATCGACAAGTACGTGTCAAATCCGCTGCGGGCAGCCAGGCGAGGTGTTTGCTGCTCCTTTTCTGTCTCCATCCCTCTCGGCCTGCCAGTCTATTGACCATCGGTCTATCTCCGCGTTTATATGGAGGTGTGAGACGCTCCATTGTCCCGCGACTCTTCTTTTGAAATGCGCTGATGAGCTGACACCGAGCCGGCAGATCCGGACCCGCTATTTGAAGTCGGGGCTCCGCAGTCTAATAAAACCATCTCTCTCTCTCTCTCTCTCTCTCTCTCTCTCTCTCTCTCTCTCTCTCTCTCTCTCTCTCTCTC
>NC_137671.1:10182989-10710489 GCF_963422515.1 Blennius ocellaris | reverse complement strand
CACATGTATGGATCACCGGCCTTAACTGTCTCTCGCTCCGAGCGGCTGGATTACAGTTGAAGAAAAATGACCTTCACGTGTTCCACTTCCTAATTTTCCCTTGATACAAACCCACCAAAAAAAAAAAAGTGCTTTTCCTCTTCTACAAAATGTCATTGTCCCCCTGTTCCCTGTCTGAGGGAGGGGGGGGGTCACAGGGGTCGACTCGCGGGATTGGAGGGTGCCGAGTGCTATGCCTGCTGGGTAGTAAAGTAGAAGGGGTGGGCGGCGGGGTGGAAGGTGGGGGTCGGCGGTGTTTGGGGACGCCGGGGTTAGCAGAGGTGAGAAGGTAATTGAGATCAGGCCGGGTGAGGAGACAGAGTGATGGGTTTCATTTGTGCGAGGGGCCGAGCCGGGGGAAATCAGGGATCACACGTAATTGATTCAGCGAGCGCCGCGTGTGGGGAGTGTGTTTCAGAGGTGCTGGTGTGCACACACAACATGGCATGAAGTGACAGCACATGGTATGATTCCTCTGTGTGTGTGTGTGTGTGTGTGTGTGTGTGTGTGTGTGTGTGTGTGTGTGTGTGTGTGTGTGTGTGTGTGTGTGTGTGTGTGTGTGTGTTCAGGGGGGGGGGGGTCTCCCACGTGTTTTCTTGTTTCTCTGGCCAAGCTGCAAGCAGGACGGTTCCCCCTGAAGTCCACCGGGGGGTCAGAGCATTTTCAAAATTGTCATTATTAACATGTCAAAATTACATATTTTCCTCGATATTTTCAAACGAATATTGCAAATAAAAACTTTATATATTTAAAGGTTTTAAGCAGTAACGACTCAAGTTTAATTTCTAAGCAGAGTTTCACAGTTTGGAATGAACCAAGGGTAAAATGATGCAGTGTCAGACGTCATGCAGGGAATCGAGAAAGAGGAGAGGAGACAGAATATTAGTGGCATGTAAAGGTGAGACGTGATATATCTTCTCAAAGTTTAAACATATATATATATATATATATATATATATATATATATATATATATATATATATATATATATATATATATATATATATATATATATATGTATATATATATATATATATATATATATATATATATATATATATATATATATATATATCCCTCCCTCAGTTACTTACAGTCACATGCAATGATTGTTGGGTTTTTTTCCTATTCAAATGCGTCAGTTGAGCATCGTTCTCCACGTTCATTTTTAATTCTGCTGAAAGATCATTCAGGACTGAGTAATTCAGTCGCATGAACTTTCTGCTTGAGAACCAAATTTTCACATTTTGTAAACAAGCCATTTGTGAAATTACAGTCCTCTTAAATGTACTTTCTTTCTGTACACAGAGTTTGTAGGGAAGTCAGCTTGAGGTACAATTTTCTTTGATTAGAAGCAGCTTTTCCACTCCCGAGTCAGCGACTTTGTTTCCCGTCATTCTTACAGCAGCCTCAAAGATAAGGTGCAGTCGCCGTGTCCGTTGTATTTGACTCTGCAGTTTCACGTTGATGATCATCAGTTAAATACAGATGGTGCCTAATCTCTTTTGATATTTATAGCTTAAAGTACTAAATCTATTCAGAGTTAAGCACGTGGTTTTACCTGGTTGACAGAAAGTATTTACAAATGTTCACCGCTAGAGGGCAGCAGCGTTTTAATCTACACCGCTGAACGCCAGGGAAACTCCAACCTGTCAGATTCTGAACAGCAACACACACTTCAGTTTAGGGGCCCACGTGCAGAACAATTGAACTTCAAGTATGTTGGATTATTTAAGTTTCCACACTGGTTATGTGAAATAAATGTGATTAGAATAACGTGTGCTTCATTCATTTCAATTTACCTGATTTGTTTACATAATCTGAATAGTTCGACCTCTCGCAAGAAAAAACAACAACAACAAAAAAAAAAGCCTTTTTAATGGTTCTTCCTGGTGTTGGAGAAAATATAATTTTTTTGTGGTGTGTATTATTCTGTTTCTATTTCATATGCTAGATATACATATTTATAGATAGATAGATAGATAGATAGATAGATAGATAGATAGATAGATAGATAGATAGTGAGATAGATAGATAGATACATAGATAGATAGATAGATAGATAGATAGATAGATAGATAGATAGATAGATAGATAGATAGATGGATAGCGAGATAGATAGATAGATACATAGATAGATAGATAGACAGATAGATAGATATATTTTCAGCAGCCCTCTCATTACATGCTGAAAGGATTTTTCTTCTAAATGCCACTCCATCATGCCATAACCTATTACCCTATTGACTAAATGCTATTATGATAATGGCTCCATTATCCTCTTACACTATTGGCAAGTAATTACGTTATGGGCTTTAATAGGTTTAAAATGGCCAACATTATTAAGTTATTGGCAGGGATTCTATTATTGATCGTCATTATTATTGTATTGGTTGTTACATGCATATGTTTTAGCCACTCAAACACCAGAAACAGCAGTTATAGTCATTTTCTTTATCGTTTTTACACTTTGCTCGATCATCCCCTCTGGTAGGCTGATTTGAACCCCCCAAGTCTTAATGTTTGACGCCCCATCGCTAGATGATGAAGATGATTATTTTATTGTTTTTAACAATTTGGCCCTGGGGGAAAATTCAATTTTCAAAGGCTTAGTGTAATATGAGAATTTCATATAACTGCTGTTTTATGTAAAAAGAACCTCCTGTGTAAGTGAGTTCAAGCAACGTTATCGAGCATCTAGAAATCAGGTTTCATGGGAAATACGATTAAAATCATGTTGCTTTTATTGAATGTTTAGAGAGTAAACATAGCTGACGAGTTGATAAAATGAGATTAAACGACATCAAGTAATTGAAAGTGTCTAATGTCTTTCGTTCTCGTCCCCCCCCCCCCCCCCCAGGCGGTCTACGGTCTTGCCAACGTGGCCTGTAAGTGCCACGGCGTCTCGGGATCCTGCAGCCTGAAGACCTGCTGGCTCCAGCTGGCCGACTTCAGACGGGTTGGAGAATTCCTGAAAGAGAAGTACGCCAGCGCTGCCGCCATGCGGATCGGACGCAAGGTACGGAATCCACCACGTTCACGGCTTGAGAAATTCCCCCACTCTCAAAAAAAAATGGATCCCACACCGAACGCTATTTCTTTCCCCCCCTCCTTGCCTCAGGGAAAGCTGGAGCTGGAAGACAAGCGCTTCAACACGCCGACCCCCGAGGACCTGGTCTACATCGACCCCAGCCCGGATTACTGCCTCCGCAACGAGACCACGGGCTCGCTGGGCACGCAGGGCCGGCTGTGCAACAAGACCTCGGAGGGGATGGACGGCTGCGAGCTGATGTGCTGCGGCCGAGGCTACGACCAGTTCAAGACGTACAAGCACGAGCGCTGCCACTGCAAGTTCCACTGGTGCTGCTACGTCAAGTGCAAACGCTGCACGTCGCTGGTGGACCAGTTCGTGTGCAAGTAGCACGCCGGGCCGCGGACGTGGAGTTGGGACAGACATGCAGGCGGGGGGACGCAAGGGGGGAGGGGGTGGGGGAACAACGGGAAATTGGTCTTTCAGGTCTATGGTCAGGATGGGACACAATTTTTACTCTTCACCTCTGATTATTAATCATTTTTTTTTACAACTAGAAAAATGCTGCTTGATGCCTGTTGGGCCAGTTTTGTTGTTGTTGTTGTTGTTTTTGTTTTTGTGCAAGTTGTTGTGTAACATCCCGATCGCCATCCCGAAGGAAAGTAGGGAGGGGAAGATGGAGAAAACAAGCCGATGTGCAAAAATGAGGGAATAGGAAAAGAGACGGACCTGCAAGCGGGAGCGACTGGATTGAAGACTGGACACGCAGTGCGAGACGAGGTGAAATGAATATATAACTCAATAATAAACCAGCATACAACTCGTATTGTTATTTAAAGAGACGGCGGCTTGGACTTTTGGCGGCTCCCTGGAGGCCCCGGTGCTATTTTCGGTGCCCGTCGGCGTCCCTCTGTCTATTTTAAGGAAACCTGATGGAGAAACCTTAGCACGTGGCGACATGTGAGAAATTGGAGTTAAAACTGGCACCAGACAGAAAAATACATGTCAGGCAGTGTAAAAGGGAATGTGTATGGTTATTTCTTTACATCAATATATTGTTTCACACATACACTCAGAAGCTTAAGTGCAGCTATCTCTCGCTCTAGGTTTGTATTTAAATAGAAAAAAAAAAAATACTCATCGTCTCCCAGTGTATCTTACTTCAGCCTCTGTCCATTTTCGCCACCTCAAGATACTACGTGACTTTTTAAACAAGCGGCCGGCCGCGCGCCGCGACCTTCACGTGGCAGCGGAGTGAACAAAACCTCCATTAGTGAGATTAATGTGCCGTATCGGCCGCAATGAAGCCGGACCGGGAGACGCGGCTTCTCCTCGCGTCGTTTTGCGCAACCGCCGACGTCAACAAGAAAACAAAAACAGGCCACCTGTTTACTGATTTTACAAACCTGTACCGTGAGTTTCTTGTCTTGTATCGGTTGAGTGTTTTTTGTTTGTAATTCGAGTGACAAACACGAGGAGGACGAAGCGAACTGAAGAAAAAAAACAAAAAGACTGGAAAACAGAAGTGACTGCAATTTATTATTACTTTGAGAAACACTAGATCCGAGAAGAAAGTATATTTTATTAATGTTTTTTTCCACTTTGTTTTTCTATGTTTTATACATGAGTATTATTGTGTATTCTCTTGATAAACTAGTCTTTGAACACGAGGCTTTTTATTAACTGCATTTTTTGGGGGGGTTTTTTGGAGGGGGGGGGGTAGAAGTCACATACAGGCCAACATTTTCTCACTCTGTCCTCGACACCAAACACGCTAAATACAAGTCTTTGTTGCTCTGTTTTGGAACACGATGGGATGATGGGAAGATACAGGGCAGGAAATGACGGAGGAGCGAAAGACAGTGCGGCCATTCATGAAAACGAGGCAATAACAAGGATCTGGAACACAGGAATTCTGACAAATTTGTGATATTAACAGCTTTACTTTTTTTTTTTTTTTTCCCCCACTGGTCAATAAGGGTTTTATATGAGGCTTAAATGTAGAAGCGTCTTTATTACTCTGCACTGAATGTGAAGACTCAACCCAATATTCCACCTTCATTCTCTCGGTAATAACAGTGAACCAATAAGACATGAGCAGGGACCGCAGACGATCTCGTGTCACCTTGTGTTTACATGAATGTATTGTTGTGTGTTTGTAGATTTGTGCACAAGTGATTCTTTCACAGGACATTTTCACTGCTTAGTCCTTTTTTTTTCTTTTTTTTCCTGGTTTTACTCGTTCTTCACCCTCGACTGTATTTCCTCCTGAAGACCTTTGATCCCATCAGATGGTCGAGCAGCTTGTCCCTCAACTGCGCCACTGACCTCGACGTGTGTGTGTGTGTGCAGTTTTTCCTCTATATTTGTCACACTGAATCCACCCGGGATGGATTCTCCCAAGGTTCCTTTACGACACCGGCAGTATCTATAAAATGCTCCGGCGCCTTTCGCCTCACCCTCGTCTTCCGACAACCTCCGGGTGCTGAACGTCAAGCACACAGTCACGGATAAGCAGATACTGGACAGCGACCTAACGAACAATCCCATTACTCTCAGCTGCTCACAGGTAATTGGATTAGACCACTGACCAGGGCGGCGTGACCGATACACGGTACGGTCAGTGCGGGTAATCCCTCTCACCTGACAGGGCGTGTTTGACTTCTTCTCTCGTTGTGGACAAACGGATCGTCCTGAAGCTGGAAAGTCAAGTTTGTGTGTGTGTGTGTGTATTAATTGTGAAGATTGATCTCCAGCGGTTACACACACACACACACACACTGACATGATGAATGTGTGTGTTTAACGAAGATTAGAGCGGTGAAAGTGTAATTAGATGGCCTCACTAATCGGTTTCACCTGGTAACCATCTGCTGCTCGTCACAACTACGAACCAGCCACAATCTGCAGGGTTTCCCTCCGTCCTCCCTCCCGGTGACGCTTCTTCATTCAATTCATCACATCAGTGTGGAAGATTTTTATTTTTTTTTTTAAAGATTTGAAGGTGTTTTCTTGCCTCACATGGTGCATTAAGTAGTAACTTCCCAAAGCTCTGAGCCGGAGAACTTCGTACAAGTTTCCCTCTGAAAAGTGGGCCATTTCAGGATCTCCATGGAAACACAATTAATATTTATTCATGATTCATGAATACATAACCTTTGTTTGTCTAATGCAGGGGCGTTAAACATTTTAGTTCAGGCGCCACAATCAGCCCCGTTTCATCCTGAGTGGGCCCCAGTCGGTGAAATGGTGCCGTTCTAACTTTTAAATTTAAACTTTAAAGCTCTTCTTTGCTTGGCAGACTATATGTTTTGAAATAGTTTATACAAATCTGAACGATCACAACTTTAAAGGACTCAACAATCTCAACATGAAGCCACATTCTTGAACTCTTTTCTAATATATCAACTAATATAACTGAGTTATTCATTTGAAAACTACTAATTTATCCATTTTAATTTGATTTAATTTAAAAAATTGTTGCTAATTGTGTGACGGCCGCATGCTGTTTGGGAAGACAAATCATAATGTCGTACATTCACATGTGAAAGTTCATGACTTTTGTCCCTTTTGAGGCACAACATCCATAACAATTTTGTATTCCGTTGTTGTGAACAATACCTATTTTTTTTTTGGGGGGGGGGCAAAGAAATGCATGTACCATAGCATGTGTGGCCAATGTAAAGGTAATGAGCATTTTCTTTTTTAAATGTTCGCTCAATTGAAAAGTCAAAAAGTGTGACGGTTTGTCTGGCAGTCCGGTTTCTTCCCACAGTCCAAAAAAGAAATGTGTTTGAGGTGAACTTGTCTCTAAATATCTCACTCAAGAGTGGGAATATTCCCATTGGTGGCTTTCTGAGTTTCATCGTCATCAATCAGCAGTGCGTCGAGTTTTGTTTTGTTTTCAGCCGCCGCCATTTGCATTTTAAAGTTTGACGTCCAGCTTTAGGACTTTACAACACAACTATCGCCTTCTCTGAAATCCACTCATCTGCTCTCAAAATAAAATGGAAAAGAACCCCCCCTCCCAGCCGGGGTTTAATGAAAGCATTAATGAGAGTCATCTCCTGCAGGAGATTTGACTGCAATCGCCAGCTGCCTCATTATGCAGCATCGCCAGTTTAGAAGCGTTTCTGCTCTTTTTTGCCGTGACCGGGAGAATTTTTCATTCCATTCATCTTGTTTTTTTTGTTGTTGTTGTTGGTTTTTTTCTGGTTGTGTCTCTTTCCTCTGAGCTGTTTTGACACTGAGCAATGAGATAATTTCTCCGACAACCTGCTCGCTCTACGTGTTTTGAGTAGAAGCAGAGGGGGTCGGAAGTTCTACTCTTCCAACTTACAGGGAAGCGGGAAGCCGCTCGTGACAGAGTGAATGAGATTTGCTTTGAAATTCGAATAAAGACACAAACGTGTGGCTCCTGTAAGTGAAAACCCATCGTCGTCTTTTTGATATCTCACAGTGTCGTCTCTCACTCACTGTCAAAGCTGCTGTTTGATCATTTTTACTGAAGCTCTATGTGACGCCAGGAGCAAACGGTACAATGAGATCTTAGATGCGGGGAGTTGTAGATCAGCCAGCAGCTGATGTACTTCACAGATCTGTACGCAAACTCTCTGATCTGCATTATCTGAGGAAGAAGACACAACCGCCTTTTTTTCTTTTCTTTCTGTCACACATCCAATAAATGCACGCTCATACAGAACAGTCGAAGTTTGAGTCCACGGCTCATTTTTCTGACACAGCATCCTCACTAAACCAGAACATCGACTCCCCCAGGGGCGAGGCTGTAGACGGGAATACGCCCTCTGAGGTGGAAGTTTGATTCACACATCCCGCTCTAACTCGTGTCCTAAACCTGTTGTGTTCATTGACCTGTTTCACCATCTTATATTGATTAGTGTGGCTTAAAATAGTCTGTCACATGTGGCTGGCTGATTGTACGAGGTACCAGATTATACGCCTGTGGTGAACCAGCAAATCTTTTTTTTATTCCCGCGGACACACGGCGTCTTCATTGAAACCTTTCTTGTGCCTGTTTTGATATTCGTGTGAAGAATGCTGAATTCTGAATTGCCTTTTAATTTGATGAAACACATGTCAAATTGACAGTTTCTAAAGTTGAGTTGTTAAAGCATTTGTTTATTTTCATTTTCTTTTAGACCTGAAAGGGAAAAATCAAAGTCCTCCAAGTTTCGAGTCGTTTGGAAGTAAGGCGTCAGTCTTTTTCATAGATTCAAATTGTTTTTCTCCGAGAATATCTGGTCTGTGTAAGACTGCTCCATAAAACTGCTAAATTAAAGTATGAGGAATTTGTATCTGCAAGTAAAAATCGATGAAAGACGCGTCAAATCACTTTGATGGCGAGAAAAAAATTACAAGTTTTCTCAAACTGAGCAGCGACTCAAAAGTTTCCTCCCAGCGAGTAAAGTCAGCGTGTGATCCGGACACTGAACCGAGATAAAAGGATTCGTCTTGATACGGGATGACAGAGGAGGAAGATTTTAATGGCTTTACAACCGACTATAAACTGCAATCACTCTGTGAACAACTTTATTGTCAAATTGCATTTAAATGGGGGGGAAAGAAATGTGAAGAGAATCTTAAATCTCGAGAGGCAGTTTGAAACAGAAGGACGATAGCATGATTTGTTTGTGTTTGCAGGAGAAATTACAGCCAATTGAGGGAGGACATGCAGGAAAATGGTATAAGGAAGCAGGATACAAGAGAAAGAGGCTAGAAGAATCATACCATATTAAACCGAGAAAATAAAGCTTTCGACCTTCCGTGAACGCTTTTTGGACACACTGTCAAATCCATGTAGCTCCAAGTCACTTCTACTGCATAAAAAACCTGTAAAATGACACAAAATTCGATCAATTACCTCCTGTCGCCACACACACGCACACACACACAAACCGTGTTCACACGACACGTGAAACCCGTTTTAAACTTGGCCACACCTCGTTCTTTCACTCGCAGCACAAACTCACAGGTTTTAATCAGCAGCTATAATTCCGCCCGCCGACGGGCGACGTCGTGACACTCGGAGGAACATCATCAATTGTTAAACGCGCGCTTCGTCATGTGTAGACTGGGATTTTTAATAATGTAGCAAGTTCACAGTGAACCAACAACAAGAAAAAAGAGTGAGCCTGTGACTCAAACCAGCGGGATGTATAAGAGGATGTTTGCATCTCAGGTTTAATACGTTTTAATGAGATTTGCATGTGAACTTTCATGCATGTTGCCAAAAGTTTGGATATTCATTTTCACAGTTTTCGTAAAATGTAACCGGATTTAAATGAATGCACATTAACTGCTCGTGTGATTAATGGCCTAAAGACTAGTTTGAGGTGTGGCCTGCCTGTTACTACTTGTTGTTGTTCTGTGGAAGCTGGCATCCCAGCAACACAATGTTACACTCTCTACACAAACTGCAATGTTTTTCCTGACTCAAAGTGATCTTTGAGACACAGTTGGTGTATTGAATTCATATTCTTGAAGCCATTTTCAAATTCTATTATTTTACTCTCAAATTGAGGGGTTAAGGTTTATTAAGGGCGACTCATCCTTAGATGTAAACACACAATTTTGCTTTGTGTGTTGCTATTAACAGAAGGTGTAACACCTTTGCCAGGTGTCATCATCTTTCATTTATTTGCCATTTCTCTCTGAACACGAGGCGCAAAACACACAGGCGTCGCACATGAACACGCCAAACCCTTCTTTAGCATTTCTTTTAATTAAGCGCAGCCAAGAAAAATAATCTCCACAGCGACAAAGCAGCCAAGTCTGCCGTGCCTCTCCAGTTGGTACAGCATCGACAGATTATCTTATTTGCAACATTACCCAACGAGGGGCCTGCACACGTGCTCGTACATACATGGAAATGAAGCAACAAAGAAACATCTTAATGCTGGATTAGCAACGTTGACGTGCAGCGTTATGCATATAAACTGCAGCATAGTCTTGAAAAATAGAAATAAAAAAAATCTGAATACCCTTAAATTTTGAATTTGATGAATGAAGTGTAAAACAAATACTGTTAAATTAATGAAATATTCATTTTTATGACAGAAAATCAGAAATGCCAACAATGTGAATTATCGTAGTACTGAAATAGCTTCTTGGTCTGTAGCAGCTTGGAAAATGTAATTTAGAAGTACTTTTACGTGCTCTTTCTGAGAGTAACCGCTGTCGAGCCTTATTATCAGTGCTATAGACAAGGTCAAAATCACATTACGGGCCCACCTGCACCGAGTCCTTGGCGGAGGTCTCTCTTGAGACATCAGTCAAACTGTAAGAAAAGGAAAATCGATGACTAACCATGAGGGTGAGGCTCTGTCAGAAATGCAAGCGAGAGACGTGAGCTCCAGTTTGAGGAGTAGTCAATAAACTAGTAAAACCTCAGAGGAGATTAAAAAAAAACAAGGCTGTGCAGATCACTACAGGGTATCGTTCTGAGATCTTTTCACAAAGTACAGCTGATAAGTACAGTTAAACTGATAACCTATCTATCTAAAATATGACTTCTCCGATGGGACAGGCACATTGCATCAGCATCACACGGCACTGATCAGGTCAAAGGTCGGCGGGAACGTCACACTCTGCTTGCCCAGGGCTGCATCAGCAAAGCTGTGAAAGGTGAGTTTGTGTCTCTGGAAAACTCTGGAGTCCCTTGAAAACAAAATAAGATCTGTTGGAGCACGTTGTCAAGCGGGTTTGATGGTGTGACGGCGAACCTGATTAACCAGTAATTGCATGGAGCTGATTTTTTTTTTTTTTGGGAACACACCCAGCTGCCAGAGCCTCGTGCAATGGAAGTCAATGCTAACATCATTGATTTTCAGTGTGTTTGTGTTCTGGTGAGATTTATTTATGGGTATTTACAAGCCAAACCAGAGGGGCGGTGAGGTTAAAGAGCAGGTGAAGTGGCACTGAGCTGAATTGTCACACCACCTGCTACTATTGCTAAAAGCTGCACTGCAGGGTAATTCCTTGCTTCCTTCTTTCCTTCCGAGTTGCAAACAGAGAGCGTTTTAATGACTATTGCATTGATGAAACACGTGCCGTGCTTATTCATAAAAATCACTGAATCAGTCAACAGCAAACCTCTGTAGCCAATAATTCGTCATGAAAACATCAATTCTTTACTCATGTCATGATTCAAGACTGAAGATCGTATAGGGAATGTCAGCAGTTTAGATAAACATGACAAGAATAATCAAGATTTTTAACTCCATTCTTATTGCTTCTGTCTTTATTTCAGATAGGGGAAGAAGTTGTCATCATGAAGTTTGTGTTTTTACACTGATATCTATTAGAAACTAAGTAAGTAAATAAGTAAGAAAGTAAGTCAGTAAATACTTATCTATTGTGTTGGAGATGTCTTTACTTAACATCCATCCATCCATTTCCGACATACAAACTTGTATACATGCACATGGTAATAAACATATATTTTATTTTAAAGTTGTCATACCCTACAGCTTTTCAACATTTTCACATGGATCTTGTTGGTCCAAAAACGTTTATTGCCCCAAATCCAGCTTTTTCTTGAGTTTAATCCATTTGAATATTGACTATCGAATATTAAACAAGCCAGAGAGAGAGATGACAGACTGTCTTCGCTTCTGGGGCGTCGTTGGCAGGTATGGGGAAACAAATTACTGTTTGAATGGAAAACAATTAGAAAATGAATTTTGCATAATATGACCCCTTTAACATGTCTGCAATTAGGTAGGAAGAAGTAAGATGTACTGACAGATGCATAATTTGTAATATCCAAAGATCTGTGTTATTTTAGAATGGCTCATTTGCTCTATTTGATGGTATTTTATTAACAACTGTTACCTGTGGTTTAAAATAAACTACAAAACATTACTCAACGTGTGGAACGTCTCCGTGTTCCTGGTCGTTGCTGATTGGCTGCTGGTTTTTAATCTTGCGCTCTGATTGGAGGACCGCGGCTCATGCGAGAGACGTCACCCCGGGTCCGGTCTGGTCCAGCAGTCGATCTGTGTGGCTGTTCAGACCGAGTGCGGAGGGCAGAGCGGCGGAGACCGCAACTCCCCGGGAACTGTGTGACACATCACCCAGGACGCCGCGTTCCTCCCGGACATCCACACCAGGTGAATAGCACAACTCCTCTTTGTCGCTGTTGACGCTCACCCGGGTTAGTTTCGAGCTTTTAACTGTCGCCACGGACTTTCCCAGCGTCAGTGAACGTAACCTGGCGGCTAGCAGCGCTGCTATCCGGCTAATTCTGCCTGTCAAAACAAGAGGAGCGTAATCTGCTAGCCAGCGACACGCCACAGCCTTCCTCTCCCTCTGCCAGCCACCATCCGTCATGTGGCGGCCGTGTCGGGGACATGTACACTCGGATATGTCCGTTTGGACCGCTGTCAAAATGAATCCGCGCACTGTTAAAGAGTTTATCTCGCTTCTTTTTTTCTTTCTTCTTCGGCTGTGGCTCGCGCCCGTTTAGCGGACTAGCCAGCGCGCTAGCTCGGGTGTAAACAAACCCTCATCGCCAGCTGAACGGCGGAGCTGCAGCTCCTTATCGGTGCTATCACAGCTCGTCCTCCATGCGAGGAGGTGGATTTTTTAATTTATTTTTTTCTCCTTCAAGCCAACCCCGTGCATAAGTAAAGCAGCCTCTTTGTGTGTGAGATCTTGGGCAAGAAGTGCAGAAATGATCGCTGTCAACAAGAAGGTAGTTTGTCTTGGCAGGAGTTTTGGTTTTCTTTGTCTCGCTCGCTCGCCACTGTTGCCTTCACTCTGTCTGACTTTGTGTGGCTCAGTTTGCTGCTATTTTTGCATGTTTTTTTTTTTTTTTGGTATATCAGAGTTCCACACACATGTAAGCTGCTACAGTTATAAGTCACTAGTTAAACCAGTTGACAGTCTTCAGCTTCAGTCATCTTGCATCTAAATGTGTGTTTTGCTGGGCAGCTGTTTGCTATTAACCAGGGAAACAGTTAACATAAGCCACGTGTACCCCTTTTGTAACAGATTTGAAAGAAAAAAAAAAGTTTTTTTTAATCCCCTTTCATTGTTTTGCTTTTTTTGTTGCAAGAGACTAATTGCGCAACGCAGTACATTTGTTTTAAATATTCACTGCTCCCATTGTCAGCAAGTATTATTGATGTGCTGTTGTTGAACATAAAATATGTATGAAAGCCTCTGAAGACTCAAACTAATTTTCTCACAGTAAGCACTGTCAAACAGACTCGACGAGTCACCCAAACCTTCAGAGCAAATATCGCAGCTAAAAGTGGTTTGTTTACCATCACTAGTCAAGTATACGTTTCTTTCCCAGCGGCGGAGCACGAGCAGTAGTTCCTCCAAATATGGAACAACAGGTTGTAATTTCAATGTATGGAATTGTTCTGTTGGCTTTTGTAAGTGTGCCCATCCCATGTCAGTGGTTTTCGGGGCTGTTCAGTTATCCACAAAACATGAGGTCATCTCATAAATGATTCATGCTCAAAGCAGCTGATGGCCTGCTTGCCTCCAAGCCCAAATTTAAAGACACAAAAACATCTCAGAAAACCATCAACAACTTGATGAATTTGGGTTAGATTACACTACCCAGTGCCTGTTGTGCTCGGGAACAAAATTTCCATCTTTCCAATAGAATTGCACTTAAAGAAATTATTTTTTTTTGCGTGTGAAAACCCACAGGAGAAATGCAAATGCCCGCGTCATTGTTTTTTATGTGTACTCCGTGCCCTGTGGAAACAGTGACAAGCCTTAAGCGAGACAGGCAAAGTTGAGCCAAGTTAATTTCATAGAGCCGTGTCTATTACCTGATATAATCATCTCACCAGGAAATTTGCTGTAATTTCCTGCTGCGAGATATTGATTTGCTATTATACAAAAAAAAAAAAAAAGAATGCATTTCAGAATCATCTGTTGGTTGAGTTGATGTGTGCACTCACGCTCATGCTGCCAGACATGGGAATTGAGCTGTATGTCATCTTTTTTGTTTTGTTTTTTTACTGGAAGCACACCCCTCTGGAGAATTTAATGTAAAATGAAGTCAGTGTCTGACAGTGTGCCAGGCAGCAGAGCAGCTAAACATAGCTTCTAAGAATAGTAGGCACGTCTTTGCAACGTTGATTGATCATAACATGGACGAGCTGCTCTTTCTATCGCCTTGTTTTTCTCTATTTACTTCTTTCACTTAATATTCTCAAAATCAAACTGTGTGTACTTGTGTTGATCAAATGGAACAATACTCATTCTTATTAAAAAACAAAACAAAAAAACTGTTGTCTGTTGTTGTGCCATAAATAAACATGTACAGAGACACAACAGCCTGTGGTACTTTTCCGCAGGCCCAGTAAGCATCTTATACTCTAAACACTTAAGAGTGTTACCGGCATGAATATAACACATATGACTGTGTGTGTGTGTTTGTGTGTAACGTTAAGATACTACATTACATGCTTCATTTCTATTTACCCTTGGTTCTACTTGTCGAATGTTAGTATATTCTTTTCTAGTTTGGTGGTCAAGTTAATTTTAATTCTTTGTTTAGATCAACTATATTTATAATAATTAAGTATTTATGTTACTGATCAATCACCATGTATATTGTGTTTTGTAACAGAAGTTTTTGTTTATTTTTTTTTACACCTGCAAACACAAAGTAAGCCTTTTTATTGTTTATTTGAACTCCCAAGAAAACATAACGGCTGATCCTTTTTATTGATCTTTTTTTAAACTTTTGATGACATTTTGTAAACAAGTTCTGAACATAAATGATACAGTAAATTCCCAGCTCTTCCGCTCCTAGGAAATTCACACACACAAAAAATATGGAACCACAAACAGCTTCATGTTACAGCTTTTTTAAAAGATTTTTTTTTAAATCGAGACATAACCTGCGCCAATCAATTTCTTTTCACCGAAGGCAACAACTCACTTCCTCCTCCCGCTGGGAGGAAGCTGAGGGGGGAAAAAAAAAAACCCCTTCGTGTGCTGATACCGGCGGTACGGTGATTCAACAGCTACGTTATCCCTGCTTCGGAGATTATTTTTTATCTTCCTTTGACCCACCTTTGAGTTACCACCCGGCGCTGGAAAACCCACGTTATTTGTTTTTTTTACTGTGTTGGCCAGTGGAGCCGGCAGCACACTGACCTTGTTGTGGTTGTTGTGCACAGTGAGATAGTTGTAATGTGGTAGTTACTCCGAAACTTCAGGGCAGTCTCCGTGGATATCTTTAAATAATAATGTAGTCATAATCTGGCTTCAGTGTTGTGTTCTTATGGTTGTGGTCTGGATCGGCGTTTTGAGGATATAAATCGCATAATAAAAAAAAAAAGTATCATTTAATTGTGTGAAGCTTTGTTTCGCAGCCACTGGAAACATAACTTTACTGGCTGATTTCATCACAAAAGGCTCCTCTGTACAAGCCCAGGTTAGGCCTGAGGGCAGAGATGCAGGGTTTGCGTGGATAGCTGGGATTTCTCTGGGTACTTTAGTTTCCTCACGGTCTTACAAAAAAAACGTGAAATCAAGGCTCGGTAGTCTTTCCCGTGGCCGTGAATAGGAATGTTGTTCTTCCTCTGTGACGGACCGGTGACCTGTCCACGGTCTTCACCTGCTGCCATTTGGCGATTGGCTCCAGTGACACACGGACCCTGACTCGAGCAAAGTGGTTTAGGAGATGGATGATTGTGGTTCCTGCTCTTATTATCCTCACTCAACGTCAAGAAGCACTTTTCTAGATTTACGCCTGCTGTTCAGTTCCAGTCGCGTACAAACTGTTTCAGCTCAAAGCAGCAGGCTCTGACAAAAGCGAACCCTCTCCTTGTGTCGACGTCACCTTCTTTTAAAAAAAGCAAAAAACGGCTCCTCTGTTGTGTACTTCCACCGACCGTCACGTCTGTCGAGTTTGGTGTGCATACATACACTTGGAAGTATCTGTGCTGTGTGTTTACTGTGAGGCAGGGAACAAGAGTGTGAATGTGTGTGATGGTTACATCACACTGGTCCTCTTTGTTTAGCTCTCTATCATAAGACTCCTGGCAGGCCCGTCAGAAACTTGCTGTTGCAACAGGACTTGCGGGTCGCCAGTAGACACTCGCGCAATTTCGAAATCATGCGGTCGTTTGAAGTGATATAATACAATCCTGGAGTACCGAGGTTGTTGAGAAAAGAAGAAAACACATCGAAGATGGCAAGTGATATTGAAAATGTTGTCAGACTGGATGGCACAGTGCCCGACATTATTTTTAACAAGGCGCTAACGCCACCCACGTGAAGCTGCATGTAGGTTAAAGCAAAAAAACACAAATCATTTGCACCGTAGCCCTCAGCTGTTACTGGAACCAGACGGTGGATCTGCGGTATTGTAGTTTTTTTTTTGTTGGTTTTTTTTTTTGTCTATTTGTATTGGTCGTGTTTTAAAGTCTTGACTGCGTCCAAATAGAGCCAGCGAACAGTAAAAGCAGTCATGTGGTGTCCAGCAGCAGGTTTAAATCACTGTAAAGCGTCCCCCGCGTACAAAGGGAGGCCTATTCACCTACGCCCTGCCACACATCGCATGAAGCAGCAGAATGAAATGCACCACAGAACCACGAGTGACCAGTCAGACCTGTGTAAGTATAGAAACCTTGATGGCGATTCGTTTGACGCGTTAATTGCTTCATAGAAAGGAAGGAGAAAAAAAAAATTGGAAGCAAGCAATCGACGTCAACACTACTTTTATTTATGCCTTTCGTCGGCAAGGTCAGGGGTTTAGGATGTTGACAGTTCAACTGGACTCCACCAACAGGGGAACACAAATTCCTGCGCTGATTAAAACACTCCCTCTCCTGCCTGCTTCCGATCACAAAAACTCACTTCATCAGCCAAAGATGTTTGTTTTTTGGGAGTACCGGCAGTAGCAGAAGGGTGTAGAGTGCAACAGTCTAACAAAACATGACAGCCAGTCACCAGACGGGGTCACGGAATTGTTCAATGGCCATTGTTGGGAGTTTTTTTTTTTTTAATCTTATGTAAGGACTGTTTGGCCCGGGGACCTCTGGATGTTATCTGACATAAAGCTTCTCGTCAAGGGCAGAACGTCCACGCTCATGTTCACAGAACAAACGTGCTTTTTCAATCAAATGTTGTGTGTGTGTGTAAGAAACGGATCATTCGGACATACGCACAAAAAGAACTGCACACTTTTTAGCTAATTGTTTTGCTGGGAGTGGCTTCCAGTCCTACTGTCACATTATTTACATAAATGCTGTATGATGCAAGTGCTTAGAAACTTTATTCGCCATAAAGATTTCTGTCACGCCTGGAATAACTTGTCGGGTTTTGGGTTTTTTTTCCCTGCTAAGAGACAAGATAGTCATCAGGTTATCAGTTTAACCTCACTGGGACTTGTTTTTAGCAGACGGACCCGTTTGACCTGTTTTCTTTTTTCATGCTCCGTCACCTGCTGACTGTTTTACTTGAGAACCCAGGCTGCGAGGTCATTTAAAAATTAACACGTCGTCCCGATAAGCCGTTGAATATTAGGCGAGTGACTGCGTTTGGATAGCGAAAGGCTAGCTGCTAAAAAAAAAAAGAAGAAAAAAAAGGACGCTGACAAGATCTGTAGAGATCTTAAATGTTACCTGCTAACCTTTATGTACATTTATATCTCTCGTCAGCGAGGCTGCGAAACTACCGCTGGTCTCTGTCTGTGTGTGAAAACTGCTTGGCACAGTGCTCTACTATACGGTTTGACCTTTGTCCCACATGAGCTTTCCAATGCATGCAAGTAAAGAAAGTGCTTTTTTTTTTTTTTACCTTGTCGTTTCAAACGGTACGACTTTAATGTGCCATTACACAAACCACCGGGGCGTTTCATTGGAAGTCTGACGTGCAGATGAGGTGATGCTGCAAACCAGGTTTTCGTCAAGTCGCATTCTTTAGAAGTTGTTTTGTTTTTTCCCCTTTTTTGTTTTGCAGAAGTGACGCTTTCACCCACTTTTCTCCACTTAGCTCACCATCAACTTCCTCATGTGACAGATTATTAATTTTTTTTATCTGCCGTCGCTCCCCAGATGAGCCACGTTAAGCTCAAGATAAGTTTCCGCGTAGATTGTCATTGATGAGGTCACCCGTTAAATACGTCCTTCTATTGCACAAAATTTACAACTGGAATGACGGCGGTACGTTGCAGTCTATCTTTTGAACGGTTACAGCCGTGAACGATGGGGCCCCTTGACCTGGAAATGGGTATTCACTTAACATCTTGAGAGCCAGAAATGGCTTCTTTGGTAGAAATGGTGGGGGGTATTGAGCCAATCCGGTTATTCTCCCCTGAACTCTGGCTTCAAATGAGTCGGGATCACAACTCGCACTCCTCTGTCACCCTACAGGTTGTAGCGTGTGAAAATGATTTGAAGTCACAAGTTTATTTGGACCCATATCGCAATCAACTTCTCACAAATCATCTTTTTCGCTCAATTTAGCCTCGGCAAGTCGTCTTCACACAATATCGGCATGACTGAATGTTACCAGCGAGTGTGTTTCCCAATACTGCTGACTGCATGCCGTCATAATTGCTAGCTGTGTTTCATCTATTCGGGGAATGGGTGAAAAGCACCGTGAACTCGGGGAGGTTTAGTTCCAATAAGAGGAAGTGTCGCTCAGTACAGATCTTAAGTGAGAGCCCCTGGATTATTGCTGTTATGCATCCAGGTTTTTTTTAATTTATTTATTTTTTTTGTCGTCAGCACGGCTCCTTCAGGCTGCCGCTGTTTATATCCTTTGTGTCCATCTTTTCTGTGTCTCCCCGAGGTTGTAAAGTGTCACTCAGGGTCAGGTTTCTGAATTACTACAATGTGACAAAAAAAAAAAAACGAAGCAGATGGCCCACGTGTGTGTGTGTGTGGTTGTTTTGCTCCGTGGGGGTTGAATGCAGAATATAATTGAACTTCACACTGGGACTTTATTAGGGAAAAATGAGGGTGCGTACGACGTTTCCAAGGCTTTTGTGTACGGAGAAGATTGTGATCTTGGATTTACTCGGCATGTAATATCTTGATGAGTCATCTTGCATCCTGTTGTCGCCAGACAGCGTGTGTGTGTGCGCGTGTGTGTGTGTGCGTGTGTGCGTGTGTGCGTGTGTGCGTGTGTGCGTGCGTGTGCGTGTGTGCGTGTGCGTGTGTGTGTGTGTGTGTGTGTGTGTGTGTGTGTGTGTGTGTGTGTGTGTGTGTGTGTGTGTGTGTGTGTGTGTGTGTGTGTGTGTGTGTGTGTGTGTGTGTGTGTGTGTGTGTGTGTGTCAGCTCTTCTCAGAACTGAAACTTCTTTTTGGAGTTGTGTTGTGGACTCAGGGAAGCCCCGATTGGATGTGTTAAAATGTTTTGTGTTTCTTTTCCTTGGCCTTTCTCTATTTTATAAGTCTTTTTTTTTTATTTCAGCATGGGACTGTTCTGTATTGCTACTGTGGCTGTACAGTTTTGTTCTGAATGTGTGTTCCTTTATATTTAAT
Organism: Blennius ocellaris; assembly: GCF_963422515.1. Classification (NCBI taxonomy): domain Eukaryota; kingdom Metazoa; phylum Chordata; class Actinopteri; order Blenniiformes; family Blenniidae; genus Blennius; species Blennius ocellaris. The sequence goes on along the minus strand of NC_137671.1, from coordinate 10,690,930 downwards.
CAAATAAAGGCTTTTTTTTTTTTGCTTATTAATGCAAATTCGTAAATGGGCATCCGCTTTTCGCAGTGCTTCATGTTCTTCCATTGACACGCAGGGTCGTTCACACACAACCAGTAATGTCAACGGCTGCCGTGGAGAGGAAGACGCTCACCTCGCCATCTATTGAAGTCGAACGTTTTGTCGTGACAGAGAACGGACGGCATGGCTACCCAGGAAAAGCTCGGTGTAATTTTTAGAGAGAGAAAAAAGTCGACTGGGGAGAAAAAGGGAACGGCAATGGGAGGAGATTGATCCCACAATCTCTGAGGTGTTTCATTTCTGTTTGGAAACTTTCTGAAAACGCCTCAGTTCAGCTCAACTGCTCTACTTGATCATCTTCTGAGCATGAATAGTGTCACCATCAACTCTAGTTTTCCTTTGACCCTTCATACTTTTTATGATTTTTTTTTCTTTTTTTCTTTTTCTTTAGCAGATGTCGATGCATCGTCCAAGTGCAAACAATGTCTCCACTGCTCCGTGTCGGAAAAAGAACCTTGGATGCGTCGGTGTATGTGCACCTTTGTTTTTCTTCACCCCCCCCCCCCCCCCCCCCCCCCCCTTGAGCATATCATGTTTGTCTTGGAGCACAGGAACATGGTTTAAATGAAGCAATGGTCCAGTGCTTGGGGACGCGCTCGCATCCAGTTGGCCCCTCGGGGGATCTGTGTGTGTTCATGAACGAAAACAGGGGAGAGAGAGAGGGAGAGAGAGAGAGAGAGAGAGAGAGAGAGGGACACATGGGGAGAAGACAGATTGCAGCAGTCTGCTGACGTGAATGCGCAACGGCATTTCTCATCATTTCCACATTAAAGGTTTGGCGAGTGTTTGGAAACATGCCGCTGTGAACGCACTCGAATAAAAACGCATTGATCCTTGAAGGCTGCAAACGGCCAAATGTCAAGACATAAGGCCCCTCTGAACCACGCGCGATTTTCAAGGAAACCGTTTGACTTGTAGTCGTGTGGGAAAGTTGGCTTGATGAAACAATCCGCTGTTTCATTGCGATATAATCCAGGCGAAGCAAATTGTAACTTGTACTTCCTGTGTGTGTGTGTATCTGTTGTTCCCGTTCCCCGACACCCTCTCGTCGCTAAGCAACTCCCCATGACGGCAAGTTGGCAGTTATTAATTGGCCGAAAGTGTCGGAAATGCAGTATTTTAAGGCCTTCATGTACCACATTGACTGGAGCAGCAACTTGCATTATAATCATTGAAAGTGTAACAAACATCTCTGTGTCTGCTGGACACTGTGTGGCCTCAGAGGAATAAAGCTTGTGGCCTTTTTCATTTCAAGGCCGTGTCTCTTCTAATTATATTTTTAGCTTTGGCGGCCAGGTCCAAACGAGAACACGGCGGCTTTCTAATGTGCTGGCTGGGATTTACATGGTTTACTAACAAAGTCTGCATCTCTGCATTGAATTTGTGGGTTGTTATTTATCAGCAAAATGTGCTGAAAGTTGGAGGATCTGGTTGACGATTCGGTTGAGCGTTTACAAAAGAATAGCAAAAAATGTGCAAAAAAAACATTCCAATACAAACCGGATGGGAGAGGCACCCCATGGAGGAGATGATATGAGGTCAAATGAGACGTTGTAATTTCTGTGGCATGTTCATTGTGAAAACAAGCTGATAGTCTTATCTTTCTGTCTCTGGCTCTTCTTTTCCAGATATCATGTCCCATTAAGTCGTGAGGCAAGACAATCGAAAGTCCAGTCGAAAGGTTCCAGCCCCTGCGGAGTCCAGGTCGGTCACCTGCGATATCAACAATCGCAAACACGCACACTGCAAAACATCGACCAGACGGCAATAAATGATATCCTGCCGTTCACTTTGTGTCACAATCTCCATGTCAACATATTTGTCAGAACCAGATGGAGCCCTGCAGTGCCGGATCGTTCTGGAAGCAGACACAAGCTATTACCGCGCGTTTAGCTAATAACACCTGCTCACGACCGTCACCTTTTAACATCCATTTCTGTCTCCTCTGATCAGGTCTGGTTCCGCGCCCCGATTGGACCCGCCACATCGAGTCGTCCGCTTGTGGTCGCGGCCGAGTGAATTTTTTTTTTTTTTTTTGTAAGTTTCTGGTGGAGGGGACAGTCCAGCGTTTCAAGCTGGACGGAGGAGAAACGAGTGGGGCCGAGGGCCCGGCCTTCGTGCTGCGACACAGGACTTCAAATCTAGTAGAGCAGCAGGCGCCGACAGATCCCTCGAGTCCTCGGGAAAAAGAAGACCTGCCCAACTCGGGTTCTCCAGGCACTCGCAGAGGCACGGCAGAGTGCCCCTCACACAATGGAGTGAGTCTCTGATGCACACACACACAACACAGGGTGTCATCTGGTCGGCTCAGTGTTGTGTGAGGTGCTATGGGTCAGGCCGGTCACACAGTAAAAGGATCCTGCCAAAACACACACACACACCTCCACCTCAATAATTAACCGCATGTTTTTACTAGTAAGTAAAAATATTCCAATTTACTGGTTTACGTCATAAACTTTAGGTAGCGCCGAATTGTTACAAACCAATGGTTGGTTTTCATCTGCGTGTGTTTATTTTATTTATTTTGGGGGGTTTATGTATGTATTTTATCAGCTTTTTGCAAAAACTTATTGGCCGTTGCCGTGGAGACGCTCCCTGCTCAGTGTTTCACACAGTGATGCCGCTACCTGACAGGCTAGTGAGCATCGATATGAACTAACGGCTAACATGCAGGCGTGGCGACGGTATGCGCTCGACCACGCTCGCCTTCTAGTTTCAGAAAATTGTTTGACTTACTGGAATTTGTTAAGTCGCCCGTTGTGCACATGCAAATATCCCATAGGGAGGTTTAGATAAGTACAAGTTTTGATGTGAGTCATACAAAGACACAAGCACACCAATGCAATCATCCGAAACAGTAATCGGCGTTACGGGTTAATTACTTGACACCCTTTCGAAAGCCCTAATTTAACATTAAGCAGAGCTCGATTAAAGTTAAAGGGAATTGGAAATGAAAAGGGTTGAAAAATTGCGAGATTGAAAAGTAATATTGACTGAACAGCACTGACGCTAAATGTATGTAGTCTGGCAAGCAAACAGCCACATTTCAGCCTGGTTACATAAAAATTCAGTTAAAGGAGTAAAAGATAAGACGAAGGGATCCGAACATTCGGAAGGGAGAAAAAAAAAAAAGTAAGTCGAAGCCAGTCAAGCCTTTTAATGTTTTATTATAGTGTAACCGAGTGGCCTGACCTGGGCTTGTTGTGTATTTAGTGCCTTGCTCGGGGGGGGGGGGGCACCTCAGAAATAGTTGCTGCGGGAGAAAATGGAGGATTATGTAATCAGTCCCACCAGCAGGTTCTTCATTTTTTTTTTTTTTTTTTTTACGACACGGTGGGATCATGAGCCTCCACCACCTCCACTTATTATCGACGACTCCGCCACCTTCAAGGCCCTCCGGCCTCCGTGGTGAGTCACTCTGTGCTCCAGCAATTAGCGGCGCATGATGACGGCGGTCTGATGTTCACATTCAGTCCCACTCCACGTTTATAAAGCGCTATTGAGTCTATTGAGCGCGTGCGCGGCTCCTAAAATAGACCTGGTGGCTATTTACAAACGTCTTCTTGGAAGGAAAGCGCAAACATTTAAAAAAAAAAACAACGACAAACCCCCTGTTTGATTAGCGTCCCATGAAGGCGGCCCGTCGGGCTGATCAAACAAATGCGGCAGACACTCTCACCGCCCTCGTTTAGTTCATAGGCGGCGCGCGCGTGTGTGTGTGTAGAGGCGTAGCCACCGCACTATTGTCCCGTGCGAAAAGGCAATCAGCTGAGAGCCGAAACACAATAGCGCTTGTGTTGCGAGTGTGTGCGTGTCTTTTGTGTTTCGCCTTTTCTACCTGCTGTAACGCGACGCGGATACCCGAGAAGCCGTCAGTCGGCGGACTCTGTGGGGAGGGGGGGATGGGGGGGGGTTGTCCGGCCTCCCGCCTGTTCCGCGTGCCGCCGCCTTCTACTCTAAATGCCTCGGCGAGCCCCTGTGGTAGACCGTCGGGATTGGCGTCGCACGTCCCGTTTGCTCTCAGATCGCATGCCAGATCTGCTCTCTGCACAAATCCGCCGTCGCCCCCCGATCTGTTGTGGTTACCAGTTTAATAAACACATCATTACCGTTGCACGTTATCCAGGAGTTGCCCGTTCGAAGTCGACGCTTGAGCATTCCATCCGTAAAAGCCGCATTCTGCTGTCGTTTTTTTTTTTTTTTAAGTTTAATGAACTGACTCTTCCAGGTCGTTTGATTGATTTCAGTTCATTAAGACTTGGAGGAACTTTGTCAGCGTTGGAGGGTTTGTCAGGGGAAACTTTGTCGTGATGCACATAATGGAAATGAGAATGTCGTGGAGAGTGGATCCACAGACGGATAACTGATCTGATGGAGGTGGCGATAACGTCGATCCCAGAATAACAAACAACAACAAACTTAGGGGGGGAACAATATGTCTCAATAATAACCACTATGTCAGCCAAGTTTACAGGCCGAGGATCTTTATTACAGACGTGTGCACACGACAACAAAAACGGGAAATTCCAACAGTAACCGTCCACAAATAACGGTAAAAAGATTTTGGGCCTTTGATGCGTTTGTACATCCTCCCTTTGTGCTCGACTGCTTGTTGCTGCTCAGGCTTCTCAATTTAATGTAACAAGATTAACTTCCTTGTATTGTACCTGCCGTGCACTGGCATTAATTTATTCTCTATAGCTATTATTGAGTATTACCTCAGCAAAGAATTAAAGCTGAACGCTAAAGCTTACTGCACTATTCAGTGGTGTCCAAGGTAAAATCTACACTTTTAGACCCTCAGGGATTATTTATAGGACCTCAAGGTAACTGTGAAGCACTTTATCAGGAGGTACTGCGGGAGACGGCAATAAATTAAAGCCCGACTGTTGCCCTCAGAGTGATGTCTTTGTTTTATCTCGTCGGCAGCCTTGAAACTTGCCGAACTAAATGCTTTAAAACGGACATTAAACAATAAACATGTGACAATAAAGATAAGTGTCCACTGCCGAGATTACACCGGCACCTTACTGCCTTTCACGTCTGTTTTGTTTGTTTAACTTAGTTTTTTAGGGGGGAGGATTTATTTAAGCGTTAAAGTGTTTTACAATCCCACCTGCTGCAACAAAACAAGCTTTTCATAAACTCTTGTTTTGAAATCCCTGGTTTGAAAAAAGTGCAGAAGTGTTCTGGCATTCACGCAGCAGAGAGTTCTCAGTGTTTCTGCTCTGGAGAGCAACACTGTTCTTTAACCCTCTTCTGTTTTGATGGTCTTTATCTTTATCCATGTGACGGAATGAAAAGCGCTCAAATATGGATTCATGCAATCCCTCCGCTCTCGTAGGGAGGAGCTACATAAACCCAGTTTAATGTCCATTTTGTACAAAAACACTTTCCAGCATCCTTGATTTTTAGCCCTCTGGCTCTGAACAGATTGATAAAAAAAAAAAAAAAAAAGTCACAGAGTTTTGTCTTGCGGTGGCTGGAGCACAGCGGGGGGGACACGTGTTTGCTTTTTGGAACATACCGTCTGCGTTTGAGGGTCGTTTTCCAAAAATATTTTTGTCTCGTGTAAGAAAGAGAGAGAGGGAGAGAGAGAGAGAGAGAGAGAGAGAGAATTGTTGCATGTGTGAGTCACATGTTGAATCTCTGCGCGCCGTGCAGGGGTTATTGTGTACAAGGGTGAGCTCTTCCCTCTCCTGCCGGCTCTGTGTCCAGGCCGTCGCGCCATTGGCCCCGAGAGTTTGAGCCGCGAGGAAACCCCCCCCTCCCTCCAAACTGCAGTCCGCATGCGACTTTGTTTACGTTCAGTCTAAAAAGGGCCAAGTGTCACTTGAAGACGGACGTTAGCTTTCCTTAATGATCGTCGTCTGAGCAGCGCATAACTGAAGCACGAGTATTAGCAAGTGATGAAGTGAAACTACATACAGCATAGTTAATGAGTCTGAAAGGAGCGGGGTATGTATTTTTTATTGCGATAAGTGTGCGATTTGAAATCAGAAAAATGTCCTTATTCATTCATGGGCTTGTTCTCATTTCAGTACAGCCACAGTGCGAGATACACGCCGATATAAATTCAGCCTTCACAAAGGTTATAATGTTCAGTTTTGCATGGAATTGCCATAATAAGGTTTTATTGCAGCTGTAAATTTTCCCAGGCTACACGATACTGAACGACGTTTCTAATATTTTCCCGTTCGCACGTCGGTTAATGGCGGGTTTAGACATTTTAGAATTACGTCTGTTTCAATACCACAACAAACGATAACCTAAAAGTGCAGTTATAAATAAGTTAAAAACGAAATGGAACCTATAGCATGGCCGTTTCACACGACCATATTAGTTTTAACAAATGTACCTAATAAAGTTACAGTGGCTTTGTTTGGTACAAGTTTTATTTTATTTTTTTTGTGCAGGTTTTTATCTGCACTCCCAAAGGCCCAGAATGCAAAAACACATCTTTTAATCCCACATTAAAATAACGGAGTCGCCCCAGTGCCGTGTTGAAACTGATGGGTGTGCCTGCAGTGTCCTGATAACTATATTTGCCCCGCTTATCAGATGCTCACTGCACACACACACACACACACACACACACACACACACACACACACAATAACATGTCTGTACACATGATTAAAAACCCCCAATCTATCATGTGGAGATTTCAGTTAAAATGAAACATTAAAAGTTAATCATTTTTTAATTGATTTTCAGTGTTTTTCTAATCAATAAGACTGTTACATGTAATGGTTCTAGCTTTTATTTTCATCTTTGGATTGAAAATCTCTCCGAGACTGACAGAATCTGCACTATAATTGTATCGGCCAAGAGTTGGGTCATAAAAAGAATTCAAATAATCAATATATTTATTGATAATGCAATGGATTGTTGCTCTCGTGTGTCATTGGAATTCCTCCGAGATCCGCACGTTAACCAGGCGACGGTGTCGTTGTGTGTTTTGTCTCGATGTTTGGGACTGACAGAAAGTCTCCGGGGCGTTTCCCCTGGAAAAACGTCATTCCTAGAAAAGTGGGAACAGGCCCGTGCTGCAGCGTGGTGACTCATGTGGCTGCCGAGCGGCGTGCGCTGACCTCCAGACTGCTTTAGTCATACATGATGAGCTGTTATTTAGTGAGCAGGGGATGGGATCATATCTCTGACTACACACACACACACATGCTTCCGCGCAGAGCGAAATTTGAGCCCGCAGCCCTGCCAGAATGTCTTGCTGGAGACGGGGGGGGGGGCAGCTGAGGTGAAGTCACGTGGTTCTAGTGTGTGTGTGCGTGTGTCCTAAGCACATTAGTGTGTTTGGGATACTCTTGAGTTTCCTCGAACATCGACCTCCTTCACTGTTACAAACCTCCCGCCGCCCGACTCTCCTCTCCGAGGCATCAGATCTGATTACTGTAACTTCAGCTGAGCAGTTGGCCCACAGAGCGGCCGCATCACCTGCCGCTAAACTTCAACACCGGGGCTTTTTCCTTCACTCCGTTTAGTGGAGCTAAACTGATGTGCTTTCAAAAAAAAATAAAAAATGTATCTTTTATTTGTGCTGGCAGCTGTCATTTTCATTTTCAGTGTGCCTTTCCTGTGGGGCATCAGTAGAAACTTCATGACTTCCTCTTTAAGATCAACACTCTAATGTGGCATGGAGGCAGTCAGACGGTATCTGAAACAGTCGTTTAGGGCCTGGTTCTCCAGATCAAGATATGGAATCACTTTGCTGCAGCACGATACTCAGCGGTGCTGATGGCAGTGTGGAAAAACAAGATTCTCCAAAATGTCAAATCAGGAATTAACCAACAAACAAACAACAAACAATCATCTATTTAGTCTTGAACGTTTGTTTTCCTGTTCTGTTTTCACCCTCCGACGGGATTTGACACACGCACTTCCCTTCCTGGCATTAGCTGAATTTTCTAATGGTCATAAACAGACCTTCGTATGAATCGTTGTGGTGGCTTCTGGGACGTCGCACCGATTTGTAATACTGAATAATTCTATAGCCTTAAAATCTAAATAAATCCAAGCCAGTTAAATATAATTACAATCATGATAAAGTTTAAAAGATCTTTTTTTTTTTTTTTCTTAAAGATTGAAGGAATTGAATATTTGTCACGCTCTCAATCGTTTTCTCTCTTCCCTTTTTTTTTTGGTCCAATTTAAGGATGTGGCTTTAGAAACCAGCTCGACACGCTTTACATCTTCATTATAAGGACAATACAAGTTCACCCTAAGACACCTGTTGCTTGTTTTCTTTTTAAAGTTTCAACATGGACGTTTTTACACAATTAAACTCGGCTCCTTTATCATGAATTGTCGTGTGAATAAACCTATTTTTATCATGAAAAACCAGACTCGTGTGTTATATAATAAGTTTATATCCGACTGAAAGCTAACCCAGAGATCCTACAGGAAGGTTGGTTTTTTTTTATCATAAAAGTCTAAATTAGTTGTTTTTTTCTGAGCGTCTCTAACTGAAACTGTGAGCAGAGCCTGAATGCTCACATTAACGTCGTCTAATGAGTCAAAGCCTTCCTATCAGCATTATTACATCGAACAGTTTGAATGACGCAGCTGGAAAGAATTCATCATGGACTTCAAGTTTAATAAAAAAAAAAAACCTGCAAAAAGTAATATTCATGTGTTCATCTGCCTCTGAGTCGTTTGCGCATCACAACAGAGTTGATCTTTTAGGTTTTTTTTTTTTTTTTTTTGCACAGTTATTGTTTTAATTGAGGTCAATTGATGTTTTCCTCTGGAGTCACTGCAGGAGTTTGACAGTTTTACTTTAGCAGCTGTTGTTTTGTACAGAAAGTGCAGTTTGTGTATTGTGTCTGTTAGAGTGTGTCTGTATGCGTCATTTGGCTCAGCTGTGTGTGCGTGCGCGCGTGTGTGCGTGTGTGTGTGTGTGCGTGTGTGTGTGTGTGCGTGTGTGTGTGTGTGTGTGTGTGTGTGTGTGTGTGTGTGTGTGTGCGCGCGTGTAAAATGGATAGTTTTATCAGGAGGCAAGGATACATTGACAACACGTGAATACGTTTAGAGGACACTCTGTTTCCTACACACACACACACACACACACACACACACACACACACACACACACACACACACACACACACACACACACACACACACACACACACACACACACACACACACACACACACACACACACACACACACACACACCCTTCAAGAGTGACCTCATGATGCACAGCCAGGCTTGCAGCATCTGGATTTAAACCTACTTTTGCATTAAATACACACATGGACATGCATGAAAAGCTATTCCTGATACACACACACACACACACACACACACACACACACACACACACACACACACACACACACACAGACTGCAGAGCACACGTGACTGTTTGGCAGTCACCCAGATACCCTCTGCTCACACCGTGTACTCAATCACCGCCGCGTCCCCCTCACACACTGAATCGATGTCAGGTGTCACCTTTATCTCGGCTCTGAAACACGGCGGATTTATGAGAACGTGGTTTTACAGTTAACTTAAATCTGATTTGATTGAAAGTGTGTGTGTGTCTGTGTCTGTGTGTGTGTGTGTGTCCCTCTGTTACATTGCAGCAGACTGAGATTTGTCCTCATGCATGATTAAGCACAGCCATTGCACTCCTAAGTGCTCTCCTACACACACACACACACACACAAACAAAGTAAAGATTTGAGGGACTCTGAAAGTGAACCCCTGCAGACACCACATGGTGGTCAAACACACACACACACACACACACACACACACACACACACACACACACACACACACACACACACACACACACACACACACACACACACACACACGAGCAGGGACCTCGCTGTGCAGCACATTTGGCTGCCGGCTCTTTAAAAATGGGTTAGTCATGCATTATAAATATATAACAGGACTTCTTTTTCTCTGTCTGCTGTTCCTCTGTCTGTCTCTGTCTCGCTGCTCTCTTGTTTGTCTCCGACCTTCTCCGCCATCGGAGGAGCGAGAACGAGCGTGGTGCATTCGTGTGTGTGTGTGTGTGTGTGTGTACACATGGCGTGAGAGTCTGCGTGTGTGTAAATATGCATTTCAGCATGGCAGAAGTAAAATGTGAGTCTGTTTCGATGCACATGGCGCTTTTATCAATCGTTTCCACCCGAGTCCTCCACACAGCTTCCCTGCGTCGGTTCACGCTTAACTCGGCGTGTGCGTGTGTGTGTGTGTGTGTGTGTGTGTGTGTGTGTGTGTGTGTGTGTGTGTGTGTGTGTGTGTGTGTGTGTGTGTGTGTGTGTGTGTGTGTGTGTGTGTGTGTGTGTGTGTGTGTGTGTGTGTGTGTGTGTGTGTGTGCGTGTGTGTGTCGGTTATGATGAATGGCCGTGTGTTTATCACAAAGCGTGAGCCATATTAATTCGGTCCCCTGCTTCTCCAGCTGGGTCGGGAATTGTGTGAGATTCAATTTGCACCGTCTGTCCAGGTTTTGCGACGACAAATGGAATTCTAAACGGACCGTTCAGAGTTAAAAGCAAAGGGAAAAAAAAGTCAAACTGCTTCGTTTTCAGTTTTGATTGTTGAATCTTTTAATGGGTGGGCTGCGTCGCATCGAGTTTGTCTGGGAGGCAAAAGTCATTCTTGCAGTTTAACCACTTTTCGATGATGACGCACAGTTATATAATAGACGTGAATTATTGGGTCAACCAGTACCGGTTGTAACTGTAAGACACTTCCAGGTTGCACTCTGAAGAGTTTCGACAACTTCACAACAAAGAATTGGTCAGAAGATTTTCCAAAAAAGTAGAATGAACTGGAGAAGACGTCACGAATCTTCTAAAAAAACCAAAACCCTTTGTTGTTTTGTTTTTCCAGAGTGTCCCAGAGTGCGAAGAGGAGAAAAGGAAAAGTGAAGATGACGACAGAGGAGAAGAAGCAGAGAGGGAAGAGGAGGAGGAGGAAGAGGAGGAGAGAAGCATCGACGAAGGTTTCATGGGAATGACGCCGCTGTTGCAAGCCCATCATGCCATGGAGAGGATGGAGGAGTTTGTACACAAGGTAATAAAAACAAACAAACAAACAAAACTTCTGCTCTCGTCGACTCTACACATTTCAATTCAACCACCGTCCACATTAGTCACGCTTCCCGGAAGCGGTTTTGTAACGGCGCCTCGCCATAAAGCCACGTAGTAAAAGAAAGCGATAAAAAAAGTGGAACAACAACAAAGATAAAGTTTTGTCGCTTCACTTTTAACGTTGTGCCGGATTCACGAGGCGGTTTGCCTCTGATCGAGTCACAGTGGAAACGTCCCCCCCAAAAAAAAAAAAGCCGCAGAGGCTCATCGGCTGTGTAAATCGGCCAATTCACTCGTGATAAAACGGTTTTACGGGGCAGTTTTAGGAGCGTAAAATTCTTATAAGCCTTCTGGAGAGCGCTTGACGGTGTCATTAGTGCAGTATTCATGAAACTCCTGCTGACTTCGATAAGGACTTCTGCACGACGTCGACGCGAAGTCGGAGAGTCTTTGGACGCGTGGGAACCCGACACCGTCTGGAGTCTGCCGAAATAGTAACCGACGGGGCCGTACGTCAGCCGGCAGGAACCGTCCCTCGATATCGGAGCCGCTCTCCTTGATCTTTGATTTATTCACGCGGCTGCTTGACCTCGATGCCGCGCAGCCGACACCTCGCCTCTCTCCGCACGCCGCGACCCCGATAAATAAAACATATTCCGCGGCGTTTTCTCGCAAAAAGGGGCCCAGACTTGAATGTGCTCTTGTGAACCAATCAGGTGTGGGAGGGCCGGTGGCGCGTCATACCTCACGACGTGCTGCCCGACTGGCTGAAGGACAACGACTTCCTGCTCCACGGCCACAGGCCGCCCATGCCTTCGTTCCGCGCCTGCTTCAAGAGCATCTTCAGGATCCACACGGAGACGGGAAACATCTGGACACACCTGCTCGGTACTGCAATCACACGGCTCATAACAGAATCTGCATGCCGATTACAGGAATAGCACATTGTTTTTCCGTCATTAGCGTCTATTTCTGTAAAGTATTTGTCCCTCTGGTGTTTTGTCCTCGAGGTAATTTTTGGCCTCACGAACACACTAAGCTTTTACAGTCGTAGTTTACTGGTTCTTGTACGCAAAGTAAATTCAGCCTTTATGCAACACGTGGATTGAACACCTTGCAGCTTTGAGTTTCAGTCCTTCTGAGAAAATGTGCTGCTGCTTGTGAAAACCCTGTGAACCGACTCTCGCTTGCTCTCTGCTGCCACCTACTGGTGTGAGGGGGAAGTGCACTTAGTTACATGAGAGGGAAGTTCAGTTTCAAGTTGTATTGAAGTAAAGAGATGGAACCTTTTTGATTATAAATCAAACCAATATAAAGCAATCTTGACCGTTTCTCTCTCTCGCTCTCTCTCTCTCTCTCTCTCTCTCTCTCTCTCCAGGCTGTTTGTTCTTCCTCTGTCTGGGTCTGATGTACATGTTCCGGCCCAACATGTCCTTCGTGGCGCCGGTCCAGGAGAAGGTGGTGATCGGGATGTTCTTCCTGGGAGCCATCCTCTGCCTCTCCTTCTCCTGGCTCTTCCACACGGTGTACTGCCACTCCGAGGGCGTGTCCAGGGTCTTCTCCAAGTAAGACAAGGACGCAGGCGGCGGCGGCGTGGCTCGTCGGTTCCGCCGCTCTGACCCGTCTTGTCTTGTCTCGTCTCGCCTGCAGGCTGGACTACAGCGGCATCGCCTTCCTGATCATGGGCTCCTTCGTGCCCTGGCTGTACTACTCCTTCTACTGCTCGCCGCAGCCCCGCTTCATCTACCTGATCGTGGTGTGCAGCCTGGGGCTGGCCGCCATCACCGTCTCGCAGTGTGACTTCTTCGCCACGCCGCAGTACAGAGGAGTGCGAGCAGGTAGAGGGGAAACCACACTGTGACTCCATTCCTTCATCAGGTGCTGCGTGGAAATGGGATTCGGCTCAAGTTAAAATGATGTCGAATAGTTCATCTGGCGTGGGTCGGACTGGTAAAATAGTGTCGCAGCGACCTTGAGATTTCAACTTTTAAAGTTTTACTTTGTTGCGGCGCAGAGGACATGCGATGAAAATAAACATGGAGCCAATTCTGGTCCAACAAACAAGCTTTTCCTCCTCCTCAGCTCAAATCAGGGTTTTACTGTGTGTCCGCTACGCTTTAAGAAATTAGTTTTTTTCTTAGACATTTTTCAGTTTTCTTAGCAGTTTGGTCAGATCGGAGCCTCTTGCAGCCCGATTTTTGGCCTTAAGTTGTGTGAGGAGATAATTTTCCCAGCCTTGTTTGACAGAAAACATGATAAATTGAACACACAAAAAATTCGGAACCAACAGTTTTCTAATAGTAATTATCCAGAGTTAAAAAGATGCCCCCCCCCCAATTAATCAATGAAAGACGTTATTTGCCTCTGTTGGTCCACAGGCGTGTTTGTGGGCCTGGGCCTGAGCGGCGTGGTCCCCACCCTGCACTTCATCATCAGCGAGGGCCTCATCAAAGCCACCACCATCGGCCAGATGGGCTGGCTGCTGCTCATGGCCACGCTCTACATCACGGGGGCCTGCCTGTACGCCGCCCGCATCCCCGAGAGGTTCTTCCCCGGGAAGTGCGACATCTGGGTGAGTGCATGGCGCCGCCATGCTTCTTTCTTACCCCCCCCTCCATTCTTTTAGTGGCTCGGTTTTATTCTTATACCGCCCGAGCATAAAAATGGCCGCTGCCTTTGAACTTTCTTATGAAAGGAACTGGGGGACAAAGTTTTCAATGCTCCCGCAGTGATTAGAAACTCAACTTAAATATTCGAATGATTAGGAGTTTATATGAAAAGTGGACTGCTGCGTATTAACTCTTAATGCTTGTGTGAAAATCAGAAAACAAATTCAATTAGGTTGACAAGAAAAGCGAGTAAGAAATTGCCGTTAAATCATCACTTAATAACAAACAAAGTAAATTGAGGTCAAAACGTGGATTTTAAAAGAATTAAAAGCTGAGCGCCGAATCGCTGAAGAAAGCGATGGCTGCTGGAGAGCGTTTTGTCGCTGACGCCCCCCCCCCCCCCCCCCCCCCCCCCCCGTCTCCTCCGCAGTTTCACTCCCACCAGCTCTTCCACATCCTGGTGGTCGCCGGCGCCTTCGTTCACTTTCACGGCGTCTCCAACCTGCAGGAGTTCCGCTACACGGCGGGCGCAGGCTGCGCCGAGGACGGCGCCCTCTAACACACACACACACACACACACACACACATACAGACCGAAGTGGCTTCGTCCTGCTGTTTACCTGTGTGCAGTGACACAGGACAGCCTCCCAGGGGGCGCTATTAAAACCAACTGACAGGTTGTTTTTAGTTTTTATGTTGTGTGCGTTCCGTCCTCCTGTGTGTCTGTCCATCCCCACTTCCTGTTTTACAAGACGTTTTTTTGTTTCCCCCCCCCTATTTTCTTCGGGAGGAAGCGAAACCCCCAAAGCCTCCCGTCAATAATTGTGAACTTTTATTCCCCGAGGATGAATAATCGTGGCTTTAAGAAACGTTTTGGAGTGTTTTTTTTTGTTTTGCTGAATGCCGTCACTTTTCAGAGCATTCATATATGAAAGAAAAAGAAGAATGCTTTTCGGATTTGCTTCCTTGATTGTTTGCAGGGGAGGGAAAGACGGGGGTCGAATAGACACTTTTAAAAATAATAATAAAATTTAAAAAAAAATACATAAAAACACTTTTCCATGTAAATAAGATTTCAAAATTTTGGGTTCTAGATTTGTATGAAATATATATATATATATAAAAGAAATTTAAAAAAAATGTTGCAAATGGTGGGAGGAAGAAGTGAATATGAGGAGATTTGGTGACGTGGAGGAAAAAAATCCTGCAGGTGGAGGAAATAAAGGCACAACATCCGACTCTCTCCTGTTTATTGTCTCCAGTTTCACGTCAAAGGTGAGAAATAAAGAGTCACTTTAGGAGGGGTGGGAAAGAAAAAAAAATAATAATAATTTTTTCCCCCCAAATAGATAAAACAGAGTTTCAGTCCCGGAATCAAATTCACGACGTCGTAGATTCACATTAAAGACAAAAAGTACAAGGATGGATTTGAACTTTCAGAGAAGAATAAAAGTCACATGTGAGATAAGACTTCAACTTTGTGGAAACTTAACCACTTTTAACTTCAGTCCCCACTTACATACATGTAAACTTCACATTTCAATTTAAATCTAATTTGTGCGCGATTCCTTGTCTAATCTCAATTTTCTGTTTAAATTTATTTCACTTTCTCTCCTCACTGGTTCGAGGAAGAAATGAATATTTAATTTCTATTCAATTCAGCTTTATTTATATATCAACGGATACGACATTTCTCGGTGCTTTTAACTGCAAACTGGGCTTAAAGCATTTGTTAACTTAAATTCTGACTTTTGATCTCAACTTTCAGGCTTGGTACACTTTAAAAGTGACTTTAATCTGGTTAAAATTAATTTTAGAATTAACATTTAGACTGACGTTTAAGTTTACAGGCATTCTGACTTTCAATCTCAATCTGTAAAATTTCAGTTAAAACCTCCTTGTATGTTTTTGTTTTTTTTAACGAGAGTTGACGTGGTACAAATTCAATCCCCAAAGGAGGAAAAAAACACCTTAAATTCCGATACAAAGACGATATGTAGCGGTTTTCTTTTCTTACTGTAAATTGTATGATGTGTCTAAAGATGAAACGAATCCAACACTTTATTTTTTCTATGAAATGCCCTTGAATTCCTTTACGACAAGACGTCACCCAGATATTTTTTTATCGAAGCGATTTTGGGTCAAACTGCAGGGTTTTTATTTGTTTTTGTTTGTTTGGGGTCCTCCTCCTCCAGAAGTTTCACACAGAACAAAGGCAAAAAAAAAAAAAAAGAAGCTTTTTCTGCTTCCATTGACTTTTATTTATCCATTGCTGATATCGTTTATACTTCAAGCTTTAATTTGACCTTGTTTTTACTTTGTTTTTTTCCTGTCGGTTTGTATGATCAGGTGATTCTAGGTGAGAGCAGAGAGTCTCTCACCTTCAAAACAGCAAAAAAAAAAAAAAAAAAGAATAAGATAAAAACCAATATATCTACTTCAAGGGCTCATGATCGTCTCATACTGAGGCGTCGCTTGGAGATTCAGACAAGCTGAACTTTTACACTTCATGTTTTCTGGCAATACCAAAATCTCACCTCTGCACAATGAAAACACAGGTTCTATTCGTTATTATTACTATTATTAATAATAGTAATGATAATAAACTCACACTTTCCATTCAGAGGTCGTTTTTTATTTTCTACAATCGTTTGAAGCGGAGTTCCTACACTTGCAAGTTTTAACCGAAGAAGAAGAAGGAGAACTTGTTTTCATCGTCTCCATTGTTTTTGTTTCTATTTTATCTGGTTTTTATTAATTTATTTCTCTTGGGGAGCGCAGAGTGTCTGTTGAAGCACATGTTCCTGTTCTGATGGGAGTGTTTGATTGCAATAGACCTTTATATCTGCTGTATTGTTCTAATAAAAGGAAAAAAAAAAGTTTTTCTGAATCTGTCACTTTGTTCATTCATTTTTCTGGCTTCTCTTTTTGTGTGTTTTGTCTCTAATTTTTATTTTATTTTTTTAATTCAGTAATACAAGCTGCTCTCAAATTAGTTGGGACAATGTGGAAATATTCAAATATGCATATAGATCATTTCATATTGCATGTTCAGTGTGTTTATATCTCGCATGCAACCACGAAAATGAACGTTTTGCTTAATTGGAATTTTTTTCCCCCAGTGATTTAAAAAGAACAAAAACAAAAACAAATGGTAAATTAATTTTATTAAAATTGTCAGGAAAGAAAATCTGAAAATAATCCATTAAAAAAGAATAATCTGTAAGGCTAAAAGAGTTAAAATTGCAATAAAAATATATCTAAATTGTACCTATGACACTTTATGAAGGCAACCAAGGTTTTCTGTATATAGCATTTTTTTAAAGTAATTTCAGAGAATTTATATATTTTCTATTCGGTGGGAAATATATATATATATATTGATCTACAATTTGAAAGCAGTTCCTGTATAAAAGAAAGTCAGGTTCTTCAGTCTGCCATTTTTATGGCAGACTTTTATGCCTCTTCCAGACGACCAGCAGGGGGCAGCAAACATCTTCAGAGCAACTTTTCCCACATACGGGCCTTTCAAGGTCAATATTTGTGTTGTTTTTTTTTACTTATCACACCAAAAAGAAAATCTGTGACACGTGCTATTTGGTAGTTGATGTGAGTCTTATTTTTTTTTCCTCTTAAGTTTGATTTTGAAGCAATAATTCTAAATTCCACAGAGAGAAGAGAACAATAAACACGAGTCTCGCGTGAAACATTAGAGCTTCTTCTTCTTCAGGCCTCCTCGCTTCCCCGTGTGGCCGACCGCCTGGACAGGCAGGCAGTACATGTGCATCGGAAACTTCTGGAAGTAACTGGTCACCCAGGGCCTTCGCCAAAAACAAGATAAAACAAAGTCAGCCGACACAACTTTGTTTTGATTCTATTATCACAAATTGCCATATTGTCCGTGTGAGTTATGGAATTAATCGATGTCATGGGACGAGTCCAGAAGTTTTAGACGTTTTGGGTTGGTTTTTTTCATGTTGGTTAAAAATCTTTGTCCGAACATGTCTTGACATGACTGCCTTCAATCCTGATGTTGAATTTACTGTGGCCACCAGGGGTCAGCATAGTATAAACTTTTTTTATATTTATGTTTGGTAAGTCATAGTCTTTCTAGCTTTTTTACTTCTCTTTTTCAATACTTGACTAAATACCGTGATCAAAACAACATTCCACATTAAAGGTTTTTGTGTTTTTTCCCCCACATATTTCAGTGCTTTTACACATATTTTAATTTTTTCCACACATACCTTTGTGTGTTTTCACAAATACCTTTGTTTTTCCATATTTTTTTGTATGTACTTGCATATTTTTTGTGTTTTAACATGTTTGTGTGTTTTCACATTTGCTTTGCGTTTTTCGTATTTTTTTGTGCCTTCATATATCTTTTTTTTGTATGCTTTTACATTCTTTGTGTGCTTTCTACATTTCTACATCTAATTTTGTGTGTTTTTACATGTATTTTGTTTTGTTTCTCCATCTATATTTATGTTTTTCTACATCTATTTTTGTCTTTTTACATATATTTTGCTACATATATTTTTGTGTGTTTTTACATCTATTCTGTTTTATTTCTCCATCTATTTTTATGTTACTACATATAATTCAGTGTGTTTTTCCATCTATTTTTGTGTTGCTACATCTACTTTTCTGTGTTTTACATATATTTGTGTGCGTGTGAGTGTTTTTTTTTTGGTTTATTTACTTATTCATTTTTACTATGATCTGCATGCGTTACATCAGTAGTTGTGTGTTGTTGTTGTTGTGTTTGGCCCTACTTGGACACGCGCTGGCTCAGACTCAGGTAACACAGGTTCTGCCGCAGCATCTTGTTCTGCTGCTGCCGGAGGAACTGCGCCTCCTGCTGTCGCTCCACCTCCAGACGGAGAGACTGCCGCAGCTCGGCCTCGATGCTCGAGAGCTGAAACAAAGTTCATCCCGACTTTCCCTAAGGAAATTTGCATGTAGGATTGTTTTGGAGGTTGTTTTTTTTTTTTACTTCCTCCAGAAGATTCCGATTTTCCTCCAGTTGTCTTTGCTGGTTGTACAAAGCCAAAGCTGCTGGATCCACCCGCTGCCTGTTGATCAACTTGTCACCTGGTTTACCTGAAGAACCGCTGGGAGGGGCGATGGGAGGGAGGAGGCCGGCGCTGGGAGAAAGAGAGAGAGAGAGAGAGACACCTAGAACTCATATCAACCTTTAACCCTTTGGCACTGTTTTGCTCCCACCTTCTCACTTATATAAAACCTTTGTTTAAATTTTTGTTGCACCTTAAATCCGCCCTGGTCGGCGGTTACCTGAGCTCCGGGCCGTCCGCCTCCTCGTGGATCCCAGACAGATGTCCGGGTCTCGTCCGGCCCTGAAAACACACACTCAGCGGATCGGTGTCAGTTAATTAAGGTTGTCAGGGGGAGTGGAGGCGGTTACCGTGGTGACAGCAGACATCCATCAGTCAGCGTCGGACGGCGCCGACGGCTGAATGGAGATTAGTTACCTGTGTGCACCTGAGAACTTTACACCGTGGTTTACCTCAGCCGTCCAATCACATTCAGCCTCTCTGCGGTTGTGTGTGTGTGTGTGTGTGTGTGTGTGTGTGTGTGTGTGTGTGTGTGTGTGCGTGTGCGTGTGCGTATGCGTGCGTGTGCGTGTGTGTGTGTGTACCTTTTTATGGAAAAATATTCATAACCCCACCAAAAAGACTGACCCCAAAAAGTTTGCGAGTGTGAAAATGAAGCTGCTCTCTAAACGGTGGGACGGCCGACAGATACGGCAAATAAATCACAGAATCCATTGAAGCCTTTTGCCTCCTCAGACCCAGAACATCAGAACTTCTCCTCGTGTTCCAGGACTTTATGTTCATACGTCAAGATGCGACGTGATTAATGGTGACTGGTTCTCAAGGAGGAACCTTCACAGAACTGAGATGACATGCTGCTGTTATAGTGGCAAGACCAGCGACTAGACCAGCTACAAGACCAGCTTCTAGACCAGTGACATCCAGACCAGCTATCAGACCAGCTACTAGACCAACTACAAGACCAGCTCCAAGGCCAGCGACAAGGCCAGCTATATCCAGACCAGCGACAAGACCAGCTACAAGGCCAGCTATATCCAGACCAGCTACAAGATTAGCGACAAGACCAGCTACAAGACCAGCTACAAGGCCAGTGATCACACAAGCGACAAGACCAGCGACAAGACCAGCTACAAGGCCAGCTATATCCAGACCAGCTACAAGATTAGCGACAAGACCAGCTACAAGGCCAGCTATATCCAGACCAGCTACAAGATTAGCGACAAGACCAGCTACAAGGCCAGCTATATCCAGACCAGCTCCAAGGCCAGCTACAAGACCAGATATATCCAGACCAGCTACAAGATTAGCGACAAGACCAGCTATATCCAGACCAGCTACAAGATTAGCAACAAGACCAGCTACAAGGCCAGCTATATCCAGACCAGCGACAAGACCAGCTACAAGGCCAGCTATATCCAGACCAGCTACAAGACCAGCGACAAGACCAGCTACAAGGCCAGCTATATCCAGACCAGCTACAAGATTAGCGACAAGACCAGCTACAAGGCCAGCTATATCCAGACCAGCTACAAGATTAGCGACAAGACCAGCTACAAGACCAGCTACAAGGCCAGCTATATCCAGACCAGCTCCAAGGCCAGCTACAAGACCAGATATATCCAGACCAGCTACAAGATTAGCGACAAGACCAGCTATATCCAGACCAGCTACAAGATTAGCAACAAGACCAGCTACAAGGCCAGCTATATCCAGACCAGCGACAAGACCAGCTACAAGGCCAGCTATATCCAGACCAGCTACAAGATTAGCGACAAGACCAGCTACAAGACCAGCTACAAGGCCAGCTATATCCAGACCAGCTCCAAGACCAGCTACAAGACCAGATATATCCAGACCAGCTACAAGATTAGCGACAAGACCAGCTATATCCAGACCAGCTCCAAGAGCAGCTACAAGGCCAGCTATATCCAGACCAGCGACAAGACCAGCTATATCCAGACCAGCTACAAGACCAGCGACAAGGCCAGCTATATCCAGACCAGCTACAAGATCAGCGACAAGACCAGCTACAAGACCAGCTATATCCAGACCAGCTACAAGGCCAGTGATCACACAAGCTCCAAGACCAGCTACAAGACCAGCTACGTTCAGACCATCTACGAGGCCAGTGATCAGACAAGCTACAAGACCAGCTACTAGACCAGCTACCAGTTCAGCTCCTGAGGAGTGAGTGTTCACCTCCAGCCCTCTCCTGCTCTCAGTTTCAGTTGCAGCTTCAGTCTCACTGTTGTCATTTTAAATGAGGTTTTTAAGTTTAAGTCTCTTTTAAACGGGATAATTTGAATTAAAATCGTTCAGGTTCACAGTTGTTTTCCACAATTTGTCAGTTTGTGCTTCCCAGCGACCAAACATCGAAAACAGCTGCACCACTGTGGACATTTCCTCTGCTTATCGTCCATATTTCAGATATATTTCAGTGTTTTCTGGAAATTATATTCATATTTGCAAACGATCTAGAAAGTCCAGAATCGAGAAGTGTGCAGAAACTCACCCTGCGCTGAGAGTCCATCTCTGAGCTTGTGTTTCGTTTCCGCATGTCAGCCGAGCCGCTTAAACTCACCTCATTAGTTTGTGCTTGTGCTTATCTTCCTCCTCCTCCTCCTCCTCTTCCACCTGAATTAGTCATCAGTGTGTTGAGCTTTTCTCTTCTTGTGCAGAAACTTTCAGGTTATTTTCACACATGAAACAATCCAAACTTGAGTAACTCTGGATTCACTGTGATACTTCATGACCTTTCCTACTGGCGGCGTTCCTCAAGGCTCACTGTTGGGATTTTACCGTTTCATTCTTGAAAGCTTCAGGATTCACCATTTGTGTCTGATTTCAAGAGGGGAAACATTTATAAACCTTTTTTTTTTTTTAAATCTGCTGCAGAGATAAGGACTTTTTTTTTTTTACAGTAAAAATCATTTTTTTTTTTTCAAACTTGTCATTTAATTTCACCAATTTTGCAGGTTTCTTTTTCTAAATATATGCATATTTTGGAGGCCAAAAAAAACAACACACAAATAAAAAACACCCGTAAACAATTTCCAGAATAAACCTTTTATATGAAAGGAATTTAAAGAATTTAAAACACTTTCTAATTTTTCAAAGAAAAATGAAGCAAATTAAAACGTTTTCTGAAGAAAAGATTTATTTTATTATTTATTTTCTATAAAAATCGCTTTGATTTTTTTTCCCCCACAATAAATCTCTGAAAATCTTTCAAGGTGATTACATTTACATTTTCATCTTTTCTTTTTTATCTTACAATGTCGATAATCTTTAGTTCCAAAAACAGCATTTAAATAAAAACATATTAAACAGTTAAATGAAGTACTTCATTTCACACTGAAAGAAAATGACAATCAACATCGGAAAATCAAACTTCTTCAAGACAGATGGGTTTTTTTTTTTTTTATGGTATTGATCATATTTCATGAAGTCTGTTGCTATGAGTCGATGCAGCGTCTGTAGAAGTGGAAGTGGTAATCTGTGAAGAGCGCCCCCGCGTAGTTGTAGTCGGTACTGCAATTAGCCTGCCCCTTTAAGTAAAACAGGAACAAAACAGTTCTGAGTGTCACAAGCAACAAAAACGTTATTCTTTAAAATGTTATAGTTTGTATTTGCTGATCTTACAGCAACTGCGGAGCGGAAATGATACGAGCTGCGGTACAGCTGAGCTACGTGCAGAGGCCAGGCGTGTTCCCCCTGAAACAAATAAACAAACAAACAAACAACAAATTATGTGGAAATAAAAGTCTATCTTTAGAGAACAGATGTTACAAAACTGACCAGATAAATCAAATGGTTGAATTAATAATAAAAAATAAAATAAATACAATTATTATTATTATTATTATTATTATTATTATTATTATTATTATTATTATTATTATTATTATTATTATTATTATTATTATGTCTGATTTTGTCCCGAATTTTTGGGAATGTGCTCCTATTTAAAATTAACACATTTTTCTATAAAATGTTTTGTTGTGAATAAAAAACAAACAAACTCAAACAAAAAAATTATAACATAGTATAAGTACAGGTATAGGTATTGTACACTACACAGTAAAGTATGTTAGATTTGTCATTATTCCTGTAAGAAAAAGCAATAAACCTTTCCAATTGGGAAGTTTGACAAATGAAAAAGTTTATTTAATTTGTATTTTGTGAAGTTTGACAAATGAAATAAATGTTTCCATTTGTCAAACTTCACAAAATACAATTTTTTTTTTACTGCCATGATACATTTGAATCTAAAGTCATTTATATGTGACAGTTAAGTGTGTGTGTGTGTGTGTGTGTTCAGGTGTATTCACACATTCATCAGGTGAGCCGTACCTGGCTGTTTGACGGGTACCTGCTGCCTGTCACAGTGTTATAGTCCAGCAGGGCGGCGCAGGACATCGACTCATCAAACCCACACAGATGAACCACCAGCAGCTCCGTGGAGCTGGAAACAGAAAAAAAGGATTTTAAAACCTCTTGCAAACAATAGATCACAGACGACAAATCGTCACATATCATGCAGACGTCCTGTGAAGTAGTTGGGACTCACTTCATGAGCAGCGTCACTCGCATGTTGACGGACACAAACTGGCTGATGGGAACTCTGAAGACGAAATGACCGGGCCTGACGGAGGAAAATTGATTCATGGGCGGAAGCTGTCAATGGAATTCATGGACGTTTGACCCGGGAAACTCCCGTCGGGCGCCTCGCTGTCGCTTCGGTAACTCACCCACATTCGTCTCTCAGGCAGTACCTGCTGTCGATCACCTGCTGGTTCTCTTTGATCATGAACGTGTGGATGGTTGTGTTCGTCCCTGACGGACAAAGACAGACATAAATCCTGTCCTTTTCAGAGATGCGAACTCACCGGCTGCTCCCACTCTGTGCCATGGTAACCTGGAATACTCACAGTCTCTTGCACTCTTCACCAGATTGTAAAGGTTTTTCCTTTCTGTGGAGCAGAAACATCAAATATGAAATCACGCCGAATGAGGAATCAGAAACGGACTTGTCGTGAATCAACTCTTCTTTAAACCTTTAAGGTCGGCCCCGGCTTCGAACGAGTCGATGGCGACGTCGTCCCTGGCTGTGGACGGGCAGCAGTAGACCTTATCGCAGTACAGCAGGTCACAGAAGTCCACCTCCGGAGGCCAGGGGCCCGGAGCAGTGGTCACAGCGACTGAGAACACAGCGGTGGAAGAGAGGCAGCGAATGTTCAGGAAGACGAGGTGAACAAGTGACTGTCATCAGAGGAGGTTTGGCTATGAAGGTTAGATTACCTGTGGTGGACCAGGCCGTCGTTAGCTGAGGAAGAACGCTGTCATTACTAGAGAGAAAGGGAGAGAGGGAGAGAGGGAGAGAGGGAGAGTACTGCTGATTTGGGTAAAGACACATTTGCAGCCTGGAGGGACATTGAAAGAAGACAGTGGTTTACCTGAAGGTGGGCAAATCCTCAGAACTTTCTTCCTTCAGATTCAGAAGGTACAAAGAGGTGATGGAGATGACACTGCACACACACACACACACACACACACACACACACACACACACACACACACACACACACACACACTGAATGAAGACGCCTTCCTCCCAGAAGGCTAACGTGTCGCATCCTGTGGTTCCTCACCAGAAGGCCATGGTGGCCAGCAGGGTGAAGATGCTGCCATGGAGGATTTTGTACTGCAGCTTGTGTTTGTATCTGAAACCACCAGAAGAACCCTTGGCGCCGCCCGGCTGGGCTTTCTCGGTACTACCGGAGTCCGGATTTGACGCCGTCGGCACGCTGCAGTGTTTCTGAGGCGCCCTGCGAAAGAAAGGGATCTATTGTTCGGCCCCATGCTGGATGTGTAAACCGGTCAGGAAAACAAGGCTGAGGAAAACTTTAACTCTCAAGAGACAGAACAAGTTTTGACAGGATTGCCACAGATTTTCACATTTCAAGGGGTGAGGTGATGGATGAATGAGTGATTTGGTACCCGGTGGAGCGCAGGCTGCCTCTCAGGCTCCTCAGCTTGGCCAGTTGGCGGTTCCACACCTCCAGCTCTTTAATCCGTGTGTCCAGGTTGTCGGTGATCTTCGATAGTTGCTGCACTGCCCCGACATTCTCCATGAAGATCTGCTCCTGGGATGGGGGGGGGGGGGGGGGGGGGGGGTGAGAAAGCATCAGGTTGCGAACAACCCAGAGGAGAATGCCCCTCTCGCCCTGTACGTATGGGACGGATCTCAGATTTGTCTGTACCTTGTCTACCATGAGCAGGTTTTTGATGGTCTCTCCGTCGGAGCAGGTGATGTCTCCGGCCTGCTTCACGGCGCGAGGCAGCAGCTCCTTCACCTCCTGGGCGATCACTCCTGTCATCACAAAGTCGCTGACACAAACTGGACCCATAGTTTTTCCTCGATCAGATTAAAGAAGGGGAATACAGGCGACGATACCTGTGTGGTGGGTGTCGTCTATTCCCACGGTGGAGGCAAACTCGGGCTTGTAATTGAATTCGACAATCCTCATCTGGGTGATTCTTTTCAGCTGCTGCTCAGAGTCCACCTGATGGACAAACACCCGTTTCTTTACAGACGCAGCGTTCGGAGACATGATGACATCAAATCACCAGTTGGAAAGTGAAGGACAGACCTCCTGGATGTTGTGCTTGGCGCGGCAGTCCGACGGCTGCAGGATGTTGCCCATAACTTTGGCGTTGCCGCAGACGACCAAGGCCTCGTCTGGGGAGTCTGTGTTGATGCCCACGGAGCCGTGGCACACCACAGAGTCCTGCCCTGCCCCGCGCTGCCACATGGCGTCACTGTCGGTCTCAAACTGGCCTGGGTTGGAAGCCTGCAGGGTTGAAGTTCACGCTGAGCTTGGAGATGCTCTTTTCACTGGCGGATGGTGGTTGCTGGTCGATACTCACCCTGACAATGATTCGCTCGGATACCAGAGCGGTGAGCAGGAACGTCTCCTCTCTGACTGCAGCGTAAAGACCAACCACCATCTGAAAGTACCTGAACATCAACACACACACTGTTACTGCACAGTACACACTCATCTACATCCATTCATCATCCACTACCACACCTCTGGTCCGGGTTAGGTTTGCCTTTCTTCCTGATGTTGTTGGCCGTTGTTTCACTGAAGTGCAGCCGACCGAGCGTCACTTTGGTTATTTGCCTGGCAGGTAGACTGACCCTGGAAGTTTATTTGTTGTTTTTTTAAATTACAGAAATGAGAGTGTGTTCAGAGGGAACTGTAAATCACACAGATATCTGATGTGGATTACCTGATGGGCTGGAAGGGCTTTTTACTCCGGTCAGGTTTAGACTGCTCGATGGTCACCAGGTGGTTTGAGTCCATCTGAGAGGAGACAGATTGTTCAACAGACACTAAGTGGAGGTTGTGTGTGTGTGTGTGTGTGTGTGTGTGTGTGTGTGTGTGTGTGTGTGTGTGTGTGTGTGTGTGTGTGTGTGTGTGTGTGTGTGTGTGTGTGTGTGTGTGTGTGTGGGGTAATGTGTGTAGGTAATGTCTTCATTAACAAGCGGTGTCATCAAAAGTCACCATTGCGCTTGAAAATGACTTGACTCTCCTCATCCACATAATCCTTTAGAATATCTATGCAGTCTTTTACTATAATGTAATTCTAAGTAAATGGACATTTTCCTATATTTTTTTTGAGCCGATAAAGATCTTGAAGATGTTGTTGCTTACAAGCTTCTCAGTAGTATTAAACAATAGAGTGATTCTGGTAAACAAGGGAATGTCTTACCGGAACTCGGCAGATGTAAACTGTTTCAGAGTACCGTACGTACCTTCACCCCGAACACTTTGATCTGGAAGTGGTGGATTTCCTGCGGCCCGCTGGGCGTTGTGACGAACTGCGGCTCCGCTGCCACACCGATGTGGACGGTGACCTGAAAGTGGTTCTTCTTCTGGCAAACGAAGACCTCATCAGTCGAAGAGTAGCTGAAGCCTTTGTCTGTATCAACGTGGTAGACAGGAGGAGACCTGATGGACAAACAAAAACAAAAAAAGAGGAAGAGGAGGCGACTGGAACGAGTGTGTGTGTGATGGCGATAGAAAGTTCCGTGGTTTACTTACAATCTTTGGAAGCTGCTGTCGTACAAAGTGCAACACTGTCCTGGGAGGTATGGCTCCCAGGATAGGAGCTGGTAGGATCCTAGAGCAGATCCACAAGATCCATGAGTCCCAACACCATCAGGGACTGACGCATCAAGTCCCGTTAAGGGTTCATCACACTCTGATCTCCTTCTCTTTTTACTGTCTGGAGACCTGAAGAGACAAATTCATGAAAAATGAGTGCTGAAACTGGACAGGTCCGTTAATTGACTGTTGGCCACGCTATCACATTTTCCATATTGTACCTTGTCATGAAATTAAGAACTGAATTACCAGGACTGTAGTGTGGAGGCGGGGCCCTGTAGACAGGTGGAGCCTGGTGTGTGGAGTGTGGAGGCGGAGCCCTGCAGATAGGCGGAGCCTGGTGTGTGGAGTGTGGAGGCGGGGCCCTGTAGACAGCTGGAGGCTGGTCTGTGGAGCGTGTCCGGACCAGCGATGGCAGCAGTGTGGCGTGACGGCGTAATAGAGGGTGGAGGAGAAGAAACAGACGGCCTGTGAGTCTGCAAGGAACTTCCTGGTCTGGGGTATTGTGGCTGCTCGGTTGAGCAGACCCTGTGGTTGTGTGCAGGGTCAGGTGAGGTAGAAGGGGCAGGTGGAGCAGCAGTCTTGACGCAGGTTTTAGTGAAGCCTAAACAGCGAAGCTGGTCGTGGGTGAGCAGGCTGGGGTGGGGTGGGATGGAACTTGGATTGTAAGGACAGGATGGTGAAACCGTAGGTTTGGAACAATAGGACGCCTCGTGGTGAAAATCTGCCAATGAGGAAAGAAGAAAAAGTGGATTGACTGGTTCAACTTTATTTCCCGAAGAGGGGATCTTTTTACGTGGAGTTTGCATGTTCTCACTCCACAACGGTACCTGGGATCTGTGCAGGTGAACAGCCTTCTGAGCAGGAATCAGGAGGAGACTCGGGGAGCATGCTGGGAATAAACCAACACAAGAAACATAAGAGTGCACTTCTCTCAGTTTACAGCCCCGCTGAGCTGATAAGTGTGTGTGTGAGTTAGTGTGTGCTCACAAGCTGGGGTCCATGTCAGCACTCAGGTACTGCTCCAGGATACTCGTATCCACGGCGACGGAGTTATCTAACATGCTCATATCATGACCTACGACACAGACGAAACAAAAAAATTATTAATCCTAATGGCCATAATGACGATATGCAGTTTGGCCTGTTGACCTACTGAGAGCAGGTGACTTTGACTTTTCAAAATATATAATTTTTTCAACTAGTTTTACAGGTTAAAATCTAATAGTGGGACTTTTGTTGTCGACTCTTCAATCCATCCTGAAGCTTCTCATTCAGGCCCTTTGAGAAAGAAACCTAACAGGAGAGCTGCTGTGAAGCTTTCTGAATCATCTCACCACTGAAGAACTGCTGCAGCGCCTCATTCTCCCCGATGACCTGAGGGGCCGACTGGCCACTTCCAGTGTCCATGGAGGACGAGGCAGGAGGCTGGAGCTGCGACAGGACTGGTGATATTGGAAGGGAAATGAGAATGTTTGTTATGAAGAACCACTTCTCCAAAGAAACAAATCTAAATAGGTGCATACATTTTCCACAGAGATGCATTATGGGATTGTTATTGACAGTCATTTAATCTGACATATGCAGAATTCAGAGTTACAAGTTGTAAGTGTCAGGCTGCAGGATGGAGGTCCGAAAATCGAATTGGGGG
Organism: Blennius ocellaris; assembly: GCF_963422515.1. Taxonomy (NCBI): domain Eukaryota; kingdom Metazoa; phylum Chordata; class Actinopteri; order Blenniiformes; family Blenniidae; genus Blennius; species Blennius ocellaris. The sequence goes on along the minus strand of NC_137671.1, from coordinate 10,662,267 downwards.
GAAAAAAAAGAAAAAAATGAAAGCAAATGTGAAAACCAACAAGGTTGAAACACGAAAGGAGTCTGCAGACAGTTTTCACACAAGTGGGATACTTGACAGACAATAATCCTGCCCTGGGTTGAGTTACCATCACCATGTAGTTCCTTCTTATATCCATCCGTCCATCCATCCATCTACTTTACCACCTAGTCCCCGTGGTGTCTGCACCTCTGTGTAGTTCCTGGAGTTTCTCTGGTTCTTGCCGTGTCTCATAGTTAAATTAATTCTCTGTAAGTCAAGTAGTTCCTGCAGTTTCCACAAGGACTTCAGTCTTTGTCAAATGACACTCAAACCAAAGTGAAGAACCCAGATTTAGCCCTCGAGGAATCTTGGGACTTTTTTCTACATTTTGCTAATCTTTTTTGTTTTAATCTCAATATATCAGCCAGTTCAAATGCTATAAGAAACCTGGTCAGGATTTGATTTAAGGGCTACATTTTTAAATTAAATGACCTCTATTATATAGAACAGAATATAGGAATTTTATAATTCAGGCGCTTTCATGCCTGGGGCTCTGGTAGTTATGAGGACAGCAGTGTAAAGAAAGCACAAGCCTATGTTATTTAACCATAATACAGACGTTGTGTGTTTATATGAGACACTTCATTTGTTTATCATGTGAAGTGGGTGCTGGAGTCCCTCGGGCATCAATGCTGTGTCTTCCGTCTCTCTCTTTGTTTCCCCATTTCACTGGCAGTGTGTGTAGTAACCTCATTTTGTAGTAATTCACAAACACTCGAAACATTTATGGTTAATTTTGAATCATTGCAATTTTAATTATCTTTGAATGTTGTCAGCGGTTGTACTTTCACTGCAGCCAATCTGGGCAGAAGTGTCGCTCCTCATTTGACAGATGACGAGTGGATCTGTTTTACACTGATGTCCTTTGGGTCCAGAGCTCTGAGTCCCTCATTATCAAATGTAAATGAAATAAGTTCATATGTATAAATAAGGCAATTCTGTGATCAAAGTAAACGTCGGCCAGTATCAAGCTCAGGAGCTAATGTTAGAACTGCTACAACCACTTGAGGTCACCACTGAGTTGCCCTGCTGGCTCCAGGAGGTGCATTTGATCCCCACTAACCCATATTTATGGAACAGATTTTACAAATTGTTTTCTGGTGAGACTTCGGCGTTCAATGCCGCACAAAAGCTCAGATGAAATCCTTTCCTTTTTATGATGGAGAGGTTTCATGTGGAATTTCAGACATAACTATGATAAAATTGTATAATACAAGATTTATTTGTAGGTTGTTTCTGAAATCAATATAATTTAAAGATGAACTATTTACTTCTGACCGTTTAGATCCAACTAAGGAAGAATCGCAGACAAGTTTTAATTCCTTAAAGCCTGTTTGGTTCTATATTAATTGATAAATCGTTTGATTCACACACAGGGAACAGAGGAGTTTCTCTCTGATTTCAGTACATCCAACTCACCTGACACTCGAGTTTTAATCCAGAATTCATTATGCAATCTATGAAAATGTCTACATAACCGACTGCAAACAATTGGCTTGGACGTGCTCGACATGTTGGCTCAAGCGTACCTGGGTAGTGTAAGATGGCGTCCGGTCAGAGGGGCTCCGACCCGCTGGTGTTCAGGTGCAGTCCATGTGCGGAGGACGCGGACCCTCTCAAATGTGTCCCCCCATGTCGACGGCGCTCCCCTTCTACGTGTCCCCCGATATTGAAGCTTCTGTAATCCAGCTGTTGTTCCAGGGTGCTTCAGGATCGTCTCGTCTCTCAGATGGACTTTGAGCTTTGAACAGGAAACACACCTGTGGTGTGTTTCCACAAACACGCAGCAGTGTCAGTAAAACTCCTCCCATGTTTCCCACAGAAAGAGTCTTAGGTCTGAATTGAAAAGGCTGACTTTGGTGGGGTTTTCACACTTTTCTTGGGATCTGAGAGATAAAATATGCTAAAAAAAGACCTTGAGCCGCATGCGGCTGTCTGTCCATGGGGGTTCGTTCTGGGATCTGAGCTGCAACACTAAAGGCCATCAGGGGACAGACAGTAGTCTGGCGGGTGGCGAAGAGACGATGTGTTCATATCATTATCCTTCATAACGTGGCATCTATCAAACTGAAGTCGCAACATTTTATAAACTCAAGCCCTCATCGCAGCAACGGAGGCTGAACGCGGATGGAGAGATAATCCTTGACAGTATTTTGTTTTGTCTTCCTCCAGTGGCGATGTCTCCTTTCTGTTGTCCCTGACAGCAAGAACAGATAACCGATGCAAAGGAAAGAGAAGATTTGAGGTCAACAGTTGTACCTCGGAGTTGACTTGAAATAAAATGTCTGAGAGAAAGTTCAAATTGTGAATAAAATGCAATGAATTGATCATTGTAAGGAGACGACCGTGCCAGCAACATTACTTAATCTGTCATTTCCTGACTGGTGGCAACAAACCACTGATAAACACTTGATAAATACCTGATAAACACTTGGGTAATGACAAAACTGGCTGTGTTGAACAGATCTCCTAAGTCAGAGTTTGAGGGCAAGTATGTTCTCCTACGAATTTGTAATTTCATCCATCCAAACCCAGTGCAAAAATGCGGTGAATAAGCATGTTTGGCTGGCCTTGTTGAAATGAGTGAGAAAACAAAAGAAAATGATCAAGTCTGCTACAGCTGCACATAAATGCACATATTAGTAAATATAAAAGGACATTTTGAACAGACTACAGATGGTTCATGACTATGGGGTTTTCAATAACTGATAAGAACCGGTTTTTGATTGGAAAAGAGAATCACGTTGATTGTTTTTTCTCAATACTTCATTTTATTTTGTTGATTTGAATTTCTTGTATTTTGCATATGTTGTGGGTTCGTTTTTCACACGTCAGAATTTTCAGCGTTACTCTGGCTCATTATTATTGCATCATTTCCCCCCTCATCGTCAAATGTGGTGCATTTATTTTAATTTTTTTGTAGGTTTGACTTCTTGTTTTCGATCAAACAATTTTCTGTTGTTTTATGGCGTCAATGAAATTCTGCCAATCTGTGCACAAAGTAGAACTCTTTCTTTATTTCGTCACTTCAGTGACGCAGATTCGTTTACAGTTCGGCTCCGTTCGGCTCAGATCGGCTCCGTTCGGCACAGCTCGCCTCTGTTGAACTTTCAACAGTGCTGACGGATCTCTGCATGTGATACTGCAGAGAGTAGCCGTCGGTTAGAAGTGTCACTCGTTTTCAATTTCTGATCACCAGCTTACGCACTGCTCCGAATTCAGTCTAAAAGCAACAGGAAGAGGCTTTAAAAAAACAAAAAAACGCCCTTTCCGATTGCATTTCCTACTCAAACTGGTTCATTAAGCTCGATGTGTTTGTGATTTTGCCTCAAGTTGTATTATTGCTAAAATAGAAACAATAGATCTGGGCCTTTAAATGATAATTCCAACTTGATCCAAATTTATTGTTTGACTTTGTGGTTTTTCGTTTTTTTATTTTTTTATTATTATTCTTTCATGTATATCTGATTCTTTCAATTTCATCAGGATTGTTTTAAACGTCGCCTCTTTATCATGTTCTATTTAACTTCAGTTTGTCTATAAATGATGGCATTTAATCTCATGATTTAAATGTTGAAAGACAAAACAGATGTTTAAAAAAAAAAAAGAAGGGGCGATAAAATATGAACAACCTTAAAAAAACAACAACAAAAACAATCACTGAGAAGAACTCCTGTGGCAGATAGACGATCTGTGGTTATGCTAATTGTTTAGCCGCTAGCTGCGAGGGACGCCATTAGAGCGGAGAGGAGCAGCCGTCCGTCCGCGCAGCGTCACCGGGAAGTGTTTCGTGTTCAGACCCGCTCCACTCACCGCCTCCCCCCACCCCCACCACGGACTCGTACCGCCCGGGAGCCAGCAGGCCAGGTTCGGTCTCCGTGGAGCCGCCCGCCCCATGGTCGAAGTGGGAAGCCGCTCCCTCCACAAACGCCTGTTTTGATCGCAGCGGAGGACCTGCGCGGTGATGGCGGCAGCGGCGGGCGGCAGCAGGACGTATTCGTTTAAGGTGGTGTTACTGGGGGAAGGCTGCGTGGGGAAGACGTCGCTGGTGCTGCGCTACTGCGAGAACAAATTCAACGACAAACACATCACCACCCTACAGGTAAGGCCACCGGGCCTGCGGTGAAACACCGACAACCGAGGCTCGGGCTCCACTGGCGGCTTCCCCGGCCGGTTCGACCGGCGGGGTGCCTCCGGGTCGAGGAGCCGCTGTTTGTGGGGACACTCGAGCCGAAGGAGGGGGGGTGAGGGGGGGTCTGGTTGTTTTCGTGTCTGTCACTGCTCTGTAATGCGCGCGTGGTTGAACGCGCGACGCGTCACAGGGAAGCGGGGTTGTCGTGAAATAGAGACATTGGCGTGACCCGCCCGCTTCAGCGGGATCAGCCGGCGTTTAAATCAGGCGTTTCCTCAGTGAACGTCGACACTGCGTGAGATTTCCTGATCATTTTAGTAAAAATTCTCAAGAATCAAACATGTTCGCCATATTTTCACTATTTTGTGCCAATAATCATAACACTTTCATCGTAATTACACGGGTTCATACCAAGAAACGAACATGATCACATTTTCATAGATTTATACCAAAGCAATAATTATATTTGATCACAATTCATGCTTTAAATTCAAGGTTTCGATCATACTTTTAAAGACATACTAAAAATTACACATGTTCTCCATGAGCTGTATAAACGTGCCCTCGTTATCAAAGTTTTGAAGATAATTCATGATTTTATTAGATGAATTATACCTGCACGGTTTAATCATTAATATTTAATCATTTTCCTTCGATCATTTGCCTTCAAACGGGTTGAATGTGAAAAAAGAAGTAGTTACTAAAGTCGGATTAAACGTTCTTGATGGAAACTAAAACGCCAGAAGAAAGTTCCTCAATATGAAAATCTGTGAAATCCTGTTTAATTCCATCCGAAGTTTCCCATCTCATGATGGAGGAGGAGGAGGAGGTCATGTGATGAAGAGCATGGAAGCTGAAGCTGTGAGGTCATCTGAGGACACGTGACAACATGACCTCCCATCAGCTGTATCTAGGCACTCATTCACACAATTTCCCCAGCATTTCTGTTTGACGGCTCATATTTCCCAGCATGCCTTGGGGCAGTGAAATTTAAGGCAAGTCGGCATGTCATGAGCAAAAGTTTGTAATCCTAGTAGTCGACCACAGCAGTTGCTTAAGCACTGTGACCACATCCTTTCTGATAATCCAGGCAGTTGTACTGATTATTGAGGATTTCTTAACGTGGTCACCCGGCCGCTCCGCCCCACACTGACCTCTGACCCCAGCCTGACGCATTCCTCTGTTAAGTCATGCCGACCTTTGACCTCCTCAGATCTGACGTTTATCATTGCTTTGTGTGGGAAGTTTCTCCAACGTGAAACGTGTTAAGATTTTGTTTTTTTTAATTAAAAATATTTTAAACAAACAATCTGTTAAAATCCCTCTGATCTCAGGAAAAGTCGTTTAAGAAAAAAAATCTATTTGATCTTTTAAACATTTGTTTGTTTAATCCATGTAAATCGGCAGTTTTCATGTGATAAGTCATGTTTTTCTTGTTAATTGTGCCTGATTGTTCCTAAATGTTTGTCATAATTGCAAAGTTTTCTTGTGTTTTACTCTCAGGCATCTTTCCTCACAAAGAAGTTGAATATCACAGGAAAACGAGTCAATTTGGCCATTTGGGTGAGTTATTTTCTTTTTTTTTGTTTTTCAGCTTCAGGATTTATTTATTTATTTTTTCTCTTTGCTGAAAGTTTCCAATGTTTCCTCCGCAGGACACGGCCGGTCAGGAGCGATTTCACGCTTTAGGTCCCATCTACTACAGAGACTCTAACGGAGCCGTGCTCGTCTACGACGTCACCGACCAGGACTCCTTCCAGAAGGTGACGTCCCGGAAGATTCAAGGGGGAACGCTGGGGAAAACGGGCGCGAATCTCAAGCTGTACGAATGACGATGTGTGTGTGTGTGTGTGTGTGTTTCCAGGTGAAGAACTGGGTCAAAGAGTTGAGGAAAATGTTGGGAAACGACATTTGTTTATGTATAGTTGGTAAGTTTCATTGTCAAAGAGAGAAAAACAACTAATGGTGTTGTTTATTCAGTCAGAAAGTCGTCTGTCGTGCTTTTTCGTTGTCACATTGTTATATTTTGTGTTTCCGTAGGTAATAAAATCGATTTGGATAAAGACAGAAACGTTTCAGTGGAAGACGCTGAAAGGTGAGAACGACAAATGTGCTGAGTTTATTGTCACTTTTGTGTCTGTTGACTTGTCTGTATTTTTATCCTTTGTTGTTGTTGTTTGGCTCAATTCAATGGAAATGTTGAGCAAGGCAGCAGAGTGTTGGTGACATGATGTCAGTGTTGCTATATTTCTTTTAGATAATTTCTCTCTCGGATGTTTTGGAACAAATATCATAAGTTGTGTTTTATCCGAGTTCAGGATCAGAAAGTTTCTGCTCATTCAGGCTTTTTTTTCTTCAAAACAAGATTCTAGTTTAAGTTGATTAGTGTCATTTGGTTTCATAGATAAATAGATTTGTGTGTCATCTGCTTGGCAATGGAAGTGAATGGAGTGTTTTCTAATCAAATTCCCGACAGGGAGCACGTATAACGTGAAAAGTATAGGTCCTAAGACGGAACCTTGTGGAACTCCGTGTTTAACTTAAGTCTGAGCTAAAGAGGGATGAACATGAACAAAGTGGAACCAATTCAGACTTGACGTCTATAACAGGACTAGAACAGAGACCAGCCTTTTGTCGGAGGCCACGATAAGAACCTGTGTTATGACGAATCTAAAACCGGACTGGAGCGACTCGAATAGGTCGTTTTTGCACAGATGGTCACATGACTGAATTCCAACATCTTTTTTTAGGAGTTTGGAAATAAAGGGAAGGTTGGATTTTGGTGTGTGACCTGCTAAGACACCTGGGTCAAGGGTGGGTTTTTTTTAGGAAGAGGTTTAACAACAACAACCTTAAAGGTTTCTGTTATTAGAGATGGGTTGATCTGATCTAGTCTATCGGATGCAGGCTGGATAACCGTGATTCAAGTTCCGTTGAGAAAGCTGAAGAGGTGGTCGATCGGTCTGACGGCGAGTCTTTAATTTGATCTCTAATAATTGAGGTTTTTGCCGTTAAATAAGTTTACAAAGTAATTACCGATCTGAGGTTCTATAGAGCTGTGACGGGTTTCAGCCTGCTGAAGAGGAAACCTTTGTTTGTTTTTTGTGTTTGTTTGCGTATCAGTTATGCGGAGTCGGTGGGAGCCAAACATTTCCACACTTCAGCCAAACTCAACAAAGGCATCGAGGAGCTGTTCCTGGATCTGTGTAAACGTAAGACGCCGCCCCGGAGTGTAAACCTCAACGTTAAACGCGCCGACCTTCACCTTTTGCTCACGCTCTTTTTAAACGTGTTCCTCCGTCCAAAGGCATGATGGAGACGGCGCAGGCCGACGAGCGGCTGAAGGGAAACGGAAGCAGCCAGGCGGCGTCCAGCCGGAGGGGCGTGCAGATCGTCGACGACGAGCCACAGGCCACGCCCACCGGGGGCTGCTGCTCCTCCGGCTAACGGGAGGGGTCGCCGTGACAACACAACACCCACCGCCACACTCGTCAAGTCTGATTGGTCGCTTTTTTTTTTTTTGTTCAAACCCAATAATCCTGCGTTTGTTCGGCTCCGCCGCAAAAGGAGCCTGGGGAGTCCTCCGTCTAATCCCTTGGAAATAAATAAAAAAAAAAATATATATATATATACTGTGTTCAGTGATTAAATCACGTTTTTAGCACTTTGACTGCAGCTGTTTGTGTAATTTCTCGTCAAATAAAAGAGAATAAATCGCTTTCAGAGACACAAATCGGCGCTAAGAGACTCTGCACATAATTTTTAAAACAAGTTTTACTTTAAATGATTCCCATTTACACACACACACACACACACACACACACACGGCTGATTTAAAGACCTGCAGTAGCAACAGTGTGAGCTTTATAATAAAGCCGGAAAAAAAAAAATCACTGAAAATGACTAACATGTTAACTTTAAAATGTACAAACGGCCTAAAAAGTCAAGTAATCTAAAATTTATAAAAAAAAATAGAAACTGCTGGGTTCTGATTTCTAACTCCCACATTAAAATTCAAACATCGTGTATCTCAAATGTGAATGATTTAACATTTTATGGTTTGTTTTTCATAAACAAAAATACAGAAAATTCCTCTGAATCTTAAGTTGGTGCAGAAAACAGTTTTTTTTTAGGTAAAAGAATTTATAAAATGTACCCTGTTTAATTCTTTTTTTGGGGGGAGATTTTCTTTCTTGGTTTTCTGAAGATTTTAATTTATGCTGCGGATCCAAATGTTTTGGTGTTTTTGTTTTTGAAATAAAACATTTTAGAAAAAAAAATGAAATCTGAAGTATTTTTGTTATGAATACACAAAATTCACCAGTTTCAAAATACTACATTTAAAAGGGTTTAAAGTTTAATTTTGTTCTCCATCCTTGAAATGACTTCATCCAGTCTCATTATAGAATATTCCTGCCTGGATTCGAACTCGGGACCTTCTGGTCCAAAACAGCAACTTGGCCCAGTGTGAAAATGAAAAAAATCACCTGAGGAATGGAATTTAGCCTCGTTCACAAAGTTGATTCAACAAATTTGCCACGAATCAAAATTAAGTTGATTCATCAGGGAGCAAACGAGGTAAAAGTGAAGTTCTCTCGATGGAAGAAAATGACTTCTTCCAGCCAAATCACCCAATATTTAATCCTACTTATTCAAATTTTGCTTCTGGTGCTAAATGCAGTGAAATGTCTGGAAAAAAAACCATTTATAGCAGTTGCATTATGGGCATTTTTACAAACAATCACTGATATCAAAGCTCAAGTCTCACTTTTATGTTGAAAATTCAAGCCTCTAAAAATTTGCAAAAATTTTTTTTTAAACAATTTTCTTGTAAATCAAGAGCTGGTTTTGTTCCACAGGTATAAAACAAGCAACAACAACAAAAAAAGTGAATACAAGTCTCAAACCCACACGACTGAACACAGGCGTCTTCTTTAAAGCTTTTCTTTAATTGGATTTCAAAAATATTTTTCTTTTACAAAAATCAAGTGTCACACAAAAGAAAGAAAAACAAATCTTTATCAGTGACCTTCACCTCCTCCATGACTCATGAAATTCACAACAGTGGCTGTCAAGTCTTTTATTTTTTTTTCCCCACAATGAAGTAAAAAAAAATAAATAAAAAACTTTAACTCCTTGTCGCTTTTTCTCATCTGTTCAGTTTAGAGTCAACTTGACTTCACACCGGAAGGTTTTTTCCACTTATTCTCCCTTCTTTTTCGGTGCAACATTATGAAACTTTGTTTCTGATCCTCCTTGGAAAAAAGGGAAGATTTCATCACATTTTCAACTTTTAGGAAATTTTAGAACAACAGACAAATAAATTTAATCAAGGAAGATGAAACTATTTGAAGAATGCGAGTTTGAAAAGTGCAGCTCCTCAGTACGCCGGGGCGTTGTGCAGCTCCTGGTACTTGGGCGGCGGCGAGCTGAAGATGGCGGGGACGGAGAGGAGGACGGTGGGACGGTTGGGGAAACGCATCTGGTGGATCATGATGGAGGACAAGACCAAACCCAGCAGCTGGAGAAAAAGAGAGAGAGAGAGAGAGGGAGAGAGAGAGAGAGGAAAGAGGGTCAAATTCATTTGAAAAACAAACGACAAAAAAAAAAAAAAAGAAACGGGTCGCTTGGTTCATGCCGGCGCCTCCTGGAGGAAGTGTTAAAGCAAAAAAAAAAACGACAACAAAAAGACACGCAGACTCACTGCGAGGATGGCGAGTGTGAAGACGACGCCCAGCGTGATGCCGACGATCAGATCCACGTACGTCATGAAGATCGGGAAACACGGCTGGAAGGCAAAACAAAACATTTGAAATATTAAAAATCGAGAGTTCAGATTAAAAAAAACCCAAAAAACAAGAGAGAGGGAAAACGGTGCGTTCACTGACCTTGGAGTAGATGAACCTTGACAGCATCATACCCTGAAGGGGGAACGAAGGCAGAAGGAAGTGAGTCAAACAAATACAAAAACGGAACTTGGATAAAAGACTGAGATTCCAGGAAATTCACCGTGTAATCAATTTTGAGACATTCGGTGGCCGTAGCCGCGACGTCGCAATCGCACGACTCCGGGATCTCCTTCCTCCAGTCCTGGTAGCTGAACAGGCCGCAGCAGTGCATCTGACAAACGAACAACATTCAATATTAACTTTATTTATCCGCCACCTCTCGCACATAAAACATGGTTCGACTGAGCCGAGGCAGGAAATCAAACTTCCTCTTTGACCTGGTTTCATATATCAGTTTTAATGGCGCACTGGACTAACACTTTCAGCCAATCAGAGGGCTCGCTGTGCCCCCCCCTCCCCCTCTCAGGAAATGCAGTAGAACAAGCTCACCTGAGTCTGCAGGGCGTCGGCCATGGTCCTCACGTCTTCTGGAGCCTCGTCCAGCGGGAGAGCCTTCCGGAACTTCTCCTCCAGGACGCTATACAACTGCACCACACAGGCACACGATGTTATTATACGACAACAATGTTGCAACACTGTCATTGTGTTACAATGTTACTACAAGACAGTGTTGTTACAACAACATTATACACCAAGTTGCTCGTTATTACAAACAACTCGTTATGAACAACAATGTTATTACAACACAGGCGCACTACAACACAACACCACATGATATCACACACACGGCGAGGGTACCTGAGGGCGAGCGGCGGCGGTGGGGATTCCAATGCGCAGCATCACCAAGCTGCCGATGACCATGCAGACCAGGAACTGCAGACAGACGGGCACACGTCACCATGGTGACTCAGAAACGCATCCCCCCTCTCACAACTTCCCTCTGACAGAGAACGAAACTCCTCTCACTCCCTTATCTGACCTGGAACTCACCACGATCAGGGCGGGCTTGCTCTCCTTGTGGGCACCGTAGGCTCCCACCAGGGCGATCACCATGGTGATGGCGCCGAAGACATAGAGGACGACGAGTCCAGTGGTGCGATCCTCGATCTGTGGACCCGCCGAGTTGGGTAACCATTTTAACAGGGTTATTATTATTATTTTTTTTTATTTAGTTTTTGCTCCTGACAAGTTTACTCACGTTCTGTCCTTCAAAGTTCGTGAAGATCTGAGCGATCAGGGCCAGGCCGATGATGATCCCCCCGATGATCTGCAACCACAAACAAATATCATAACAGATTGCTTGATGCTTCGACATCTGTCTGTGAGTTAATTGAGCTGTGGGAAGAAAAAAAAACCCCAAAAAAACAAACAAACTCAGAAAGTAAACCTCAACAGGAAACACCCCAAACACTGTAACCTGACACCTTTTATTGTGCAGACAGGAGCAGCTGCTCCTGGTCTGTGAATCTCACGAAGTCAAAACGAACGCACAAGCAACCCGACACGAAACAAAAAAAAAATCCCTCTAATTATCTATTTAGATAGATTTCAAACTGTGAGTTATACAACAGCGAAAGCGTCAAAGCAGTAGAGGAGAAAAAGGAAGAAGGAAAAAAAACTCCGCACAGGAACAAACAGAACGCTTGACGCAGTTTGTTCAATTCAAAAGGCCTCAAACTGAGAATGACGGTGCACATTGCGCAGTCAAAAACAACCACTTTTATCGCTTTAAAATGAATAGGTAAACCTATTTAAACTATTTCCGCGTCAAGAAGAGAGGAAGTGTTAGAGAGATTAAAAAAAAAAAAACATGCGCCGTTTCCAGTCTCAAAAACTAATGTTTTATCGAGATTTTAAAAAAAGAAAAAAAAACTTACCGCGAAGAGGATGTTGAAGATGGTGAAGACGCGCTTCAGGCCCGGGTTTATTTGTGTCATGTTTGGATTGGAGTGAGGAGAAACAAGACGAGAAACAAGTCGGTGAACTTTGTTTTCAGGTGAGAGTCGACTGAACTCTGGACTTCAGTGGCGGAAGGGGTGCGCTGTTTTTAAGGACCGCAGCAGCGCGCCGGGCGGGGCTTCCAGGAAACGGCGCAGGTGGCGTCGTTTGTGCCCCCGGTATGGAGACTTCCTGGGCGGTTTTGTAGGGAACATGGGGAGGGAGGGAGCTCATTCCGGGAAGTTTGGTGGAAAATCACTGGAATATAGACCGTTTTCACGAGCGAAACTTTGAATAATGGCGGAGCTAATCAACTTTGAGATGTTCCAACGCACCACAAATAACTCAAAGCTCTCATACACACTGCCGCTGTAGAGGTATGGAGCTAAAAACATGGACAGTACAGTTTGTCATTGAACATTTTAAATAATTAGTCATTGAACAAAAAGTCGTCTTTGAAAGCCTTTCTTTCTTTCTTCGAGTCTTTCGTCTCTTCACGTTCCTGTTTGTTTCTGCCCTGTTGCCACTTCTTCGTCAGTGCCTTGTGTTTCACTTTGTTTCTGTCTCTGGCGCCACCTGCTGGTCAACTGATGTCCCTGCAGGAAGAAGACGCCCAGATCCCAAGCATGTCTCGACATACCCGCGGACGGCAGAGTGACGTCACGCTCAGTGAGATCCTGCACTGCACAGCGCCACCTACTTTTTAAAAGTAAACATAATACGTCCAAGTACGCGATTTATTGTTTTGAAGGGACATACAACTTGATTTTAAACATACTGTTTCTTTTTTATTGTACATAAGAACTATATATCTTCTTCCTCCAAATTTATACTTGTGTATCACCTCTTCTGTCTACAATTGAAAGAACAAGTTCAGAGAAAGGAACTTCTATGGAAGGAAAACAACTTTACTGGAGCTTATGAATATAGCTCTCGATATAAAGTATCGCTGAGGCTAATGGGTGCCATATTAGTTAGCTATACAGATATATATAGTTGGATATTTATTATCATTAAATGTGAGGATTGTTAAAATTGTTTTGATTTTGGGCTGTAGTTGTCCTGGCTGGGGCCTGCTAAAATTGATAAGAACCGGTGCAAACCAGCTTACTCCTCCATTTTGATGTCCCGTGACTGGAAAAGCACGGGCGGGGACAGGAGGAAGACCTTGGAGGAGATAGAGAAAAGGAGGCAGTAATTCTGAGCCAGGGGTCTTTTCCATTTTCCTCCGCCGTATTCACTTGGGTCCGGTTTTTGGTTCTGAGAAGCAAGATCCACCTGTGTGGTGAACGGCTCTTCGAACCCAGAAATATTTCTGTAAGTGTTTTTATGTAGATTGCTTTGTAATAAAACTCATGTGTTGATTTCATTCTCAAGTTTCATGTTTGGTGCTTCAACTCACTGTGGTTTCCCATTTTCCTTACACGGGGAGCGAGCTGTCCCTCCTCGGGGGAGCGGGCCCCCAAAAGGACAGGATCTTGTAGCGTCCCTGTAATTATTGGCTGTAAAGATTTGCAGTCATTTGCTCCCATAATACAAGCCAAAACTACAGCCAGCACACACAAAAAACAACAAAACCCAACACTAAGCAACAGATCACCATGATTCATTTAAATGTAATATCCACAAACTACATTGTGACATAAAATACTGAGCAGAACGGTGATCGAATGTCTGTTGTCATGGCAACGTATTGAACACACATTCATACACCTGACATGCAACTTCGGTCATTTCCTGTGAATTCCCACAAAAATAACATATACACTATTGATGATGTCATTTTTATTAAATAGAATAGTTCAAAAGTCACTTCTATTCGCTGTATCAGTAAAACAAAAAGGCAGGGAGACCCTGAAGTAACTGGTTCAATGCACTCGTGAATAAATACCAATCTATAGCGCTTATGTTGAATCAGATCAGTCAGTTCCTCTTTAGATTTTAACGGAGTCTGCTGACTGTGAGTTTGTAACTTTGAATTTAGTTCACGAATCCTGACAAGGAGCCATTTATGGTGGATAAACAAAGCCTGCAACTAAGATGTCACAGCTTTACGGGGACACGGTCAGCTAGTGAATTACTCAGTGTTCGACTAGCCCACACTGTTTAGTCGATGTATCACAGACACACTGAAATAACGGAACAAGATTTGTTCTTTCTTTCTGAAACTGTGCAAAAACTCACTCATTATTTTATATGGATGTATGGGTGGACGTGCCTGTGGTCCCGCCGTGTCCCCAGCAGGGGGCGCTGCAGTGCTCGCAAGACGCGAGCAGGAGCGCCAGCAAGCCAGAGAATCAAACCTTCTGAACAACAGCCCTTGTTACAGATTGCTAATGAGCCAACAACCGTGCTTGGCCCGCAAGTAACACGACAGACGTCAATACATTGCCGTTTGCCGGCGATTTCTAGCCAACACCAGGCTCTCTGCGACAGATGGACCGTGTTCTTTATAGTGTCTTTCCGCTGTTTCAGATTAACTGGTGTCCCTGTCAACTGGTGGTCGGCGTTCTCGAGCGTAACAGAAGATGTTTAAAAACCTGACAAAATCCGTGGTTGCACAGGCAAACGCTGTTTAACCGCATTTAGACTAAAATTTCGCAATGTCGTATCGTTGGTGAGTCTTATTTTAACTTCGGTTACTGGCAGTTTGTGGAAGTCAGTCACCGGTAAACACGGAAACCAGTTAATCCGAGACACCGGCGATACTTAGCTTGTTAGCCTAGCCACATACCAGATGTGTCAGAGCTTCTCGCAAGTTTATTCAGGACTTCAAACTAGTTTGAGAAGTGGTCCACGTAGAGCACCAAGCAGTCTGAAATTGTCAAAAGTAATAAACCGTAAAGCCAGAGGTAATGATAGTAAACACTGGGTAGCGGCTTTCCACAACAAAAGCACTTCCGGCGGATGTTAATGCGCAATAGCCAATCATCTTTTTGCAATGTTTCAATAAAACAAAAACACCCATGATTCCCTGTAAAATATCAGATTATAATTGTATTTTAAAAATCAAATTGTTCCAGGAGAGACATCAAGCTGCATTAGGAACAGAAACAGAAGAATTTCAAGACTGGGCCATCAGAAAGCTCTGCATTAACTACACCCATTTTTCGAGGCTAAATATGTTTACTGGTACATTGTTTGTAAATATATACAATATCATATATGTAAGCAAAAACACATGCAATCCTTCATATTACAATCAATATAAATAAATACATTGGGCCATCTCAAGTATATTTTTGTTGAAAATGGATCGATGAAATGTGTGTAAATTAAAACAAAAATAATGACTCTAACTTTGGAGAAATACAATACAGTTAATTTCTTCATTTTGAGTGATCTTTTTTACAAAGCTCCTTTCTGTCTTCCAGCGTTGGAGCATTTATCTAAATTTGTTGTTGCCATGAAGTTGTGGTCACTTTTCCAACATTAACAAAAACAAAACTACACCAGCACTTGTGTATATTTTTGTAAATAATTTTATTGTTACAGTCACCACAACATTAAATCGAGATGAGCAGTAGTAGGTTCATCTGTGCAATTCAACACAATGTTGAAAAATGTTAATCGACCTGTATTGAGATCTCTCTCTGCAAAGTGCCAGCATTTCACCTTAAAGGCCAAACTGGTGTATCATTTAATTTCTTTGGGAAATGAGAACTACTGTACGTTAAATCATCAAGTGTCCTGTTTGGGGACACATCGGGTAGAGACTTTACCCAATATGCGGGAGACCTGCTGTTGAAAGTGGCCTAGCCTGTGGTGCGAGTCGAAAGGACTGTGGATATACTGCACATTCAACGCAGACAAACGTTTTTGCTCAGGTTATGACAGAAGACCGCCTAACACTATATTCAAGTTCATAATAATGTGTATCGTGGTGACTGTGTAATAAAAATCATAAAAAGTATTAAACAATCGGCACAGTTGTATGTGCATCTTCACACCAACATGAGGTGTAATCTACACATTCAGGTTTAGTTACACTGACTACGTGGCTTATATGTCTTTAAAAAATGTTCAGACAAGGAAAAAAAAGGTAAAACAGTCACACATACATACAAAAATTGGCTCTACTATTGATGTGATCTTTCATCGTGGTGTCATTTTTTTTTATTGGATATTCATTTTCAGGGGCGTCTTTATTGGTTTTCATTGTGTTCACAGCATTTGGTTTGGCCCCTGTACATTCACGGCTTGAGCGGAACCGTTTTTACCATTCATATTACCGTGGAAGGAAAAGTTCATGATAACTTGTGACAAAATAACTTAAACATCTCACATACAAAGCAAATACACGATTTCACAAAATACACACACACACACACACAAAGAAAAGAAAATCATACAATTTGTTCACAATTAACGATATTAATGTACATTTTTAGTCCAAGTCAGCAAGAGGAAAAACATTCATATTAGAAGGTATATGTATATTTAATTGGTATGTTTTGGAAGGAAAATCATCAGAGAACAGAAAATTGTTATTGAGATACCGACCGGCCTCTGGAGCGGAGGCTTCATCGCCTGCGGTCTGGGGAGATTCTTTGCCTGTTGATTCATTGGGATCTGTCGACTTCGGTCCTGTTTGTAACTGGCATTTCCTCCAGCCTACGGCCAGTCCTTTTGTGGCGAGAACAAGCCCTCCTTATGCTTCTCACTGAGCTCATCCGTCCGTCCGTCCGTCCATATCTACCCATCCCTGTCTCCTCCACTTTCCCTCCTCCTGCCTCGCTCCCCTTCACACTCACAGAGTCATGTTCTCATGACCGAACGTGATTGACTCAGTGAATGAGGCATTAAAAAACTCCAACTCACTCGGCGCGGCCGAGCAGCGGCGATAGATCACCGGGCAAACGGCCTTCAAACACAATGACTGGATTCAAAGGGGCCTCTGGCGACGGGCGATCTGCCATCTGTGTCGGATCTTTTGATACACAAAAGCTGGGGACGTCTGATTGAACCGCTCAGCGAGTTGTTTGTGACAAGCACGACGAGTGGCGATCAAAATATCGTCAACAACAAGAACACGAGGGGCCGCGTTGAATCGAGTACAACCGGTAGTGGAACATAAACTCTGGGTGAGAGTATGTCTTGACAGTTGTGTGACTCTACAGCAGCAGAAAAGGACAGTTTCAATAAACACTCGGCCGCAGACCAACAAGCTGCTGGCTGCAGATCAACGGCCAAATGATTAGGAAATAAAAAAACAAAACAAAAACAAAGTCCTTCTCAAACTTGTCATATCGTTTTCGTTCGTGGTTCCAGTGATATTTGTGATTGCAGCTTCAAACCGAAGCAGCAACAAAACCCTGATTGACACTGTGACATTACCAAAACTTGCCCCCCACCCCCCCAAAAAAAACTGTTTAACGCCGGCCAAGAAGCAAAGAGACAAAAGACGTGTGTATTTCACCAGCCGCTGTGTCGGATAACCAGCTTTTTTTTTTTTTTTACACGGAGAGTTGCCGCTTCCGGGGGAATTTGGTGAAGCTCCTGGTGTCGCACGGCAAAGGTGAGCAAACGCTCACGTTAAAGTAGCGGCGGAGGAAGAGTGTCAGACCGCCACCCCTTATGTCCAGCAGGCCGCCGCCGCCGCCGCCGAACCGCGGGGCAACCCGGAGAGCGAGCCATCCACACTGCCGTCCAATTTCTCCGTCCTCGTTAATCACGCTTCATCCACTTTGGTGTTCGGCGATCTCCTCCCCCGCTGGCTGAGTGTCAGCGGCGTGGGCGAGCGTTTGAAGTGGGATGGAGACAGACACAGTTGGGATCCTGTCGGACGGTGCCATTTGGCTATTTTCAGTGTTGCACACCGGCAAGCGCCTTCTAGATTGGACCTGAAAAAACCCCCAACAACAACAACAAAAAAAGAGAGAGAAATCAGAAAGATGTCGTATGAAGGCCTTTCGACCGAAAATGACCAGATAATATGTTCACTTCAAACGGGGCCTCAGAGTACTGATGAATATTTGATGAGTTGTCGTTAAGTTTACAAGAATTGGCTTCCTGGAAGTGGTTGCTGAGATGCGGGTGCATTACCAAGCGGCCTTTATTAGGCTGAACCGCAGCAGGAACAAGAGTCAAAGCAGTTGAAGGGGACATTTAGCGCCGGAGCACTTTGGACGTCTGATGTCATAAAAAAAAAAAAAAAAGGATGATAAACTTTTCATTGTTGAAAACAGCCAATGAAGTGAATCAATTGCAGGAGCCACAGTTTGTGGTATCGAGATATAAAAGTGTTTTATGGACTGTTGACACACTGATGCCTGTAGCGTAATAATGGTGGTGTTATTTTCTCAAGCAAGGCAGACAAGAGGAGCTTTTAAATGAAAACTAAGCTGCGCAGCTCCTAAACGCAACAACTGATAATTGCAGTAATACATTATTTAGAGTTTGTTGGCTTAATGTTAACAATCGTTGAAAATATACACTCATCTTAATGTCTGTTTGGTACGACAGACTGAAATACTCTTGTAATTAATTTTGTGTACGTATATAGTCACGTTAAAGGCTCGATCTGACAATGGCTTTTCTTAAAAATAAGGAAAGCATGCTCACTAGCAGCATTACGCACTTCCTGTGTCTGTGTTTTAGTTCACAGCGGAGATTTCCGGTGCTTCAAGAGGGAAAATCATCATGAAAAATCTTCAGTTTTGGAGATGGTTTTGAATTTCTAAGAATAAATAATGCTTAAAAAGAAACTGGCCATCATAAAAACTATTAATCATTTCAAAGTGGCGCGCGTACTTACCAGCCACACTACGAGAACAACACAAGCTGTGAAGGGGATGAGAGCCAAAAGCAAGGGCGCTCTCGTCGACCAGCTGTATCGGCGATTCTCTTCTTGACCCCCTGCGAGAAGGAAATGATGGGAATACGTTACTGACAACAGTTACACTTGAGAAACGTGATAGCGAGGAAAAACAATCCCCCTTTCATCTTTGGGCTCGTCTGCAGGCACGAGATCAGTTACCCCAATCAATAACTTTCACTCCTATTCCCTTTTATGGTGTCAGGTGGCATAACACTTATAATATAAAACTGCCTTTAAATGCTTTTTGATTGTGTAATTACTTTAATTACGTGGATGTTACATATCGGATTCCTGTCCACAGCCTCCTTCCTTTGCCTTAACTCAATATTTGCAGTCTAAAATGCTGCAAAGTTTCGTTTTAAAAGACGGAAATTAAAGACGTGCCTGGCGTATGTTGAGAATTGAGGCACGGTGGCGGCTTGCACGAGAAGCCGGACGTTCCCTGAGTCGCACTGTGCAAGATGTCTTTGATGTAGTCGAAGTAAAGACCGGACAGGAGGCTTCCTTCTTGATAGTGACACTGGAAGACTTGCATCGCTGTTTCCTGGAATTAAGACGGTCAAAAAGGTCAAAACGATGGGAAAACCCCCCCCCCGATTCAATTCCGCAACCATGAAACGGTGAGGAAAGTAAAAAAATCACTCACCAGCTCCTCGTGGTCGAAGGTGAAGCGCAAACTCTTGACCATGGCGATGAAGACGACGATGTTTTCTTTGTTGGAGGAGATGGCGCCAAACATGTTGGCCAGCTTCCGAAGGCTTTGCTCCAAAGGATAGATATTCAACACCACCCAGCACGTGCCGGCCTGAGGGCACAAAACACAGTCAAACTTATATAGATGACAGGAAACCGCAATAATTCCTCACCCACCGCTTCATACGTACCACTTCTTTAGGAATGTAGCTGATAGGAATCTCATAATCAGAGGGGATATTCTGCTTCTGCAGAGGACATAGTAAATATAATGCTTTACAAAGGGTTAACACGGGCAGGTGATGCTATAAAAACATGCTGTATATTTGCCACCAAGCATTTATTATAATCTCACCAGTATCGTCAGCTTCGTCACATCATCAGTTATCGGTGCTCCAAATTTTCCAGAGCAGAGATTTAGACTTGTTACCAGACTCAAGAGGAGACAAGGTGTTTTCAAGATCTGAAGACAAAAGAGCAGCACAATGTAGATTTACATCGCAGCAGATTTACGCCCTACAGTAACAAGCAGCTGCTTTTTTTCTTTTCCCTTCCTGAGAGTGGCGGAAGTCAACATAAATGTGATTTAGATGAATCCAGTTATAAGTTCCCAGCAGGAAGCCGGACAGTAAAGCTCTCCTCGTGCTCACAAAGGTTTTCCTGAAGGGACTGTGGTTGTGTTTTTGTGCAGGGCAGCACAATCACCCCTCCTCCCGTCCCCTGTGGTATGGCTGAGAGTTCCCCCAGCATAACGGCTGCGGTTGAATATCACATCTTGTGAGGTAAAACTGCAGTAAATCATTTGATGATTCCATCCACATACAAACACAAAACCTTCAAACCCTAAATGTGAATATTTGTTTTTTTTCTTCTCTTTGCAGTATATTGATGTTTTGGACACTAAATTACATTTATCAAAATGGACACATGCAAAAAGGGATTAATGCTTATAGTTGCCAATGTCATGCATGTTGTCTGAAAAGAGTGCATCAGAAACATGATATAGAATAACTGCAGATTCTTAATCCACCTCTAAAGGGAAGCTTTTTTTTTTTTTTTTACATAGTTTACTTGTCCAGACTTGAACTTTTCTCTGAAAACCTTCAACTGAATTAATCTGCATTTCATTTATCCCTGCAAAAACACAATAAAAGCCTTTTTTTCCTTCAAGATTTTACAACAATTCTACAGCACATCAATGAAACTATAATCCATGATCACTACACACATATGAATTCTGCTTCCTGAAACATATCCCATAAATACATATTATGATGAAATATATGCATTAATAAAAGAAAGGTACTTACTTTCTTCCTCATATGGAGAAAAAAATCCAAGCTTTCTCAAATCCAGCGCATGAAATTCAGTGTTGTCAGCCCAGAGACAGAGCTCATCTCTGTGCGTGTGTGTGTGTGTGTGTGTGCGTGTGTGTGTGCAGCGTCCAAAGCGTGTAATGAAACTTGAGGACGGGCCGGCAGTCTGCTTTCACTTCAAACTGCTGAAGTCTTTTGACGTGGTGGAGAGGCCGCCTACAGGATGAGTCATTATGTCACACACTGACGCTGTCTCAGACTTCCATAAACTCCCACGTCTCAATTTGCTCGTCAGGAGAAAGTGGGTGCTTGTTCTCCTGCGGGGACGGTCTCGGCTGGGATGTGTCAAGGTTATTCCCCAAGCTGTTGTTTGGAAAGTGTAAATCAGGATTGTGTGATTTATTAATTTTTTTTTAATGCATATTCAGTCGTATTGCTTTCTTTTAAAGGTTCACAGTCAGTTGATGGATTCAGGTTTCAAGTATTTTCTATATGTTTTTGCACTGTTGCTGTTATTCACTGGGTCTGCAGACTGAAGTTTAGTTGCTTAATCTACTGCATGATACACGCTGATGAAGTGAACCCATTATCTATAATTGATCTCCATTACTTAATCAATATCAGTCACAAAGTATAAATTGAGGACATGTACAGGAAGGGATGAACGAGAGAGTGGAAATCCAGATTCATCTTTCTCTTGACTGTTTGTGGTAAACGCTGGAGCACAATAACAACAATAAAATGTACTTGTATGTATATAAATCATGACGTGGATGGAACTGAGGGTGAATACGTGACAGACACACTCTGAGCTGACTCAGGTCAACGAAAGCGGGTCACATCTAAATATAAACCTGCCGGCTGCCTCGGACCCTGCAAAACAACAAAAACACCCACAGAAGAGGAGCTCAAAGGGATTCATTCAGATCAACAGGTGAGGCAGACCAACGAGACTTACATTAATTCTGTGTGTGTAGATCGAATGAGTTGACCCTAATGCACTCGTGTAGGATCCTATTTTCAGCACGAGGCCTGATAACATGCCTGCAAACTTCTGCATGACTACGGCCGAGAACGACACACCAGCTACAAGCATGTGACTTCAACACGATTGAATTTACCTGCCAGTGTCATTTCATTATGCTAAAACAAACTTTAGTTTTTGTCTGTGTGTGTGGTAAGAGTAGATCTTTGTTTACAAGCGGCCCGTGCCTTGCGTTCTCTCCCCGGCACACAGGAATGGGTGACCTTGACCAAGAAGGTATAAATGAAGAATTGATGGAGCTTGCCATCCGAGAGAGCTTTCAGGATGCCTACGAGCTGCCATGTTCGCTCCAATCAAACAGGTATGAAATGTTTATATCGCAGTTCGTCGCGAGTTGCGAGTACACGGGGAATCATGAATGAATCAGTGTGAAGGAAACTGAACTAAAGCCACTGCAATGGAGATCCTCCATTAAAGCTGCGCTACGTTCATCAGGAAAGAGTCAAACAGTGACGACTTCATGAAGCTCATGTCAGCCATTTATGAAGGTAAAACTCAAATGTAAGATGTTTGCACGTGGTGTGATGCTAAAAGCTTTTATTTTATTGTTGTTTTAAAAAATTTTTTTTACATATGTGCATGAGCTCATATGGCCATTCTTAAATATTGCACACGGCTCCCTCTGTGTCGTGTGTGTTTCTGGTTTGTACCTCTGCAGGTGATACGGATGTGCTGCAGGAGCTGTCAGGTTGCGAGTCCGTCCTGACAGAGAGTGACCGCAGGGGCTGGCTGCCTCTGCACGCTGCAGCTGCACTCCCACGGCTGGACGTCCTGAGAGTGGTGCTGCAGGGTGAGAGAACGAAATTGGATAGAAAAGGAAAAACAAAGAAAATTTTTGTTGAAAGCAACAACAGCTGCATGTTCGAGTCCACGACTTTCTCCTGTTGCAGCGATGGCGTCCACGGAGCTGACGTTGGAGGTGCAGACGCGGGACGGGGACACGGCTCTGACTCTGGCGGTGGAGGCCGCCCGGCTGGAAAACGTCAAGATGCTGCTACGACACGGAGCCTCGCCGCACAACACCAACAGCAGGAATGAGTCCCCTCTGCTCCTGGGTATAAGAGCCATATCGGAAGTTCCTGTTTGACTCACTGTTGTAAATATCATGCGTTGAGTACTTTTTCTTTATTTGTTTTTTCACTCTTTAGCAGTGAGACAGAGCTCCTATGACATGGCGTTATGCCTCACCATGGGTGGGGCCTTCGTGGAGCAGGTGTGTCTCACTAAGTGGACGGCAACTCACGAAGCCGCCAAGGTGACCGACGATCGGAAGGGATTCCGCATGAAGGTCGAGCATCTCTGTTTCTTTTTGTTTGCTTTCAAGTGTTTTCCTCACGCCGTGTGTGTTGTTCCCCCTCAGGCGGGTTGCCCGGCCATTCTCATGCTGCTCCTCCAACACGGAGCCAAAGTCATGGCTCAGGACGGTCATGGCGTCACGCCTCTGGGAATCGCAGCTGAACATGGAAACGCCGAAGCGTTGGACGTTCTCATACAACATGGTTAAAAACACCATCAAGAATCTCAACACAAACACGTTTTCCATCCATTTTGTGTGTTTTGCTGCATGATGTTGCACGTCAGATTCCCCCCACCCCAACCTCCACGTGCGGTGTGTATTTCCTCTGCCCTCCACTAGGCGGTGATGTGAACGCCCGGGCCAGTAATGGAGACACAGTCTTGTACGATGCGTCTGGTTCTGGAAACCTGGACTGCGTCAGACTGCTCCTGCAGCGTGGAGCCAATCCAAACGTGGCGAGCTACGCCAACCAGCTGCCCATCCACCGGGCGGCGTATGAGGGACACATACTGTGAGTGAGGCTCCGCGTTCTCAAGACAGCAGGAGGGTCATCGCATCCGTAAATAAGTTCCTGAAATAAAAGACATTTCTCAGACAAATTAAAATTCCTTTCCTCCTGCTTTCCAGCTAAATTGAACAAACTGTCGGATAAAACATGTCTTTTCTCTCTCTGTCTCTCTCTCTCTTCCTCTCTCCCTCTAACCTCTGAGCTCTGCAGTGTTTCGCTCTGCACTCGTCTCGACAAAGAGTCTTTTGTCCGTCACTATTTTTCAGTTCTAAATGACACTGCAGCTCAAAACACAGCCTAATGAACATTTTTCTCCCCGCTCTGTTTTGTGTTTTCAACTGTTTCTGTTGCCCCCTCTCTTCCTGTTTAACCACCCTCCCCCCCACCGTTTCCCCCCCTCTCAGAGTCCTGAAGACTCTCATTCCCATCACCACGAAGAGAGCCATCCATCTCTCGGGCCAGAGCCCCGTCCACTCGGCGGCGGACGGCGGGCAGGTCGACTGCCTGCAGCTTCTCCTCCAGAGAGACTTCGACGTCGACGCACTGCTCGGGACGCACATCTCTGGTAGGTTACAGGTGAACGCACAAGTGCAGAACCGCAGCGAAAGCATTACAAGCACCAGTGTGTCTCTGTCGGCACATTGACTCTCCGACTGCAAATGAGATGGAATAATTAACAATAGCTGCTGGGATGTGTGCCCAAACACATAAACAACGGTAAACAAAGATGTGTTTGTGTAGGGTCACTGAGTAGCACGATGATGAAGTCTCAGCGGGATGTTTCAGTGTGAGATTCCTGTAAGCTCATTTCCACAACGCAGTGAGAAATATATTTACCATTTGAAACCCGCCATAGCTTTAAACTGTTGTTGCAGAGAACTATGGGGACATGAGGAAGAGCCCTCTGTTCTTCGCCGTTTGTAACGGTGATGTGACCTGCTCGGAGACTCTGCTGGCAACTGGAGCGAAGCCCGACCTCGACCCACTGCGATGCATCCTGGTGGCCGTACGGGCCGAGAGGTGGGAGCGCCTGCCCTCAACGCACTCTCTTGTGCGGGCTGTGACGCCTAACCATCTTCCGTCCGTGCGCAAGGTACGAGCTGGTGAGCCTGCTGCTGTCCTACGGAGCCGAGGTGAACTGTTACTTCAGGGCGATCAGCGACACGACGTTCCCCACGGCGCTGCAGTACTGCCTCCGGGACCAAGTCATGCTGCGGCTGCTGCTCAACGGCGGATATCACGCTCACAAGCACGTACAGCGACGGCAAACGAAAATCCACATCTGGTCAAACATGAATGAGGAAAGAAGCTTGTTATCAGGAGCTCAATTAAACATAATCACACTCTGTTAAGACATGTTAAAAACATTTATGATTTAAGATAGATGGATTTTTAAGATATACTTTACCGTCAGTGACTTCAGATGGGTTTTCATGCACATGCACAAATTTTAAATCATATTTACCTGTCTGATATGCTGCTTCTGCACATCAGCACCACGGCCAAAATATATAGTTCTTCTGTACATGTGGGTGCAGATGGACGATAACAACAATGGCGGCCTCCAGAGTGTCAACACTCACTGTGGCAGTTATATAGTTGAGACTCACTTGTAATACCAATCCAACATGGTCGTCCATACTAATGTCAGCGTACTTACCATAGTTAATGTATATAGTGTACTGTTCTCTGAGCACGTGTGTGTGGTTTCACTACAACAGCAACCAACAGCACCCACTCGTGGCCCAACACGAATTCTGCCGTTTCCATGTACATCGTTTTCCCCAAAAATTGCCATGTAATGCCAAACTTGTCTGAAGTGAAAATACCAAAACGACGTGTGTCCTATTGAAACGTTGCATAAATGGGGGCCTTACTCTCCTCTTATTTATAGGAAGTGTTGAATTGACAAAACAACACAGATTTTGATGTCGACACTTTTTGACCCAGGCAAAGTCCAACAAACCCCATTGAAAATAAGCCAACGGCCCACCTTTCGCGTCGTAACCCACCACTTGAGACCCGTCAGACAATGGAGGCTGTTCAGCTCGGTGAACAGCCTCAACATATCCGACTCTCTTTATTTAGGTGTTTTCAATGCTGCCATAGTAAAAGTGACGGCTTGGACAGTACCTGGGATGACCTCCACAACCAAGCTTACCAGATTTACGCTCAACCCGATGTCATTCCAGTAAGAGATGACAGACCTGGAAACGTCAAGCCAACGGCACGACTGAAGCAGTGAACACTTTCTCTGATATCTTCTGATCTCTTAGTTCTGTGAGTTTGTGTCCGTGTCGTGGCTGGCACATGCGGTGGGCAGCGTGGTGAGGACGCTTCTGGACTACGTCGGCCGCGTCAGCATCTGCTCCAACCTCAGACGCATCCTGGAGAGGCGGCCGGAGTGGGACGACATT
This sequence comes from Blennius ocellaris, assembly GCF_963422515.1. Taxonomy (NCBI): domain Eukaryota; kingdom Metazoa; phylum Chordata; class Actinopteri; order Blenniiformes; family Blenniidae; genus Blennius; species Blennius ocellaris. Next base: position 10,636,192 of record NC_137671.1, on the reverse strand, counting down.
TCTGAAATACTGAGTAAGGCTGCCAACGTCCTCTGCTCGAGCAGACAGACCTCATTCTCCCATATGTGCTCAGTACATCCCAGCTGGTCGAGGCCGAGAGGTTATAAAGCAACATATAGATGCATGTTTTTTTTTTTTATGTGAATTCAACTGAGTTGAGTTTAAGTACAGCTGTGTGTCCTCAGGTAAGCCCCGCTCCCTGCAGCACCTGTGTCGGCTGGTAATCAGAGGTCAGATGAGCCTCGGGACCCTGAATGACCCCGGAGCCATGGCCGTCGCTCCTTTCCCCCCCAGACTCACCGACTATCTGACCTACAGGGAGTACGACCTGTACAGCAAACTTTCATCTCCCTCGAGCTCATTTCATCCATAGCTTCCTGTGGCAGCAACGCTCCTAATGAAAAACAATCTGGATCGACTACCTTCTTGCCGACTGCACCCGTGAAACAGGATCGTCGTTATTACGCTGGAAAATTACACGTGTGGAAAGGCAACCTGTTGCTCTCACTTATGACAAATTAGATAAGGCTGTTGGGGAATGAAAGTGGCCGGAACCAATTAGGAGGACGATAAGCTGTCCCGCCTGACAGTTGCTACACAATGAGAGAAATGCAAACAGGAGACGTCAAACAAAACATTCGTATTCAATGTTTTCAATTGATTCTAAGGAGTAAACTGTCTACATTTAACGTGAAGTTTGAAGCTATATCGTTGAAATTAAAATGTGATATGGATGTTTTATTTTATAATAAATGATGATAATAAAACAAAACATGTTGAGAAATGTACAGTTTTTGTGGAAGTTTTTTTCTGGCTTTTTTATGATGGCTCCATCATCTAAATATAATTCTATAAATTTTGCAGTGTGTGTGTGTGTGTGTGTGTGTGGGGGGGGGGGGGGGGGGGCATCTTACAATAGCTGGAGGTAGGGTGCAACCCAACGAAGCATGGGGAGTCAGTTAGTCACTAATCTAATGGGAAAAATGGTTGAAATTTTACAAAACTGCAATCTCTTCTTTAACATCACTTTGAATCATAAGAATTTCAAAACTACCCAAAGAGCAGGACATTAACTTTTATATTAGGCTTTAAGTTTTCACCAAAACCACTTCACTGAGCTAAAATAACATAATAGAGTCACATAAATCCATGAAAATGATCCATCATACCCATAACTACTTCGTTCCTGGACATTGTCTGTAAACCATAATTACAATTATGTTGTTATTTTTAAATCAAATGAAGGAGTAGGACACTCTTTAGACACTGTAAAGATCATTATTATTTGTCTGTCTCATTGTGTGCATCTCTTGGGTCCGGTTGGTCGTTTTTAGCAATGAACAAAGCCACTCAAGTGACGGTGACAGACTGAGCCGCTGACAGACCGAACGCTCTCTGAGCTCACAGGCTTTTTGTAGCTCCGCTCCTCAGAGCGTAGCCTCCCAAAAAAAGACGCTGCATCATGGGGCCTACGCGTCGGTACGCTCCCCTCTGATCCCGCTCTTAAAGGCCTTTGCAGCAGCTGTGGAGATTAGAGAGGGAGAGGACAGGGGGCGCACACACACACATCTAAGCTGCCTCACATAAACTTGGGAAGCCAGGACGGCTCCAGTTCAGACTGGACCTGACACCCATCAGAAGAACTCTCCAACTGGAAAAAAAATTTTGCCAACCGAAACCCAGAATTTCAAATGACCGCCTTCTGTCGTTGGCCATCCGGCAGCCTCTTGATGGACAGTATCTTTTGTTGGAGTCCTTTTCTTCCGACTTCTTCACTTTTGGATCGCCATTAAGTCACTTGTGAGTCAGAAAAATCGTTTCTTTTGTATATTTTAACTCTGAACCGGCCTGCGTTCGTCACCCTGCGGCCATGAGTTGTTTCGGGTATCGCAGAGAGCTGAGTAAGTATGAGGACATCGACGAGGACGAGCTCCTGGCATCCCTCAGCCCCGAGGAGCTGGCCGAGTTGGAGAAGGAGCTGGTGGACATCGACCCCGACGACAACGTGCCGATAGGACTCAGACAGAAAGACCAAACTGACAAAACACCGACGGGAACGTTTAGCAGGGAAGCCCTCATGAAGTACTGGGAAAATGAGACACGTAGACTACTGGAGGACGAGATGGGTGGAAGAAGCTCCGCACTGGTCAGTAATAAACCAATAGAAATGTATTCTACTGTAATCTTGTGTGAGACAATGAGGTATAATGTCAAAAAAGGAAAAAAATAGGAAGGAAAAACTAAGAAATATAATTTTTTTAAACTACTGTATATTCAAACTGCATCTTTAGAGTTGATCAATATTTAGATTTGATAAAGGTATACTTAAAGCTTTGGATCACTTCACTACAGGAAGAAGAACCAGATGAGGAGAGCAATCACAGAAACAGTGAAGGGGAGGATGAAAAAGATGACGGAAACGAGAAAGAGCAGAAAAGGTATGACACACAGGGGAAGGAAGACGAGGACAATGAAGAGGAAGAGGAGAGCGAGGAAGAGGAAGAGGAAGAGCCTGTGACGGAAGAGGAGGAAGAGGAGGAGGAAGAAGAGGAGGAAGAAGAGGAGGAAGAGGAGGAGGAAGAGGAAGAAGAGGAAGAAGAAGAAGAAGAAGTTACTAAAACAGAGCCTGAACCTTCAAGGTTTCCAGTGCAGCAGGTGCCGCAGGCCAACAGCCCGATGCTGCTGAAACCTCAGCGGGTGGAGCCGATGAGGCTGACTCCTCCCCCTCCCCCTCCACCTGCCGACTCGTGCGGAAACCCAACCGTTGTGGACGATGTTCTGCAACGAGCCCTGAGCAATGACCCCGAACTCACGGAGGTTAATCTCAACAACATCGACGACATCTCGCAGGTACAAACCTCACAGCGTCCTCACGAGCCAGAATTGCTGAAAAACGACCCTGGCGTGACACCGAACGTTGTCTGGTAATGCCCAGGAATAGATTTAACAGCAGCAGATTAAAAAAAACAAAACAAACTCTATAGTCGTTCTTCTCTTTGGCTGTATACCTGCTTATTTTTAGACCCGCGTATCATGGTTACGCAACAAAGAACGACTGCGGTCCAAACAATTCTGAACACTGAACAAATACAAGGCATCCACTTTTAACTGAGCTCAGCTCAAGGGTTTCGATGTTGCGGGGGCACCTTTCTATTTGAAACATCTTGGGGCTTAGTCGGTGACAGACGTGGTTAAATTTAGCGTCCGTTGGAGTAACGACTTGGGTGTGAGCTCTTGTGTCAACATGGTAAACACGCCGGCCCGAGAGGGGTGTGATATCTCTCCAGCGACACCCTGACCTTTGTTCCATGTCAGTAAAAAGAACCATTATATCACTGAACTGAACCTTTAGAATTGATTGTTTTGGGTTTGAAATCCGGTAATCTTGTTGAATCCTCTACTCTTTCCTCCACCGCAAAGGAAAATCTCATCCGGTTTGCCGAGGCCCTGAGGTCCAACACACACGTGACGGTCTTCACCCTCGCGAACACCAAAGCCGACGACCACGTGGCCGTGGCCGTCGCCAAGATGCTCCGGGAGAACTCCTCCATCGTCAGTCTCAATATAGAGTCCAACTACGTGAGCGGCAAAGGCGTGATGGCGCTGGTCCAGGCGCTCCCGGGAAACAGCACGTTGACCGAACTCCGCTTCCACAACCAGCGGCACATGTGTGGAGGACAGGTCAGTTCGTCCCCCCCGTGGTTGGTCGTCATGGTCGTTTGTGGTGTTCTGACAAGCAACGAACTGTCACCAGGTGGAAATGGAGATGGTGAAGATTTTGAGGGAGAACTACACTTTGATCAAACTGGGCTACCAGTTCAACCTCCCCGGTCCCAGAATGAGCATGACGGGGATCCTGACCCGGAACCAGGACCGCCGGAGGCAGAAGCGGCTGCAGGAGCAGAAGCAGCAGCAGCAGCAGCAGCAGCAACAAGACGGGGTCGTGAACCCTCGAACGACGGCGCTGGTTCGTAGCGTTTCTCGGTTTTGACCCGGACAAATGAAATCACGCTTCGATGTAATCGCCCGTTTCTTGCTTCTCTTCTGTATTTAGAGAGGGACCCCGTGTTCATCGCCATACAACTCGCCTTGGTCCTCACCCAAGCTGCCCCGGAGCGACGCGGCTAAAAAACAGACGCCGCCGGCGCCGCCTCCGCCCCCGCCGCCACCGCCGCCGCCACCTCCCCCTCCGCCACCGCCTCCCCAGCAACTGGCGGAGAAGAAGAAGAAGGGGCCCACGAGGATGATCGCCGAGGTCATCAGGGCGCACGAGGCGGGGGACAAGAAGGTGGTGAAGACAAAGGGGAAGAAGGGGAAGAAGGGGAAGGACAAGAGTGCGGGGAAAGACGAGACGAGCAGCATCCTGAAGGAGCTGAAGAACGCCCTCAGGCCGGTGGGGGCGGACAGGAGAGGGGAGGAGGGCAGCAGGCCGTCCACGCCCATGAGGTCGGCCCACGACCAGCTGATGGAGTCGATCCGCAGCAGCAGCACCCGCAGCCTGAGACGGGTACCGATGATTATTTATTTATTTTGTAACATCATTATGAGTTACGTCATCATTATCGTTTAACACATTCAGGCTGGACTTCAAAATGTGTCAAAAAGTGGTTGAAATGAAAGCGTCCCTTTACTGTTGGATCGGTAAAACGACGCTGTGAGTCAGAGGGCTCGACGAAGCGACGGGACAAAAACACAAGTGGATGAGTAAAGAGCACTGGTTCGACTCACACAAGCGGGGACGTTTGATTTCGATGGGGATGACACGGAGTCAGAGGCGTCTGAGTCATCGCTGCGGTTGACATGGCGTGTTCTGTCTCCATACCAGGCAAATGGCTGCGGGCCTCCAGCACAGTGGTTGTGATCACAACGCCTTTAGACAGAGATCTGTAAAGAAAATCCAAAATATAGCCGTAATAATGTCAAACATGCTTATGGATACGGAAAGAAAACCAGAATAAATAGACAAACTGTCGCTTATGCACGTAGGAAGTTGGGTTCGAGTGCTCCTTCATCTGTGAAGAGACACAAGTCTCATCCCGCCTGCAGCTTTAGCGTCGCCCATTACATTGTCTGAGTGGAAAATCAGCGGTGCCCTCAGATAGCGGGGTCTCCTACTTCAGCTGTGAGATTCCTGCCACTTAGTGCAGGTATTAATAGAACGTGTTCACTGCGGCTTTGACCAACACAGATATAACGCGTTACCACAGCACGCAACCGACGACGACAACAACAACAATAACACACCTTCACCTGAACGACCAGGGGGCAACAACAATCTATAAACAACACAGTGTTATGCAGACGTTCGTATGACTCAAAAATCAACAAAGCTTGACTTCAACCTCGCATGCAGGCCATATTTGGTCTTCACAACTGAATCATCTCTTTCCTATCTTTTTAAACTATGTGCGAAAAGTGAAGACATTATTTCATTTTTTAAATTTTATGCTTCTCGGTAGAAGAACTCCACACAGCTGAGAACCGGCAATGACTGCAAATTAGCCGCCGTGGCTGTTGTTGGTCACTTTCACTAAGTGTTCAGTTGGTGTTGAGGTCTAGACGGAGCACCCTAACACCGCTCTGGTAGGATTTTCATCCTGGAGGACAGAGTTTGGTACCGGACGATGGAGATAATGGGATTCACCACTGGTGGTAGAATCTCTTCACAATATCTATTTGCCAATTAAAGAGGATTTGACATTTTAAGCTCTGCTGCTGTTCATTTATAAGTAAAACTGCTGTATCTCTGTCGTTTTTCCAGGTGGAGATCCCCCCTCACCTACGATAATACCTGCAGGAATATCAGAAGAAAAAAGATCCATCCGATCGGTTGAACCTGCATCGTGATGATGACGATGGCGTGACGAAGGAGGCGAGGCACGACGGGTGAAAACGAGAAGACAAACTCATCAAATGCAACAAATATGCTGGAGACTTGCACTGCGGAACGATAGCTTTACATTTTAATGTTGTCATTTTTTCTTTATTCAAACTATGTTTTGTGTTCAAAATTCACAATGAGCTGGCCGATTTGTCTACCGACGCGTTTTCTTTTCTTCTTTTTTTCAAAAGCTGTAAAATTGTAAATATGAGGCATTGTTGGTTGAGCTATGTGTTCATTTCTAAAATATATATTTTTTGCTGTTGGGTAAAACCACTCGTCGTGGTCTGCAGGCTGTTTTCTTCTTCTCCTCTTACTGGATGAAAGAACGTTGGGGGGTGGGGGGGGGGTCGTACTGTTGTGTGGAAGTACAGACGCCGTTCTGTTTATCGGTGAGTCAGCCTCACTGGTCAAGTGCCACTGATACATAGTCCCAGTTGGAGACACTCACAGGACGCCCACTCCTGTGAGCACGTATTGCAAAGCAGGACGCTTGTGCACTTCGTTTGAACAATTCACAATGAATGATGAGCGATTGGGGGGGGGGTTCGATGCTGACTGTGACATCAACGGTTCTGATAAACTTCATGACATCTGACGGAAAGCTGCGAGCTTCTCATAAACCGTATCACATGGGGCGATTCACAGCAAGGCTCCGAAAGAGAAAGGATTGTTCGCTGGCGTTGCATTAAACAATACCAGCACGTATTGTAGTACTGGACAAGACAAACACACACACACACACACACACACACACACACACACACACACACACACACACACACACACACACACACACACACACACACACACACACACACACACACACACACACACACACACACACACACACACACACACACACACACACACACACACGACACTGCTTTGGTCGCCGTTAAATACGTGAGCGTTCACAGGCAGATCTGTTTACTTCAATATCCTTCCTCACTGGTTAGTTGTAATTAAATTATGTTGGCATTTCATTAATTACTTTGCAGCCAGTGAGGGAAAAAGTGAACCAGACGGTGGGACACATGTCTGGAAGAAGACACTGAAGACACACTGAAAGATGTGAGCTATTAGTATCAGCCATTCTAATCCCGGTCCTGTATTTGTTTATACTTCTTGGAAGAGTTCCCCCACGACTCCTAAATCCCCGGTGCAGCTGTCCACAGACTCCGGGTGGCAACAGTGACAAGGGACACGTTTCATTGTTGGTGCATCAATATGGGCTCAGAAACCTGTCATCTCTCAGCCGGAGGCAAGATAGTAAATCCCCCCCAAACTGCCCCCAATGGATGGATCGAAGCCCCGCGTGGCAGCTGCTTCACATGTGTGGAAGTGACGCACAATATAAAGCCCTTTGGTTGAGAATATGAATGAAATATTGGTTGATTTAGTGTAAAAATTACCTTCATAATAGTGTTAATCAAAACAAAAAGCAAATTTCTTGGGAAGAAACTATACAGGACATGATTCTCAACACATATTACAATATCGTTAAGGTTGACCCACATGATTATAACTTAATGGCCTCACACATCATTGTGACTTGATTGATGTCGGAAATAACAACAAGAAAGATTGTTGTTCTAACTTGTTTAGTTTTTAAACCGGAATTCAGGGTCAAAAAGCAAAACCACCACAGAGCTGCGATGCATCCAGCCACGGAAACAAACACGTACATTCACGGAATCGTACTTAAATCACTGTTTTTGTACTGAGTGAGGAACAATCCAGTACACAGGTTCAGCTCTTCAGGCCCCGCCTCCTTTTCCCGGATGAAGTCCAAGTGGTAACACACATGTGAGCCTATTGACTAATGTTGAAAATAAGAAGAAAATCTTATGAATAACAATCTGGATTTATTCTTTAAATGTGCCTGTCAATGGGTATCCAATGGCCTGAACTTTTACAGGAGCGTGACACAAAATTTTAGGTTAATTGCTTCTCTGTCGCAGCTCAGGCTTCATCCATTAGTCGCTGACATCCTCATGCTGTAGCAAGTTGACCAACTTTTCTGTTATTTTGAAAAAAAAAAAAAAAAAAAATCCTATCAATGTGGTTTGAGTCTGACTATGTACATTATTTTCCCCCACAAACAAAATCGAGGACGCCTCTTTATCCGTGGACCTTCTATATTTTTGTTCTTATATTTGTTTTCCTTGCAATTAAATTTTTTAACAAAATTTTATCTATTCTGTCAATAAACTGCCCCCCCTCAAAAAAATTTATTTTACTTTTGCACATTCCCATTTACAGTTTCGCAATGTTCCTCAGATGACATTAACCACTTATTCTGCAATAGTTCTGAACTTATATTGATTGTCTGTGTCGGTGCATCAGAGCCACACAAAACAAAGTCATACCTTATAAATGCCACAAAGCGCTCGTCTGTGTGAGTGCAGCTTTTTACCTTCCTGTGTGTTTAGATCTCCTGCCTCCCTATGAGAGTCTTCCTGGCTCGCCCACCTGTTGCAACACACACACACACACACACCCACACCCACACACACAATGGGCCTGTGTGTGTGTTCGCTATCTCTGCAGGTTTGACGTCCTTGAAAAGCCTATAGGAGTTGAAGAAGAGAGAAGTTTGTCTCGTCCGGTGCAGTTGTGAAGAACAACCTAAAATGAATGGCTCTTTGTGAAGCGAGTGAATCAGTGAGATTCGAACTGATTGTAGAGAGCGGCTCTCAGTACCGCCAGTTACTAGTCGGGATCCTGCTGACCAAACCTGCTGACCAGCAGTCAGCTCAATGACCCCCCCACCCTTCCTGAAGTACAGCAGCTGATGATCAGTAAGCGCAATGCGTGCCTTCAGCTAAGTGTCCTAAGTATAAAAGAGCACTGCACTCGCTCTCGCCTGTCAAAAAGTCCATAGTGTGTGTGTGTGTGTGGGGGGGGGTCCTTCGGCGAAAATGTATTTCCTTCCCGCTCGTGAATGCACTCAGGGCGGTCACCGCGTCGCCCTCGTGTTCCGTTCACATGTGCAGGATGCACAGAGGCGCTCACTGTCCACACAGAACATGTTGTGTCCGGTACGTTTGATGTTTGGCGTCAAAATCAGTTGATTTCACAAACACTGCAGCTGATCAAGACCCTTCGTCTATTTAATAGGCTGGTTTTTAATATTTTATGTTCCCGAAAGGCCGAGAATTACAACGTCCGCAGGCTATTTAATCCAAGAAAATTAGCTGTAGATTAAGCGTACATTGAATATTCTTACATTTAAAAAGATAAACTAGAGCTGACCAAGTCTGTGAAAACGTACATGACTTATTAGATATATTTTAATAGATTCAATAAGATCGATTGTGTTAGTGATGACTGGATCAGTTTGCGGGGGTATATTACATTTCTTCTGTGAGTTCACACATAAGATCCTTGATTGTGTGAATATTAAAATAGATGTCGTTCAAGTAACATATTTGAAATTCTAATATTTTATCACACATTTTAGCCTAAATATTCAGAAATAACCTAAAAACAATACAATTAACCTTTGAAATGAGGTGAACACAGCTGCTAAAGTTTTCATATACAGCCTTCTCAAAGTGGAAATCATGAATACTTTATATAACTTCTAACATGTTATTACATATATGTAAAGTGTGTTGATTTTCAATCATACATACTTTGAAAAGTCACACTGCATCATCTTTAAATAAGCTATATTGAGCAGTTTTCCCAAATAAATCTAGTAAAATAAACAATCCATACCCAAACTTCACTTATTCTTACATCGTTTGTAAGAAATGCAGCTGGTGAGCGAAAAGTCGTGGCACAGTAGTGGAAAGTATCATACCTGCTCTAATCCTTCTCTGAAGCTGCAAAGGGAACCGATACACAGTCGGCTGATGTGAGCAACTAAAAATAAACGAATTGTTGTGGTCAAAGCAGAAGCAATTCTAAAAATATCTCGGATTTTGTAATTCCTCGCTTTGCCCGTTTCGCCCACTAGAGTTTAAAAAGGGTCAAAGTTGATGACATGAAGGTAAAAGACGCCCAAATAGACAAAAGTATGTAAATATCGACTTTTTCTTTATTGGAGTAGTGTACAATGTAAGAGTTCATTACATGCCCGTTGGCGTCCAGGACACCTTTTTCACTGACAGAAGCTAAAATGAGCGGAAAAACATGGTCAAGTTTGTCCCTCCCGAGGAAGTTTCTTTATAGTTCGACCAAGACTGTGGCTGCAGACCCGAGATGGCGTGATACCAGTATGCAGAAGAAATGATGAAAGTGAAAAAAAAAAAAAAAAAAAAACCCTCTCTCTCTCTCTCCAGATTTTGGATATTTGTCACAGTGAATCACCATGTTGGGTCTGAAGGTAAAAGCTCAAATCTAGGCTGAAGATGCAAAAAAAGAAACGAACATATGCAAGTATATTTGCTCAGGAAATGCATCTTATGATTAAAACAAAGAAAACTAAACTGAAAGTCAAAAAATGTAAACATTTTTAACTTCAGTGTAAAAATAAGTAGCACTTAATGGCTTTGTTGCCTTAAAAACAGATTTTAAGACCTTAAAAGGAGGAAATATCCACACTTTTGCTGCAAATACTTTTAAATTTGTAGCGAACATCAGATTTATCGACTCAAGAAAAGTGAAATTTGCTACCAATGCTATAATGCTGTATCTAACAAACCTTGGTATTTATCCTTAATTATTACTGAAGAGCGGAATCGGTGAGCAGCTGGCTTAATGCAAGGTTTTAGTAAATCAGCTGTAGTTTGTGTTGCTTTATTGATGAGAAACAAAAAGATATAAGCATATTCCAAAATACTGACTATGAATCTTCCTAAATATGTGTTTTTTTTTGGGAGAAAACATGCTGTTGCATTTATTTTTCACAACAAAAACAGATTTATTTATGCATATATTATGGAGAAAATAATCCTCCAAATGCTTTTGCATAAGAGACAGCAGCCACTTTATTTTTTTACTACATCTATTGTCTTTTGAACTATTGAGACTGTAGTTTGCAGTAATTCCGAACTAAGACACATCTTCCATTACATAATACAACGGTGTGCGGAAACAGTTATTTGCATTATGTTACCCATTAACATTTATCAGTTTAAACGACATTGATACTTGAGCGTCAGCTTTAATTTCCACAGCAGGAAGAAAAAAAGAAAAAAGAAAAAGGAAAACACTTTCTCCCTGGTGTTTCTGTGCAGTAACTGAGCAATATGGACTCATTAGAAACATCCGGTGTGTGAAACTAAAAATGTCTTTATTCCCGATTCCAACAAACAGGCCTTTATTAACAGTCTGCTTGCCACTAATAATAGTAAAAAAAAAAAATAAGAGAGAAGAAAATAAAAAAGGACAAATCAATTGAATTTGTAGTGTGACAAAGAATATAAATGAAATTCACAATAGACAGCGGTAACACTGGATCACCTGCGTCTGTGTGTGTAGTGTTGTACGTCAACGGTTAAAAAAAACTAAACTCAACGCCTACAGTCTATTCCGTCTCATCACTTAAAGCGTGTGTGTGTGTGTATGTGTGTGTGTGTGTGCGTGTGTTTCGTAATGCCGCAGAGCTGCAAAATGTCCTGTATTCACGCAGCGAGTCTTCTTCTCTCGATCTGTGCAAAAATATAAGAGACTCAAAATTCCGGAGCAGATTTTACAGTCCGCAGGCAACTTAAAGTCTTTTCCTTAAGAAAATATGGGCGCTAAGCTAGGATCATTTGAATACGTAAAAATAAAACTACAGAGCATTAGGATATGAAAATAGTTAATTATTTCACCGCCTGTCCGGCGACACAATTGATTAAAGAGTTTGTGGCAACTTTCGATCACCGACCCTCACACACAACCACACAAAAAAACAAAAAAAAAGAAAACAACTTTGAAGAGACAATTTCAAATTGCACGTGAGGAGTGGGAAGACGGGAGGCGACAGATGAAATATGGCTGTGTGGCGACAGATGGAGGTGATAAACAGAGAGGATGGGGGGGGGGGGGGGGGGGGGAGGGACGTAGTGATGGAGGGAAGGAAAAAGAAAGTAAGAAATTACAGTTAAAATGAAAGACTTTGTGGTGAGGAGACAGAAGCAACAACCAAAGATGAGAATGACAAAACATTTACAGAATAAATGAGGTATTGCACAGATTAATAATAATAATAAAAAAAAGAAGCATAAAGGCAACAAAAAATTTACAACAAAAACAGAACATTTACACTTAGAATTTTTGAAATTAAAGAATTTTTTTTTTGTGTGTGTTGTTTTTAGACAGACATGAACAGTTTTAGCGTCATGATCATCCCAGGGGATATTTCTTTTTTTGGGGGGGGCGGAGCTAATCCTCCCACTCGTCGTCATCCTCAAAGTCCTCGTCGTCTTCGTCGTCGTCATCCTCATCTGTGAAGACGAGCGAAACGTTCATGAAACGCGAAGCAAGAGGAAACGCATGAACACGAGGCTTAAAAATCACATGATGAAAAAGATCTTGGGGAAGTTTGATGCTGATGCGGAAGTAGTGAAACTTCAGTTTAAAAAAACCCCCAAAAAATGAAATGACATTATGTGTCATTAACTTCTCCAAACACTGAAATCAACCAGAAATGACTCTCGAGACAAAGTGAACTCTGTTAAGTTCAATCGACCTTCATTACCGTAATTCCCAGACTATTGAACGCACCTGAGTAGAAGCCACCCACCAAATAAAAAAAAAAGACAAACAAAAAAACCCCAGAAAACATGATGCACCTGAACGCATCATCCATGCATCAGCGGCATGGACAATCCAGAAATTTGCAGCCTCATCATTTAAACCTCAGAAAGAAGAAGAGGCTTATAGTCTGTAAATTATGGTATTTAAAGATCCAATCCTGTAGATTAGCAATATAATATAATATAGAGAGAAGTTTATGTGATGTTTTGTGCAGCGGTTTTCTATGCGACGACAGTGGAGGACCATAATATATATCTGTGTGATATTAAATCATATGCATGATCTTATATATAGTATAGGGCTTCAAGCATATATCCCACATGTTTTGTATTACAGTGAGTAATAATTTATGGTTGAATAATTTTTTTTTTGCACATTACAGGATAGAATGGCTGCCGAGACGTCGAGCCGCAGACTTTTAATCCATTAGTAAACATGGTTTTCCACTCAGTCATATTTGATCGTTTGCTTTTCAATCCCCCTGAAAAAAGAAAAAATCACTAATAATCAAGGTTCACGTTCACCTGAAGAATGAATCGCCCGGCTCCTCTTCTGCATCACCTCCATCAGAGCGCCGACGATGCCCGCCGAGGAAGCCGCCGCTGCCGCCGCCGCCGGTGCGTCGCCGTTATCGTCTCTCTGTAAAGACGGAAGGAAAACGGTTAAAGCGCCGTTTGCCTCGCAGCCGCCGGCGGAGCTAACGGTGCGACGGCGAGACGTTTACAGGCTTGAGCTGGATTCCCTGTCGGATTTGGTCCAGGAGCGCGTCTCGCCCGGTGGAGGAGGACACCGGCCGCTCTTTCTGCTCCACCTTCTTCAGGTGCGTCCCCTCCCTGATCTGACTCAGCAGCGCCGTCTTGCCGATGGAGGACGAGCCGCCGTCGCCGCCATTAGCCTCCGAGGGCGGGGGGGCAGGGGGCGGGGGCCCCGGGGGAGGCGGAGGAGGGGGCGGCGGAGCGGGCGCCCCGAAGCCGGACGGGGCGGAGGGGGGAGGCGGCGGCGGCGGGGGCGCCACGGGCACCGAGGCGTGGGCCGGCGGCGGCGGCGGCGGGAGGGAGCCCCGGCTGGGCGGGGGGGGAGGCGGGGGCGCGGACATGCCCGGCCGGGACGGAGGCGGAGGGGGAGGCGGGGGGCGCGGAGACGGGCGCTCTGGAGGGGGGCGGCGGCGGGACGCCTCGGCCGCGGGCGGGAGGCGGGGGAGGAGGGGCCGAGCCGTGGTGCGGCGGCGGGGGGGGAGGCCCACTCCTGGAGGGCGGCGGCGGAGGAGCTGAAGGGCAAGAGAGCAAAGGAGAATCAACAAACGACTAAACATCAGTCAGACGTCACACAGATCAACACATTTCAGTCTGTCGACTGTTCCACTGGAGGATCAACTCAAGATTTCACTGCATCTCATGACAAAAATGCTTGTAAATCCCCCAATTCTTGCTGCCGCCAAGCCATGCAATTACATAGTTTCGCCACAGGGGGCAGCCTTCTCACCTGCAACTGGTTGTTAATTTTGTTAGCTGCAATTTCATTTAAAAAGAAAAAAAAACAAACTATACCTCAAAATCAGATTATAAATTTGCAAAAGAAAAAAAAAAAATCTTTCATCAGGACAATCTGATCCATTGATTAAATCCGCATTAAAAAAAATAAAAGCGTCACATCGCATGCAGAAGTGCCTTGAAATGCGATAAACCAGGAGATTACGAGTCTGCACGATAAGAATCCGACGGGAGTTATGAAGTTTACAGAGACGTATCACTGCACGGCGGTAATCCCACGACACAAAGGAAACGTGTGTTTAACGGTCTGGTGTGTCTCCAGCTGTCTCAGACAATCAAAAAAAACCCCCCAAAAAAACAGCAAAGGCTTCACTAGAGAAGTAACTGCAGAGACTTCACACAGCTGGAGTTCATAGATTTGCTCGACATGCACAGTCACAGCAGGTCATGCATGGAAACCTACCGCTCCACCTGGGCGGACCTGAGGATAAAACCACCACACCAGTTAGATTGAATTAAAAAACATTTTCACACGACGAGAATCCTGCAAAAAAAAAGCATGACATTTGACACCCGAGTTACAGGATCACAATGCGCTGAGGCCTCTTGTGTGTGTGTGTGTGTGTGTGTGTGTGTGTGTGTGTGTGGGGGGGGGGGGGGGGGGTCTACCTTGTCTCCGCAGCTCGTTCTTGACAGCTTCCACACCTCCCTTCTTCTCGATGAAGTCGTAGATGACCTTGGAGGTCTCCTTGTCTTTCAGCTGCGCCTCGGAGATGCCGCACATGTCGAACAGGTTCTTCAGCTCCGGGTCCAAGTTGTTCAACTGAGGAGAGACTCCACATTTTTACGACGGGCTCCAGAGATTGACAGTTTACAGTTTTACGAAGTGTATGTTCAGGGAAAAGAAATACGAACACGTCACGCTATTTTACTTGAATATACTAAACTTCCAGCGACTCTCACAAACTGGCAGTTTTTTTTTTTTTTTCCCCCATTTATTAAGCAGTTTTTGCAGTGCATGAGTTCATCCCTGCCCGCCCACACACACACATACACACACACACAATCACTGGCTCTATACGTCGTGTGACTCAGCTCTGCAGCCTGGTCACATGTTGACGTTCAGATTGGACTTCAGTGAGAGCGACAAAAGCAGGATCAGACGGTTTGACTGCTGGGGAATCAAATGGAGTTGTGAGGTTGCGTGATTAATACATTCCCACTTCAATCTATTTTAAAATAGCTGCAGATGAAGCCCGGATTTCAGTCATGACACTGCCACCTGGTGGTTGCACGTCACATTTTTTTTTTTTTTTGAAAACACAGCAACATTGACGCTCTGCCAGATATTGAAACCGACTGTGGAAAAACACAGAATTTGACAGTTATATAGGCATGGAATGGTAAACTGCGTGTTTTTCTAGTTCCCACCATGAAGTTAAAGTTGTGATTGCAAAAAAAAAAAGGAAGTAGTAGTAATAATCCTTTTAAACACAGGAAGTCATTGGAGGTCTTAACTTTTGGTTTTCAAAGAGCAGTTTTGATTTTATCTCCAGTCGTAGGGATGAAAAAGAGCAGGGATACGTTGAGCTATAATGAATATAAAATACACCCTTTACTTCTTGGTGAATCCACGGCTTTAGCAGGCCGACAGTTCGAGATGGAGGGGAAGCTTTGCTCCAACTTACCACTTTAAAAATCAATCTAAGTCCTTGACAGCATTAAAGCGGGAACCTCACGTCATCAGATTTACATTTTTTTTTTCTCCTCTCTTTCATTTAGTAAGTCTTGCGACCTGTATGAACTCGTCGCCATCATCCAGAATAATTACTGCTGATGTTTTTTGGGAATGGGTCCATGGATTATGCAGATGCAGGTTGGTTCTCCTCTAAAATCTCCTTGTGTAACGCCGCTGATGACTCAGCCGGGCAGCTCGGCTTTATAATACAAAGCTGATATTGCTTTTTTTTTTTTTTTTTTCCCATATCTGGTGGCGAGACTGGCAAATGGATGACTTCTGGGTAAAGTTATAAAAGTTACATCCTCGGACACATGCAGACACATTAATATGAGTTTATAGCTGCTTACATCAAAGCCTGTGTTTGGATCCCATCCGACGTGTCCAATGTGTCTGTGGAAAAAGTAAAGAGAGACGTGTTAAGAAGGACTGGTGTATGGTGCATTACGCTTCATGTACTGGGATTAAAAAGGGGGGGGGGGGGGGGGGGGCATGAAGGTCAAGTAATTAATCAGCTGGGATTTTAGCCATGACACAGTGACATCTTTCTGCACTACTAATCTGTATGTATGTATGTGTATATATATATATATATATATTCCATAGGAGAACACTCTGGATTACGGCCCATTAGGCCAGACTGAACTACTTCCTGCCCGGTCCCGTACATAGCCTCTAGGAAAAGCTGCAAACCTCCCCTGACCTCTGATATGCTAGAAAAAGACAGTGAAGCTGAACGTCTGTTAGCGACAAATTTTATTTCCCCACTCAATTTGGGCTGGGCAGACTGGGAACCACTTCGACAGGATACTACTTCCTTCTTCTACGAGAAACTGAATGATCATTAACAGCCCTGCTTTATATTCAATGTGACGTGACCCTTTCTCTAACTCAAATGAGTAAAAATTAAATAAATGCATTATTTCATCATAATCAGCTTGTGGATAAGAGCACCAAATTGTTGAGAAAGGATGAAATCTCAGGCGGCTGTAACACTAATAACACAATGATTATATGCTTCATCGGCTACTATAATTAGCTTGGAGCGGCTACACACTGTATAAAGGTGTTCGTGTAAATTGAGAAATCAAACCATTTAAGGCTCAGTTGTTCTAAGTTGAAAGCGAAAAAGAGAAAGATCAGACCCGTTGGAAAACTGAGCTGAGCACAGCGTCGCCTGCAGTGACTCACTGGAAGTTGCTCGGCGTGCCGATGTCAGCCTTGGTCAGCCGCTTCTTCTTCCCTTTGCTCTTCTTCTCCCTCTTGGGGAAGGTGGAGTGCACAATGTTGTTCACCTGAGAGTTGTGGAAACGGTGACCGCTGTGGATCTCGGGGTTTCTGATGTCGACGGTGGCCATGGGCAGCGCGGGCCCTGGGGACGACACGGAGACAGAACCACAGTTACACTTCAGTATTTAATGACTTGCGCTCAATGACCAAGTGACCCTGCTCCATATGGACATAGAAGCATGGGAATTTTCGAGGCCGGCAATTTCATTCATATTATGTAATCCCTTATTTAATGACTCCTCCTCCTCCTCCTCCGGTGCTGCACAGAGGAATGAAAGCAGGAGCGTATACCTCCGACGCTCTCACTACACGGACTTTTAGGGGTTTTGCTGGGTGAAGGCGAGGCCGACCGACTGCGTCGCCGCCTCATCTTGTCCCAGATACACCGGCCGCCTCTCGCTCCGCAGGAGGCCACGCCCACGTCCAGGAGCACCGCGCCCACCAGGCCGCGTGGCCGGTCCTCTGCGCAGATGGAGAGGCGGGCGGTGGGGTCGGAAAGGGACGGGTACAGTTCGTCCTGAGGGAGGACCAGGCAGTGTAAAGACGACAGGCAACTCCCCGGGCCGCCGAGAGGCGTCGCTGCCCCCCCTCCTCCCCCTCCTCCTCCTCCTCCTCGCTCACGGCTAACGTCCTCGGAGGGAGCAGAGAGGAAGGTGGTGCAGAACATCATTCTAGCCGTAGAGATGTGGCGAAGCTTCCAAAAGGCCGAGAGAAGCAGGAGCTCCACGTCTCTCTTCAGAAGCGATTGGCCCTCAGGAAATCTCTCCCAAACAAAGTAAACCTCCACAAGTGCAACTTTTCGTCATTTACTGAATCAACATCCTCATCGGGGTGGTAAAGATATGCATCCTGTCCGTGTCGAGAGGGCCAAGATCACGCGGCGTGATCATAAGAGCACAGAGCCAGCCATCGCGCAGTTTATTCATCCTCCTCGACTCCCCACTGTCAGATTATCAAGCTTTGGATTGGTTTGATGTAATCGTGTCTCCGCCCACCTCCAACTCCCTTCCTCCTCCCCTTTCCCGGCAAAACACCGCGGATGGATGTAATCCCGCCAAATTATTCTGGATGTGCTACAGGACTTTACGTAACTAGTACCCCCCCCCCCCGTCTATGCTTTAATCCCACAATAATCTCCAGGGTTTGGAAAACATGATGAATCGGTGCAGGGAACGAATGAGAGAGAAAAGAATGAAGTCATAAGAAGGTGAAACGGAGAATGAGGAGCAGAGAAGGAGAACAGGAAGAGAGAGGTGGTAATGAAGAGGCGGAGAGAAGAAAGTGACAGATTTGTCTGGAGATTAACTAATTTACCTGCAAAGATCCATTTATCCAGGATATTGCATGAAAGTTACAAACGGTCACCTGTTGGTGGGGAGGTTTGGAGCTCTAAAAAAAAGTGACATAATTGTGCACAAAAACATGTAATGAGCCCGTTTTTGAAGCTTAATGATGTAAAAATCCCTTTGAGTCAACCTTTAATCCAAAATGGGTTTTTTTCCTTGTCCATCCCTGAATTACATGACGCCGGTTTATGCGCGTCACGTAAGCCCATATTGGCTTCCCGATGACGTGCGGCGGGAGGCAAAACAAAATTCCTGATGCTCATAACCTGCGGTGGAAATGAGCATCAGCTAACCACTTGTGTCTTTCGCATGGTCACACCCTCTTATGCACCTGCACGCACACAAACACACGCAAACAAACAGACATGCTTGTCAGTTTGAAACTCGTTTATCTCTTGCTGTCCTGTCCACATATCCGTTTACTCAGAATGACGCCACGCCGGGCTCCTCTGCAGGGCGCCTGTCACATGACATTATCCGGGATGTCGTCGGAGACGCCGAAAATCAACAGTCAAGATTCGAACCATTCTGTCTGGGAGTTATACACGTCAGAGAAGTTACTTTTTTAGAAAACAAAACGAGAAAAAAAAAAGTCTCGACTCTATTCTTTTTAACTGAACAGGAAAGTTCACGTCGACTCAGCTCATCATAAACTGTTGACGCCTCTCCCCACACAAAATATAAAACGCGACGTAGATGGCAAAGTTTCCAGCATGGTCCGGGGGAAAAAAGAACTCATCACCCCCCCCCAGACTCCGCCTCCTTGACGTTCTGAGCAGATGGTGAGAAGCGTTTGCCAGCACCGGTCAGACTCTGGTTTTACACTTGTCGTCTGGATATTTTATGAAGAAAAACAGTGGGGGGGGGGGGAGGAGGAGAAAAAAAACAACAAAACAAAAAACATACCATTGATGGGGTCGCGTCTCTTCTCTGTGAACACAGACAAATTATATTGTTATAGTTCGGCGCTGCTTGAGTGACGACTCGTGTTAATGAGGAGAGGACGAGTGCGCAGAGTCACGGAAAGAGGAATTGTGTTTTTTTTTTATCGTAAGTCAAGAGCTTTGGAGGGATTGAGCGCGAGCTGCACAGGCTGAAGCGATGCTCAGAAGAAATATTGCCAAGCAAAGTGTTAGTGTGTCGGGCAGACGGGAAGCAGGCGCACACACACACACACACACACTTTTAAAACACTCAGCGTTGGGTTTTCCCAGTTTAGAAGCCTTGTAGACGAGATTAGCCGAGAGGGAAAGCTGGAGGTGAGCGATCCATTTGAAAGGTCAGGAAATCACCCGCGTCTAAAAAAAAAAAAAAAAAAAAAAAGGAGGCCGGCGGTGTCAATCAAGAAGGTGACGGCAAAAAGTTGAGAAGTGTGGCGGTTTGGAGAGGAAAAAAAAAAAAAAAGGCACGAAAAATCATTAGTTGGTTAAAGTACTCACATTGTTAACTTATTCAGAAGGACAGATTAAACAAAAGACTTGATTCAACTTCTTTAACCTGTACTTAAAAAACTGAATAGTAGTACTATATTTAAGGAGAAATACAGATATGGAGAAAATTATGCACTCAAGTGAAGTATCGATAAAGGATTATACAGAAAAAAAAACCTATGGAAATCATCAATCTTGATTTTTTTTTGACATGTAGAAGCAAATCAGGTTGTTTTTCACATTGCAGCATGACACTGTAGCGCCCCCATTAGGCCAGTCGGTGTAATGCTTCTAAAAGACCAGGTGTGATGTTGTGGTGCATCACTTCTACCGTCGGTTTTGCTGAAAAGTCATTTAGTGACGTTTGGACTCGTCTAAAGATTTAGAAGACGAATCCCTCATATGACTGGGAAAAAAAACAAACAAACAAAGATCCCGGGTCTACATTTGTGAGCAACAGGACATTGATGGAAACGGCTTCTAAAGAAAGTTTGCAGACTGGTAGAAGAAGATGGTTGATATTTTACCAGCAGCTTGAGGAACAGAGTGAGACTGTGAGGAATCAGGAGAGGAACAAGAGAGATGGTTAACAGAGCCAGACAAAAAAAAAAAAAAAAAAATCTTCAGCTTTATTCGATACAGGATCCTTTGAGAAAATCTCCTGTCGTAATGGTCCGAAAATAACCTTAAATTTCAAAAAAAAAAAAAAAAAAATCTGGAGTCATAATTAAGGTTTAATACTCAGAACCTGGTGTTACACCAAGTTCTGCATTTCATCAGATAATTGGGCCTCGGAAACGGAGGAGGATGCTGGATGTGATCCACTGAGGGGAGGAGGAGAAGCCGTCCACAGCTGTTAGTTAACAACCGTTCAAAGGCTTTAAAATGCTGCATATCTGATACTTTTGATCGTTTTTATCATCGTTATCTAAACAGAAATGAATCATATCTCCCAGAGAATGGCCCTTTGTAAAAAGGGGGGGGGGGGGGGGGGGGAGTCTTGTTATTTTCGGACCAGTACGATACTTCCTGCATCAATTCTGACCTTTTTTTTTGTTTTTTTTGCCAGCTCTGCAACCTGGAGTTAACTGAAACTGACATGATTAGAAATCAATTATATCTTGCAGTTTTTACACAGTGCCACGTTTCGATTTGGTGCTTTCAAACATCAATTCCTAATCATGTCATTTCAATTGCGCGGGGTTTTTTTTTGTGTGTGTGTGTGTGGGGGGGGTTTGTGTGTGTGTGGGGGGGGGTCGGCAGCTGAGGTGTGTTAGCGGCGGCAGCATTGAGTTGGTACCGGTTTTCCTCTGTCTTCTCCCCAGCAGCTCTGACAACTGGTTCCGGAAACGCTTGGATTCCTCTTCACTGGCAAAGTTCAGACCCACTTGGCATGCCTGTCGACACAGAAACATTTGTTACTCCACTCGAGGGTCGTCAACACACCGATTTAATGACAGATTTTCCAGACCGATATCCGTGACGTGCTGTTTCCACCAGCAACATGTTTGCTCCCAAAACAGAGGGATTTCCAGATTTGACACAGAGCTCGGCGCTTGAATGGAAAAGCAGTTGGATTTTTGGGAAGGAAAACATGGAAAGGGTTTCTCAATCGGGCTCCTGCAAACCGTGCCGGACTGGAACCGACGTCCACACGTTTTCACAAGCATGTAAATAAATGGTGGACGGACGTGCAGGATTTACTCTCCGGTGAAATTTACTTTTCGTCGATTAAATACTGTAGTGCCTGTTGCACCTTGCGAGGGCATTCGACGTGTGAGCACGCTGTGGCAGACCGTGTTCAGATCACTACTGGAGCACTGTGGTGGGCTCGCGCAGACGTCCTCATCGGACAGACGCGCCAGAAGATTATCCAGTTGGTCAAAGCTTGGACCGCGACCAGGACTGAGGATCACTGAGGACATGTTGGGAGGCAGTTGTTGAGGAGAATTGTCTTCGTTTGTGTTTTATGGCATAAAATGTTTTGTTGGCTGCTTTATTTTCACACAAATGATTATGAGAAAAGGAAAAAGAAGAAATTCACCATCCTTTACAACCCTTCTTCTTCTCTCACACTACGTTTAATGGTAGTCTTTAAAAGCAAAGAAGGAATGAGGAGAACTTACATCTCCAGCAAATGTGATGAAGTAGGATTTGGGGAGGGAGATGTTGAAGTTGTTGTAGAGCTCCTGTTCAAACGTCATCTTACCGTCCTGTCAGAAAACACAAACACAAGAGGGAGAACAATTCATGGATTTGTCATAGTGAAGAGCTTTTTTTCTTTTTTGCACAAGGTCACACAAAAAAAACTGTTTAAATCCTTAACGGCTATAAAAAGCATGATATAAAATCCTCCTACTTAATGAAGGTGAACCAACACTTGTATTCATCGTGGTCTTGTATCATTTATGATGTGGATCAACCACTAAGACGTTATATAAAGCATTTGCCTACCTTAATGTCAAGAACCCTGATGAAGTACGACCGCTGAGGGTTGTCTTTGACCAGACAGGCCACCCCGCAGCATCTCTTGGTCCAGCTGGAGTTCCTGTCTGCTGTGAAGACCTGGACCACCGCCGAGGACAATGACTGCAGGGGGGGGGGACAAGGGACAAGGGACAAAGGGTTAGATGTATCCAAGACACTGGTCCGGCGGGTTTCACTCCACATTGCCACGTGGATCAATGTGAAGGCGCCATTAAAACCTGGAAACTGTCTGCGCATCTCAAAATATAGTGTCCGTATCCCGCCAGCAGGGGGCAGCAAAGCGGTTGTCATGTGCAACAGATGGCTGCTTTACTTTCAGAGCCAAACTCAGCAAATGGTGTTAAGCAAAAATGTGTCAGTGTGTTTTTTTGTGTTTTTTTTACATTTTCAGAAGAAATCACCATATTGGTTTAGAGCAGGTTGTCAAACATACGGTCCGAGGGCAGACACTGGCCTGCCAGTGAGTCGAATCCGGCCCACCGGGTGACGTTACAAAGTTTAAAAACACCAAAAGACTCCGCTGCAAATGATTCATAGCACCAAATCTACACTTTGAAGGATAGATTTCTGAATCCTGCAGAAATCATCCGTCTCAACCTCTGAGGTCTCTGCTTTTTGAGCACGGTCATGTATTAGACAGGTTTTGTTTGTTTTTTTTTCAGGAAAAGTTAGGCTATCTGAACGCGTTTGCTGCAGACGCTCATTATTAAGAAGCTTTTTTTTGTGAGAAAGTTCAGATGTGTCATGCCTCAAAACACAGAGAGCGAGTATTCGTCTTCTGCTGATAGGCTGTTCTCATCTCGAGATCACGTTTGATCATAATATGTGTAAAAATTAAAATCATGTTTATATATGGATAGGAATTATCCATGCACACGATTTGGAATAAAACGTAAACGTGCATAGGTGAATATATAACTTTTTTGTCAGAAGACAGAAGAAATAGATGCACTTGACAACAAAAAGGCAATGATAGACTGTGACAAGGGTTAATGATACAGAAAAATGGATATAATGACTATAGAAGATGTCACTTTTGGATTCATCATGGTGGATTACCTTTTATGAAATCTCAAAAAAAAGACAAAAAGGATCACGGGAACTTTTGGACGCAATAACATTTAATGAGAAAATGTGGACATCATTTCACTGTCTTTTGCACAACTTCATTTTTCTTCCGCTTGTTCAGATTTTCTGACAAGACGTCAGAATAAAACAAAAAGGAGAACATTTGGAGTCGTGACAATTTGAGGGGTTATTATGCAGCTCCTGAACAAAGAGCCTTCTCCCTCGCCCAGTGTGATGCCACTTTACAACCTCCATGAGGCTTCCGCCACACTCTGAAGGTAATACTTCCAGCAGATATGAAACTGGAGAGCGAGAGGAGAAGTTAGTGGCTGTCGGATCGGCTGGGGGGAAAAGCGCACATACCTTTGTGTTGACTAAATACAAAGCCGACACTGATAAGCAGTATGAACACATAACAACTTCATGACATAATGGCAGGGTAGCCGCAGCTCTGAAGTTGTTGAAAAGTCAATCATTGACAAAACGTTCGACAGGAAACCTGGCAAAAGTAGGGCACGAATCCTCCGGCGAGACAAAGCAGACTATTAAGGAACCAATGAACCAAAACCGATGAGCTAAACCAGAGGCCTGCGCCTCTTAAACTCCTCCGAAGCTTTCAGAATACGTCACGTGAATAAACGTGTTTTTAATTTGTATTTAATTTTATTTGCATTACAGCAAAAAAAAAAAAAATTTTTTTTTAAATGAGTCAGCAATAGCTTTAAGGAAAAGGGAAAAAAAGGGTGAAAAACAAGAAAAGGAAAGATAGAAAAAAGAGAAAATTTGTTTTTTTATTTTTTCAAAGTCCGTATAGCTAAACCTGCAGCTATAAATAGCTGAAGAGGCAAAAATATCCCAGAAAGTATAAAAATGGCTCAAGAGAGAAATTTTTTATTTAAATCTCTAAAATTGTACTTGCTTACTTCATTAATGCAATCAATTAATGCCTTGCTTTTTGTATGTGTAGAATTTATTTTCTTCTTTATTTCAGACTAATTCTATTTGGTGGAAAATTCGTGAAAACGGCCCTTTTGGTCTCAAAGTTTTCAGATCAAACTTTCAGAGAGGCACGGCAGCCATCCAAAGAGAGAAGAGAAGCCAGGTATCTTATCATCTCGGTTCATCCCACAAAACTTGCTTTAATGCAGTAAAGTCAAGTCGTACAGAATCTCCACAGCGCCTGCGATGCTGCTTACTGGCCTTTCAAAAGAAATGCAGCCACGTCATGTGATAATTAACCCAGGACTTATTTTTTTTCCAACGCAAATTACTGGTGAACACATTCTATGAAGACGGAGGCTGCAGACCTTGTTAAAGCCCCCCCCATGTCACACAAAAAGACCGGAGACCAGACCGGCCTCCACATGCTGCTTGCAGGGTTTCAGTCACACACAGAGGTCCAAGTTCACCCTCATTAACATACATGTATGAAAGCAAAGGCATTATGGGAGGAAATGCCTGCTGTGGCTTCTGGGATTTTTCAACTCGACATAATTCCAGGAACTAGCGGGTACTTTTAAAACAACGTACAGGACAGACCCCTGACATTGTTGGGTTTTTATTGTAGTCGGGTGTATTTAGGATCCCAGCGAATGTCCAACTGTGTCGAGTTATGATTGTTAGAAACCTGATGTGATTTCACCTTCTCCTATATGTGCAGATCTGTAGATCGACATGCATTGTGTTGCTAATGGCTGGTTCAAACTATTCCCATTACATCAGCCTCTAAAAGTAGTGTTGTCGTGTCATATGCTTACTATTCCTAAGCCTAATGGGCAACGTCCATGTCCTCATTCTATTGACCATCAGCTACGTTTTCACATTTGTTTCTATTCTGTCACATCATCAATACTACACTGAAATGTGAACATGAATTCCATGCTTTTATCACCGCTGCCACATTGAGTGGACGTTGACACATGTCATGACGAATCGACGTGTAACGGTGACGCGTCACCCCGGCACAAAAAAATGTAATAGTCCGATATATCGGTTTGCAGAGTTTTTTGAATTTCCCAATATTGGAATCGGCATCGGCCCCCCCAAAAAATATCCATATTAGTCGGGCTCTAACTGAAACTAACGCCAACTTCCTATGACCATGCTGAACGTCCATCGACGTGCAGGTGGAACCTTAAAGACCGTTAAAGACGGTGATGTGAACAGCTCGCAAAGAAAAGCTATGAGCCATTAGCCTTTCGCGCAATGAGTTATCTGTCCGATTCCACTACACTCATATGGAAATGAAGCGGAGTTCAGCTACTAAACGCTGGACACAACATGAGCGGAGCAGCATCGAATCTCACTTGTTTGCTTATAGCTCAGATATGTGAATACACGATTCAAGAATCAACTCTGCTCTCACATGTGGGTTTTTTTTTTTTCCCCCCCCTTTGTTTCTGCCACGCAGCCTTGTAATGGCGTCTCTCGGTCCGAAGCCCCACGGTTTCATCTGCTCTTGGAGCCCTGATCGCTCCCGACAGGCCCAGAGGCTGGAGGGAAGCGGAGCTGTGCGGAGCGGCGTCACCAAGCGCGAACCTGAAACAAAACCCCTCGCCCGCGCACTTCCTAAAACACGATCAGCAATTTCATCGGTTAAGCGACTCGAGAAGTGAACGAGTCGCGTGAACTCGACGTCTGCACGCTCACCTGCACACCCCGGGGCTCCGTTTAGACGACGTTTAAAGTGAGGACGCGTCGCCGACACGTCATTTTGAAAACGTCGTTGGGCCACGAGTCGGTGCTGCTGTTTGTTTTCGTAACACAACCACGCAGAGGCGATGCAGAGAGCAATGCACGACAAACATTAACGACGGACGTTCAAATGGACAGACGATGGGAGTTGCTTTGCTTGGGCACGTTATGAATAAGCATATTTCTGCAATGAAGCAGGTTTCGATCTACACCCTCTTCCATTTTCAGCTTAAAAGGTTTCGAGCTGCGCCAAATTGACAGAATGTCTGAAGACCACTCAGCCCAGCCAATTATTGTGTTCAGCCTCTCTGTGGTTAAGAAACAACCGTGGCATTTAAATTGCGCTCAATTATGTCCCTTTTACCATCATTTGGCGTTAAATGTCATCCTCTGATCATTTGGTCACTCCTTCCTGACACAAGCTAACCATTATTACAGCGCCGACAGCCAGAGGGTTAAAAAAAAAGAAAAAGAAAAAGAAGTGTAAGAGAGGGAAGATTAAAGAGCTGAAGCAGGAGAGATAGAGGTGGCTTACGGTAAGAAAAGATATGACAGATGAGACGCAATACAGGCTCAAAGCTAGGCTGCAAGCCACAAGAAAAATTAATGACTTAAAAAAAAGAAGAAGAAGATGAGAACAGATGGTGTCGAAGAGGTACGGAGGGAGTAAACAGTAGAGAGGAAGAGGAGAAAATTGGGGAAAAAAGCAGGATGTTGAGGGAAAGAGGAGTCATGTTCCCCTTCTCCAGCACAAATCTCCAGAGGAGGCCGACCACGGGACTTCCTGCAGGACAGGACTGCTGATCAGGCAGTCTGCACGCACACACACACACACACACACACACACACACACACACACACACACACACACACACACACACACACACACACACACACACACACACACACACATACACACACACACACACACACACACACACACACACACAGTGTGACTTGGACCCTTTCCACCTTTTGCCATTTCCGACGCTGTTGCTGACAGTGAAAGCAGCTCGGGGGAATAACAATGAGTAAAGCCTCCATGTGTGCACACGAATGCTTATATAGGCAAAAATTATATACTTGATCCTCATAATTACATTTTGAGCATGTGAGCTTAGTTACAGCTTAAAAGAGTGAGGGTTTTTTTTTCTTTTTTTTACTCCACAAATAGCATTTTGGGGAACTGGAAGTGTAAAACCAATAAACATTTTAACAGGCAGGTCAAAACACTTTTTAAAGTTATGAGCGAGTTTAAGATGGATTCTGTATGTCAGCATCCTGCCAAAAGCGTTCATAGAATTATAAACTTTTGTCTATATCTCAAGCTGATAGAATTTCTTTTTCAATTTTATTTTCTAAAATTCCACATCTAAACCCCAACCCAAAACACTTTTTATTCAAAACACGAAATGTGATTTTTCTTGAACGTACCAACATGGATTAACTGAATTCTGCAGGCTGTCAATGATTAACACTGTTTAAATTGGCTTGTTCAGCTCCGTCAGATATTCTATTGCATTAGAACGTGTGTTTTGTTTTCTCAATCAAAGCCCAGGCGTCAGAAACTGCAGGATTTCCCCCCTAAGTGGCTTATGGATGGGGAACCGGGGTCAATTAACATTTGTACTCACCCAAAGAACAATGGCAGTTAGTTGTGTTTTTCCCCCTGCTGGGATAACATCAATTGTGAAAATAATATAACCTTTCATTGCATTAAATGCAGGGTGTGCAAAATGTACTCAATGGGATAAGAAAAGATTGATTGTCATTTTGTTCTTGTTATTGTCGATTCCTTGAAGGTTGTTTTTTTACTCTGGATTGTTGAAGCTGCTTTCTATTGCCGTCATTATTTTATACTTCCAGCTAAAGATCAGCACTTCTATTTGGTCGTGGAAAAAACTACAGAAAACAAAAATGTGACGATAATATTTCTGTAAAGACAGATCAAATTTGGCAACTAGCACAAAAAAAAAAGATAGATAATGGAAACTAATATTAAAACATTCCCTCTACAACGTGCTGCTTATGCGGCAGAGTTTGTGCACGAGGAAGATGAAAAAAGGAAAAAAAATGACGACGTGATTCAAAGTTTTCCTGCATAATAAGCGTCTTACATAATGTGCAATCGGGGAGCCTCCACGTCACTGATGAGCATTTTAATTAGATTGGCGGGGGAGACACACACACACACACACACACACACACACACACACACACACACACACACACACACACACACACACACACACACACACACACACACACACACACACACACACACACACACACACACACACACACACACACACACACACACACACACAGCGTCTCTCTCCCAGTCTCTCACAAAACACTCCCACAGTTCGTCTCTCGCCCTGCATGAGAAGACGCAGGAGCGTAGGACTGCCAGGAATGTTCCCGATCCCGCGTCTCTTCTCGCATGCCGCTCGACACAACTGCCTGGATGCCTGAGGAGCTCAGTCACTGGGTTTCTCGCAGGTTTACATAGCTGTGGGAGGGACACACCTTAAGAGAACCTGTGTGGTCACGTACGACGGACGGGGGAGGGGCTTTCACCGTGTGACCTAATGTGGGCTGGGTCACGGGATAGGACGCGTGGCTTTTCCCCAACACACACACACACACACACACACGTTCAGAAAGAAACCACAAATACCAATTGTCTGGTTGGGTCGATGTGGTGACTTTAGGACAGGAGCGTTACTGGCACACAAAGAAGGAAGAGAGAGCTTTCTGCCACCTTTACTGTTCACAATAACAGGAAACAATGATCGCTATGAGGAAGTAACCTGTGGATGGGCCATTAAAAAAAAAAAGAAAAGAAAAAAGTCACAATGAAAGAATAATCACGGTTACGGTCCTAGTTTGCATATACAAGTCTTTTCTCTAAAATCTTGACATTTACCGAGGTATCATACCGTTAAACATTTAAATTGATGTTAAAATGCATGTTAAGGCTCCAGTCTGACCAGCTTGCGACTCTCTGAATGAAATCATGAAGTATTAAAACTCGGTTTATGGTCCGATCAGAGTCCAGGTTAACGGCCTGTCAGTTCAGCTCAGTGTTTTGAGACAAAGTGCAGTGGCAGAGCACGTTTGGTTGACGCGCGAGTCAAACGTATTATTTCTTCGAGAAGTCGACACTGAGCTGCAACGCGGCTCCTCCAAGATGTGAACCGATTAAAAAAACCCAAAAACAAATCAACCTCGTCTGCCAACAGCAACCTCCCAATGAGGGCACGTCAATCTGGTGTCCGGAGAGTCTGGAATACAACACGGAACTGTTTATACCATCATGAGAAGAGCAAAGTGACTTCGGGTTCAATGGTCAACCGTCGAGTCAGAAAACGTTCCATTATGAGCAGCCATGGTGAAATATAGAGGTGAAATCTAAAGTCTGTTGATCATGTGGTTCTGAATCTTCCCATGAGTTTTTAATTAGTAAACTTGTCATGGTCATACACAGTGGACCAAATACTCTAAGATGAGATTTGGCAATTAAAGTAAGTGCCGTTGGCACATTATACGTAACCACAGAATACGGAAGTGACTGTGGGTTAATGAGAATATACATGATACTGGATATTGCTCTTGATTGCTATTGAATGCATGATGAAACAGCCTTTATAATGCTCATGTGAAGCCTTATCCCCACCCTTTCTCATGGAACTAATCCCAACTTTACTCAACACTAATGTGCAGACTCTTAAACAAATTTCTTAAGAGCAGTGAACACAACACTGAGGCCCAGAGATCATTGCGAGTGATTTTGCATTACCTTAAAGCCATGCTGTTTGGGCGAGTTTATAAATACATGCACAATTTAACCAGCACCATTGAAATATGTTAAGTTATGGTGGTTATTTTAAGGAGTAATTGTGTTTTATTGTGAAAATATGGACATTTTCAACACATGTACTCTGCTACACAATAGGGCTGGGCAAAAAAGATAAAAATCGATTCAATCAATTGTAGCTAAAAATGATTTTTATTTGGCAATTTCAAGTTTTTCAGCATTATTCATGTTCCGTTGTACCATTTCTTGTGGGTTTCTGCAGTTGCTGTTGCACTTTTGCTTATACCTGGGCTAAAGCTTGAATTTATTGAATGACAGCCTCATTTACTTTTGATTTTGGGATTGTTTATATGCATTTTACCTCGGAACAGAAACGGAGCAATAAATTTGCTTTCTGCAGTCATTTTTAAGTGAAAATCGACTTAAAATTCAAATTTTTCTTTAAAGAAAAATCATCTTTCTATTTTCAGGCCAAATCACCCGGCCCTACTGCGCAAAGGACATTTTTGTTGTTGAAATTTAAAGGTTATTATAGCACTATTTTACTAATCTAACCTATTCAAGATGAAATTGGACCTTCAGACGCTCCTGAACTAAAAATGTGATCGACACCTCTGCTGTGAAGCAAGAGATTTAGGTGGCTTATATTACATTAAGTTGGACATTTGGGTCTAGGAGGACGAAGATATCTGTACATGCATGGCAAATACACGCACGTAATGCTTCATTGCACAATGAATGGAGGCTTGATGAATCAGATGTTTCAGGATTGAATGAATTCTTAAAATTCATCCAAATATTTGGCTATTTCAGTCCGCAAAACACGGTGGTGGTCTATTTGGTCTCTGCAGTGTTTACTGGGGGATGTCTGACGTACTATTTCCTTTTTTTGTTCACCCCTCCATATGTTTTGGTGAGACGTGGTGCACGCTGAGAGCCTTCAGATGAGTCAGCTGGATGCTAAATGTGTTACATAATCGAGGATCTCTCATTATTGAGTCGTGACATTGCATTGTTGGTTTTGATTGCAGTCACAGTGGAGCGGCTCCTCCGCCGCTCCGGCGTCGGTTTTTCTTTTTTTTTTTTTGTGTGACTGGCAGGTCGAGCATTATAAGCAGGACTTTCTCCACATATTTTTGTTTTGTGTGCACAATTCCCATTAAAAAAAAAAACAACCAAAAAGGTTCAGCCACGTTATGTAATGTCAGTGCAAAAAAAAAAAGAAAAGAAAGAAAAAAATCAACGCGAGGCGCTGATGGATTTAGCAACCCCGACACCCCGGACTGTTAACCCCACTCTGCCAACGCCGGGCTCGGTGCGGTGCAGCGACCGACTGCGGAATTTCAGTATTTCCTTGATTTTCCTCTCAAATTAAACCCTTACAGACACGGGCCCCGGGCCGGGATACATCTTGTTCTTTAAAAGACAAACCCCGCCGTCCTGAGCGGAGACATTCGAGTGTCGCCCCTCTGGCAGCTCTGCCCGGTGCTGTCTCGGCTGTCAAAACAAACCCACCTCTCAAAGTTAAGTCTTCCCAGTCAACACAAACCTTAAAAAACAAACAAACAATGGAGGCCACAGACACACAATTGCACACACAAAAACAACCCCCTCCATCCCAGTTTGGCTGCATTAGCTTACCCCCTTTTAGCCTGCTATCGTAAAGCAATTCAATGAGGGGGGAAAAAAAACAAAAAAAACTTACGATGCATTTCCTGCCAAGGTGGTTGAAGATGATTTCATTCTCCTGCGGTGTCAGGAGCATGGAGCTGACATTAGGCGGCCGCCGTTGCGGATGTCCACTCATCCTTTAAGGTTTGAAGTAATGCACCGACTCGGAACTCGTTAGATGATCCAAAAAGAAGAGACATAAACAATCCCTCGGTCCTTCCTCCGTGGCCTGCCTCCGACCCCGCACACCGGCTGGCTCTGTCCCGTCCCCGGGGATCGGCAGCAACACCACCGGGAAAATGCACGATGTGTGGGAATGTGGCGCGACGTCCTCCTCCAACTCGAAACAAGGTCAAAACAGGAGCGACTGGAGCGCAGACGGAAAACGGTGAAAACTTTCCCGGGAAGTCCGTCCGCCAGAGAGCCCGGAGTCAGTTCCATCCAACATGGCAGCGGCGGGACGTGTCCACTATCAGGGAAGAGGGGGGGACCGTTTTCCCGACTGTGTCCCACATAATCACGCAGGAGAAAACCGTGTCACGACAACCAAAGAGCACTTTATACATAAATCTTGTATTATTATAACACGCTGTGGTTTATGTACAGTGAGTAAATCCTTCTTGATAAAAATGCATCT
The DNA here is from genome assembly GCF_963422515.1 of Blennius ocellaris. Taxonomy (NCBI): domain Eukaryota; kingdom Metazoa; phylum Chordata; class Actinopteri; order Blenniiformes; family Blenniidae; genus Blennius; species Blennius ocellaris. The sequence continues at coordinate 10,603,944 of NC_137671.1, read as the reverse complement.
TTCAGGACACCCTCCATGGAGATGGTTTGGTCCTGTCCGCCCGTGGCTTTCATGACAGGAATGTGTGTGAGCGCAGAAAGGGAGGAGATAAGGAATAAAGGTAGAAACAGGAGAGATCAAGAGAGCAATTATTGACCTGGGAAGTAATGCACAGCTAAAATGGCTATTTAAAGAGGCTAATGGTGTTATTTCGATGATGACAATATGCACCCATAGTCATTAAGCTTTAAAAGCAGGAGAGGTCAAGAAAACTTCTAAACAAGGCCTAAAGTTTTCCATGATGATGAACATAATCTGATATATGCAATGTTTCTTGGACGATGCAAACCCATTTCCTTTCACTACTACAAACTATAAATAGCCCATAAATAAAGCAAAGTAAGATTAAGACAGCTCCAGTTCCTATACAGAGCCTCAGGGGAAATGGAGAGAAGAGATTTGATGTACAGCCCATGCTGAAAGTGTACATTTCACTCTGTTTTGTCTCGAAATTCGTTGACAGGAGGCTTAAAACCGGATACACCCATATTGTTCCTATCAAATAGAGCAATGTTTAATTTTCCCAACAGACTGCAGAGGTTTCACAACCCTCCCCCAAGAGGACACTCAGCATTTAAACATGCATTTTAGGCTACAGTAAGGAGCCTTGAACAAGGGCAAGCATGCATGGCTTGTACATATTTTACTAATGCACCTTAGGGAGTTTGTGCTGGTGCAATATGTTCAGTCACAGAGGATGTTTTTGCTTTCTCTTTAGTGCCTTAAACATGATGTTTTAACAAGATACATTCTTCACAGTTCGACACATGAGATAATGTTATGTCAACCATTAAAGTGGGCCTGTCTTTTCAGTAGTTATCGGCAGTTAAGTTACTTTTGGAATGCATTCATATGTTCAAGGAATGTCATCAATAGCAATTAGCAAGGGTGAGTGTAATTTATACACAGTGCACTTGTACAAGACTATAAAATGTAAGACATTTATGCAACTAAATAAAGGAAATTCGATGTGTATGTTGTCAGACACTGCTTCATTCCTAATTTCAAAGCAGTTTAAATATCAAATTCTGTCCGTCTGAACCTTTATCACCAAATCCATTTAAATCGCTTTTTTTCGAGCCTCCAACTACCAAATAATGTAAACGGTCTATCAGGCTAGTGTGAAATGTAACTGAATGCTGAAATATTCAGGTACAAATGTCATTAAGATTGTATCTGAGCTCGGTCAGTTTGTAATAAAGCAATTTTTTTTGGATTTTCAATGACACATATTTTAGATGCGTGTCTGATCTTGCCATCAATACTTTGTCTGCACCTCAATATCAAGGCGTTATGGTTTTTCTTTGAAAGATATGTTGTGTATCTAGATTATATTTGGAGCTTGTATGTGCAAGAGTGTCCCACAGTGAGGTTATTAAACTAATCTGTCTTTTCTCATAGGATCAACATAGGGGTTGACAATGTGGCTCACTGGAATAGCAGCTTTAAATGTTAGGGAAGCCTGAAAGTCAGTGACTACATTTGAACTAAATACAGTCTATTTGCTTCCCTGTGTGCTTCAACCGCTTGTTCTACAGTTGAATGAATGAATATCAATGATACTTAATATATCACAAGCAGGATACATATACATTTCCCACTGATTACACTCATCCTGCTCACTGTTAAGTCTGCGCACTGAACCTGAGCATAAACCCTTTTCTTTTAGTATTTTTCCTTGAGGCCTACTTTTGCTTCCACCTGGTTCAACCTAAATCCGCTGCTGTGCAACAGAGACTCACCGAACCTGAAAAACTTGACGGGCATGTGCAGAAACACCTAAAGAAACTCAGCTCTACTCCACCTAGTCTTAGTTTAGAGTGTGTTAGAGGCTACCCCACCTTTATAGGTGGAATATTTAATTGTGACACTTAAAAAAGTATTTAGTGTCAGTGCCTGGGAGAAAGAAAAGCGTGAGATTGGGAAAGAAAATTATATACAAAGAAAAGTTATGCATTTATGTAGTGTTTTAACAAACATGAATCCCAAAAGACATTTATAAAGACATGCTAGTGGGAAATCTATACTCGTAAAAATAAATAAAATGAAAGTAACTTTCTTTTTATTTGCTTCCTATAAAATCTAAAGTGGAATTTTAAACTGATCTCGTACCACTCAAATCTCTAAAAAACAAGGTCTATCATGTCTCAAACAGTTGTTAGTCTCACATCAGAAAATTCCGGATTATTTCTTCATAAAACTAAATTGTAAGGACAAGTTTCAGCGATGGGACTGTTATGGAACCAGCTTCGAGGTTCACCCAGTCTGTACCTGTAAGTTCAGGATCAAACCTTCCTATTTGACAAATCCAAGTTAAGGTAACCATCAGCTGTTTTCTAGTCTGGCTGCTATAGCTTTGGACTGCTGGGATACTTTAAATATACAACAAGCTTCACTATTGTTCCCACACTCTATAGCTATGTGATGTGTGACTTTCCTCCTCCCTCCTCACTCTGTTCCTTCCTGAAGGATATTTGACAGTGGAGCTACGTTTAGAGATACAACATGCAAAAGAGGTAATGAAATCATATTAAAAAAACAATTGAACCAATATTGGCTGGAAATTTCATGTAAGCAGCATTAAAACCATGAAAAGTGACGCTGGTAGTTGCTTTATTTGCCTATTGTTCTCATTTTGTATACTCATGACTTCAGCATGTATTATGTCATATTTGCAGGGTAAGACATGTCCCGGCTGGTGCAGGACAAACAATTCTTCCACTGGCTAACGAAATGTGAATGAGTCATGGTCTGCGTAAGGAAGAATTAAAACTACAGACTCGCGATTCATTAAATCTCAGTGATACTGACGGCTAATAGTTGTTGGTATGTAGTTACTCACCGTAAAACAAGATAACTGAACAGAGAGTAGATTCTGCTGCTTGTGCAAGACACCTAAATGTGACCTTTGTGTGTGTGTGTGTGTGTGTGTGTGTGTATGGGTGTGTGTGGTATCAGCCTGAGCAGGGACATGTTTTCATTGTGTATTAATGCATGTTTATTGATCGTAAATTTGTGGTTGTTTAACAATGCTACATAAACAGTAGAATATTCAGCAGCATTTAGGAGCAGTCTGATGTTAATGCTGCTTACGTTTTGGTGGGTTATATTTGCACCAGTAAATAACCTTCCAGGGCAACCTTTGAAACATTTATTTGACCTGATTTCCGGACCAAAAGAAGAATTGGGGCTTTAAGGGAACGAGGGGACAACATGAATATTATATTTTGCATTCTGGAGGAAGACGTTCCCTGAAGGCTTTGCGATGAATATTTAATGAAGTTGGCCTTTTTGCATCTCTTCAAACTGTTCAACAGGAAATTTTGTGAATGTCATGCCAGGGTCACCAAACAGAAACTCGTTTAAACAGGCGACACTTAGCTTCTGATTAGACCAGGTTGTATTTAGAAACTGACACAGAAATACTGAATTAATGTTATTCAATCTTGCATGCTTATTCCAAATAAGCTGCCGTCAGTAATACACTGATTCAAAATGAATGTGCTGTACCAATCATGTCAATTAGACTCATATGAATTTGGATTAATGTTAACGATGCCAACTGGCAATGCTCCATGGTAGCACTGCATCTAAATACACACCGAATAGTCAATTCAGTTTATTCTATAACACAGCGACGATTGTAATGTAGAAAAATGATTAACTTGATTACAGTTTCAGATCCATATAGTCAGATGGCACAAACTGTCACATGAGTAAAAGTCCGTTAGGAAATTTGGTTTTCTTTGTAAATTAACGTTCCAAATAACAAACAATTCAAAAAGCAATTGAAGAGATAAACATGCTGTTTTGTGTCATTTTTGTTGCTCGATTGACTGGATTGATTTTGATTTCATGGCAGTATAGACTTGTCACACGATGTGCTGTGTGGAGGCTTCTTCCAGACATTTCCTCAATGTGATTGCATGTTTTCTGATGCACATGTTCTAATTGTATGACAACGTTGTGAATCGAATCTTGACAGACGTACCGCCAAACTTTTTGCATTGACTAGAAAATAGACACAAAGCTCTCTTTGATTTTCAATAAAAACATTTTTAATGGTAATAAAATGCACTCATTGTTTTTATCTATGAAATTCCCCAGAATGAAATAACTCTTAGATTTTCATGAGAGTTGATTTGGTATATTTCAAAAGGTTATTTTCTCCCTTGCCAAAAATAAATAGAAAAAGGAAACATGCTCTTCATTAAACATCGAGACTCAACCAGACTGCGCTTTATATAATTTGATATCGCAACAATTGTTGATCTCTTCACTTGTGATTCGTGTTTATCCATTTACTCAGTTTAACCACGAGGGGTCAGGATTGCATCAGGGATGTCTTCGTGCCCGCGGCTGGCAGGGCCACTGTTTGCCACAACACTGCAAACAATGTCTGCACATGCTGCTTCATTGAAACTCTGCCACACAACTCTGAGCCTGGTGATCGAGGTGAGAGGTGAGCAGAGGACCGCTGGAGATGTTATCGACTTGGTTATTCATGTGTTTATTTCCAACTTTGACAATGAAGGTTTCAGTGCTGCGAGCGTCATTGTCTCGGAGGGAAAACAATGCATGCCATGCAGCTGTTCAAATCATCATCATCATCATCATACCTGTGTGAGGAATATTGCCTGGGCGTTCCTTTGGCAAAGCTTTTGTTTGTTTTATTCATATGAAGACAATTACCTGGAGTAGAATGGGGTAGTTGAGAACATCTAATCTAATTTCAGAAATGAGATAATGTCATAAAATATAATGTGGTGGACTGTCCCAAGCCTTTTGTCTTGGCACTGTTGAACACGGAGTCAGCTCCTCCTCAAGGCATCTTGGGTCAAGTGTCACAGCCCCAGTCTTCACACCGTGACAGTAATATGTGAAGCAACCACCACCAAATGGCGTATTAAACTCATCTGACAAGACAAATAAACAGACAACAGCTCACAAATGGAATGAGGGAGAGAAGCTTTTTTTTTTTTTTTCTTGTTATATCATCCGGAAACTTCCCATTCTGTGTTACTTTTCCTCTGTCGCAGAAATAGATATGCTGTTGATAATACCAGACAACTGTTTTCTTGTCACTTAGGTGTCAAACTTGTCTGTCTCCAAGTCGGAGGGAGAGAATTGAAGGGATTTTGGTCGCTGACTGGTATCATCAGCATGTCATGAAATATATTTACTCTATAAAGGACGGCTCAACTCCTCTATCGATGAAAATCTGGTAGAAATTCAACCCGAAAAGCGATATTAAATGCCACCACTGTCCGGGTTATTTCTGTACATTGAACCACGACTCTCATTCTAATCGACTTCTGTTTTGTTTTCCACTACTCGTGGTACATGCTTCGTCACCTCACATGCAGGTGTGCCTTCTTTGTTCGCTCCCAGTAAAACTTGGCACACCAAGCAAACCAAACAAGATTTTTTTTTCTTTCTTTCTGTCTCCGAGGCAACAACAGGGAGCATGGAGCATCTTGACATTCAGCAACGTCCACAAGGTAATGCCTCCTCCTTCTCAGAGTTCATCCCTCTGGACATCTCACCCACCTCCATTATATGAGCATCATTGTTTTGGACGGGTGTCCTCACTCTGCATGGACACGTCCCGGGATGAAGGCATGTCAAGGTATTGTATCATCCTGTTTGTTCAGACTGGTTGAGATTACAAATGTAGTCTTTTTTTTTTAATGGCAACACAGGAAAGTGTGAATAATTCTTCAAGGTCATTTGTGTGCAAAAGTCAGTATTACAATCCAAACTAGAAATGACTTTCACAGCTGTGCCAGATTTAACAGAGTTTGAGTTTTAGGTTTTAACAAGAAGGAAGAAGATAAAGCAACTTTATTGACCCCTATTGGAAAGCTAGTTTAACTTATCCTGTTCATAGATAATCTTCACTATTCACACTGGGAGTTTCCACAGTTCAGGAAAAGCATGGAATCAAATCTAGATATAACTGAAGACTAGAAATGTGGCTTGGAAATAAAAACATTTGTTTGCTTTCTCTTTTCTCCAGCCATGTCTGGCTACCAATGATATACTGTATGAGCCTTCAGGTATCAGGGTGTGATTTATAAAAAAAACAACAACCCAAAAAATCAACAACTATACAGTGGCTGTATTTGACAGGTTTGGGTGTTTTTCTGTGTGCAGTTTATATTTTTTTTCACTGCACACGGTTTCCTTCCAACAGCCCAAAAACGTGCACTTGTGAATGTGAACACATGCGATTTTCTGTCTGTATGTTTACATTGTAGTGGATATTCATCATTTTCTTCATTCTTCTGGTGAAGAAGCAATAACAAACGAGTCATACAGATGTTTTTTTTTAGTATTATACTGTGAGATTTCTTTTCTTCTTCCCTCATTCTCAAGCCAGGTGAAAGGATGGTTTCAGTCACCCTGAAGAACAAAAACTGTGTGCTGCTGCTTCTCTCACTCACCCAGTCCATCCTCCCACCTCTCCCTCTCTTTCTATTCGCCACAGTAACAGCTGCTCTCTGGCCTGCTCTTACATTAGCTGCTCTGAGAACGCCGAAATCTTCATCGCTTCCTCTGGACGACACCAGTACAACAACTTTAATGCCGCAAGATTCTTTTTCTACTCCTGCAACGCTGACGTCTTCCCTTCCCACACGGCCCTTGCATTTGTCCTCTTCCGCTCCCCTTTCAACTCCGTCGGTCCCATCTCTTTTAAATTCAGTATCGTCTGGCTCTGAATATTTTGTGGCATTCTTCAATCAAGCATTGCAGAGAAATGTCCCAATGTCCCACCCGACCAAACCTCCTTACTCGCCGCCCGCCTCCTTTCTTTCCTCCCACTCAACTTCACTTAAACCTTCACCTCAAAATGTTTCGCGCCCGCTCCTCTCTCCTCTCTCGTCTACACTTGCAAAACCGTCCCCCGCGCCTCTCGTCAAACTCCGCCCGACGCCCAAAGAAGCTGCCGCCTCCCGCCGGCCCAGACGACCCGTGTCTTCCGCTCTTCCCCAAACCGCAAGGCCGCTGTTTGAGCGTCATCCCTTCAGCGTCACTTGGAACGTTCCTGACCTCGTGTGCAACAGGGACAACATTTCACTGGATACGTCGCCGTTTAGAGGGGTGGCCACACCTGCTAAGGTAAGAGAGGAGAAGGTGCAATCAAGCATTTTCCAATTGTTTGCAATCTGTGGGTCGTTTGGATGTTTCTGAACTTTCAGGCCGATGAACATCTTGTAGAGAGAACTAATAATATTTTAAACATACATAGATGCTTCTCGCTTGTGGTTACAAATGTAATTTTTTTTTATCCACTTGACTTTACTTGTTTGCAGGTCCCAGGTCAGTTTCTGTCTCTGTTCTACACAGACAGACTGGGTTTTTACCCACACGTAGACCCTGGAAGTAGAAGAAAGCTCTACGGTGGCATCCCTCAGAGAGGTAACCTGAAGGCAAGCCTGAACAAGGCCAGAGCTGATATAAACTACTACATCCCATCCAAGTACGTTGGCCTCAGGTTTTAAAAGCCGAGTTGCTTCTCCTGACTCATTTCACGCTGACGTTCACCCTCAGATTCATCCTCCTCTTTCTCTGCAGGACCACCAGAGGCCTGGCTGTAATAGACTGGGAGGAATGGCGCCCCCTGTGGGACAGAAACTGGGGCACAAAGAGAGTGTATCAGACCCTGTCAGTGGCTCATGCACTGCAGACCAACCGCTCCCTCACAGTGCAGGAGGCCACAGACACTGCCAAACAGCAGTTCCAGGTCTTAACTCATTCTGTGACGAAGAAGAATATAAATAAATCCACTGACAACGTGACTGTATTCTTAACTTCCTTTCTCCTTTTTTTTTTTTTTTTGAAGGAGGCAGCGAAAAGCTTTATGTCAGGGATGTTGTCGGTGGGCAGGACCATGAGGCCCAACTATCTTTGGGGTTTCTATCTGTTTCCCAACTGCTATAACTACGGCTGGCAGGAGTCGCACTACACGGGTCGGTGCTCCGAGGAAGTGAGGAGGCAGAACGACGAGCTGCTCTGGCTGTGGGACTCCAGCACTGCCCTCTTCCCCTCAGTGTACCTGCAGGTTGGTCACTTTTCCCCATGTGAGTGATTTATCTCTCGCTCTCTCTCTTTTTTTTTAACCCCCCACTCCCATGTCTTTCCACTGTTCCAGGCCTCTCTGGCAGACAGTCCCAAAGCCGCCCTGATGGTGAGGAACCGGGTCCAGGAGGCTTTGAGAGTGTCTGCTCTCGCCAGATGGAGCGCAACTCCACCTGTGTATGTTTACACTTGTCCTGTCTTTGTTGATCAGAACAGACGCTTTCTGAGCCAGGTAAAGATGAGGGATTTGACTGCTGATTTGTTTATTTCCTCATTCAAATGTATAATCAAATAAGGACCACACAGTCAGAGCAAACTCTTTCTCCATATTAATGCATATTTTATCAATATGTCTCTGCTAATGGTGATTTAATATCTTAATTATCCTTGAGCAGCACAGCATTTGACTTCAGAAAGTATTGTTAAAAACGCTACGTCCTTCATCAGTCTTTCTTTTTTTACCCTGAGCTGACACTTTAGGTTAATAGGTGCCATTACTGATTAAAAAATATATATTTTTTTTATTCAAGCAGCTGTTAACAATAATGTAATGTGAAAGATCACAACGTGTAATGTAGTTGAAACCCTGCTCCACACTTTGAGATTCCTGGTATTAAATTTTGTATTGTTGCCACCCTTAGTGGGTGAAATAAAATCAAATAAAAATAATGTAGATTGTAGTTTTTACCAGTATATGGATGCTCAAGTACTTACTAACTGGATTCAGAAGCGAGGCTGCGTGCTTATTTTACAGGACAATTAGGTTCTCTAGGATCACACGATGAAGCATCGTTTGTCGACGGGAAAATCAATGACAAATGGGCCAAATTGAGAAATTCAATACGAATGCAGACCAACAACAAACATTTTTCAAAACCAAGTAACAACTTTCTTTTTGGAGATGACCTCACAGCTCGCCTCTCTGTAGCAGTCTTCATTTTGAAGTGGCCCCTCGAGAAAAAATAATTTCCCACCCCAACAACTTTGTGCATATTCACTTGAGGATACATATAGACAGCGTACAAATGAACACACCCTCCTTATTGAGCTTAGAAATGAGCTTTTAATCAAGTAGATGGCGTGCATGCAGCATGGCGATAAAACCAAGCAGACCAAATAATAAGTGAATGAATAAATGCAGTATTGGAGATAACATCTATGCGCAGCAGCTAATTAGAGAGACTGCACACTTGACCAGATGAGATACCTCTTAAGTTACTTCTTACATCCAAGGAGCGACTTATTTCCAGGCCGGAGGTTGAGTTTTAAGGGGAGTTTGGTTTCTTTGGCGTAACAACATCCTGCTCAGGTGGTAACCAACCTGAGGAGGTAATTGTTTTGCTCTCCTCTCGCCTTGGACAACGTGGTTTTAAACAGAGCAGCCACAAGAACGTATGTGCAAGGTGTTCTTGTATTATCTATCACTCCCTGCCTGTAGCTGTTTTGTGTTCGCAGAGACTTTAGTGACTTTTAGCAAATGTACTTGTGTGCAGGGGGATCTGATCAGCACCATCGGGGAGAGCGCAGCGGTGGGGGCTGCTGGTGCAGTGCTGTGGGGCGCCAGCGCCGACTATGATGACCAGGTAACAGCACACCCCCTACCCACACCGGACCGCTGAGAGATGGGGTGCTGATGGCCGGCGGTCAGACAGTGACAAAGGATTCAGTGAGAGGATACTGGAGGCTGCTCATCACTATCATTGACCGACTTACAGAAACTGCTGACTGATTGTGGTGGCCGGAGCGGCAGCTACAGCCGTTAATCCATAGCCGGGAAGTCAGAATTAGTTTGTTGATAGTGACTTTCATTGTATGATTCAAGTTAATAAACATCCTTATACTTGGATGTTGCTAAAATGTGCCACTTTCTGCATCATTATGCTATTTCACTGTACCAATTTTTCCAATCCTACCACGTAGAAACAATTAAGATTGACATTTTTGTTTTGCATTTTCTTTCTTTCCTTCACTGCCCAGCCTTCTTGTGAGGCCCTCTCATCCTACCTCACCTCCACCCTAAACCCTTATATCGCCAATGTCACTGCGGCCGCGCAGCTCTGCAGCAACTACCTGTGCAGGGGCAACGGCCGCTGTGTCCGAAAAAACCACAAGTCCAGTCACTACCTCCACCTCAACCCGGACAGCTTCAGGGTGCTGCGTGTTCAGAAGCGCTACTTGGTTTTGGGGCGACCCGGCTTGGCAGATCTGAAGACTTTAAGCAAGAGTTTCACCTGTCAGTGCTACAAAGGACTGAGCTGCACCCCGAGGACGTACAGAGAGCTCTCCAAGGCCCTGATGTTTAGCGTCAAGCAGGGGCCGTACTATAAGTTAAACTCTCTCTCTAAAGCCGCGTCAGACAACAAGCAGCAGGCCAGTATTTCTCAGTATAATCTAAAAAGTTGAACGATTAATAGTTTAAATAGCTGGCTGCATTACTAGTTCATCTGCCTTCACTCATCTTGCTTGGTAAAATAATGATCATAATAACATTTTAAATTGAAGCTTTATCTTTGTTGAGTAAACGAGATGAAAATGTCTTTTTTTTTTTGCAAAACCAAATAATTATGACTGAAATGATGTCAGTCTCAACATAAAGCCAATTTTAATAAAAATTTCTGGGGCAAAATACAGTGAAATGTATTTAAAAAAAAGTCTGCTGTATTATGCATGATTTTACAAGCTCACCCTGTTCAGTGTGGCTTTGAGGCGAGTGCTAGTTTGCTCACGATGAACTCTGGGTGCGTTGCATTGCTACTCTTAAGAAATCAGTTTTCAAGCCCATTTCAAGTGCATTTCTTGACGTGTTGACTTCATCCTCTCGCTTCATCTGATTTGTTTGTTCTCTCCATTCATGCATGTATCGGATACTCAAATTACTTCCAACAATCCAAAAGCATGTGGGGTTAATTGAACCAACACTGTCCAATGTGTAACCCTGTTCGAAATAGTGTGCATTGTCTGTAGTGCTTTGTACATATAAAAACCTACTGATTACTGACTGAATTTGTCAAGGGCAATCACTGTACTCGGTGAACGTTTGCATATAATTTGACTGCCTGTGTGGAAAAAAAGAGAGAAGGCATAACAGAGAGTCTCTATCGACTGAATAGTTTTTTTTGTCTCTTTGACATGAGACAATATTGCTTTGGGTGATATAGACATAAACGTGATTAAAATTAAACTATTGCACAAAGCTCACGTCACAAGGCATCTTTCTAATCCAACATTTAGCAGCTAAAAGTCACTGCAATCTTTTTTTCTATTGTAGATAAGTGCTGCTGTTGACAGATTTGTGAGTAGTGAATGAAATAAGCCTTTTATTTCTTGGTAAGTTGCCGGGTTAGAGCTCTTGTCAGCTCTATGTGTGTCTGCACTGGTACTGATTTCGCCGACATTTTCACGTCTCGCTGCACGGAAAGCATGGCTCTAATTAATGGTTGGATCTGTTGTATTCGGGAGTCTCATTAAGACACGGCTGCGACAGTTCAGGACCCTTAAAAACAGAAGCAAGAGCTAATTAGGTTTTTAAGTATCCGGTGAATATCATTTCTGACAAGCCCTTGACACGTTCCTTTTGGGTTTTTTTGTGGACTATTAATAAAGAATACTTTCAAGTATCCGCCTGTGTTTCACCATTCAGCTCTGCAAACAGACCCTTTATAGTTCCAGATATCCTGATGGGCTATTGCAGGATGTACACAGGTGACGCTAATTTCCTTCATGTCTCAGTTCAGGCTCATGGCCAGTTTGGAGAGTAAAACGAATGCCTCAACGAGGTGACTAAAGATAGTTGTTCTTATCAATAAATAAGCCAAAAATGATAAATAAAGTAGTGTGCCAATAAGGAATTGCTTGCCTTGACGTCTGGTTCACACAGGAACTGTTTTGGAGACAAAAGGTAAGCAATACTTTTAATTTTCCTTTGGCTGTGTTTTGGTTATCGACTTGTTCAGTGTAATAAATGCAAAGAGGAAGGGCACACCCACAATGTCAAATATAAACCACAGTGGGCCAGAACCCATCTGTCGGAGTGTCCAGTTAATCCTGCTGGATGACATTACTCACTGCAGACACTGCAATTATTACTTACTTTTAATAATTAGATTTGATTGATAACCCTAAGACCCATAAATGAAGACCATTTGCCTGTAATGCACCACTAAAACATGCATGTTGAAGGCAGAATAAGAAAACTAGAGAGTCTTTTACTGTGTTTTTACTGCTGCGGCCCCATTAAGCTCTCGCTTTGCCATTTCCCATGATTCAAAATGAGTTTGATGCCCGGGTAATACATGATTTTATTATTCGCAATAGCGCAGTCTAAACCAGAGAGTAATGATGTCCTCAAAATCTCTCTTACAAAATGAAATTACACATTCAAATCTACATGAAGACATGATGTATACACCAGTAACATTTTGTGGATTCAGTTTTGTTGGTACACTCACTGTTTGTGGTGCAACACATTCTCGTAATGCCACTGTTGCTAAAGTAATGTTTAGACACAGCAGTCACACTGTATTCTGATTGAGAGCGTTAATGAGGCTGTTTGCTATTCCCACCACGGTGTGTTTACACAGGGGTCTTTGTTTCTGTGTGTGTGTCTTTGTGTGTGTGTGACAATTATCTCCAAGGTGTCATTAACAAACTCCACAGTTACATCTTACTGGATACTTGTTGAATAATCTAAGTTGTCACAATCACAATGCTCACACATGCATAAATAAACACATTGAAAGCTATAATAGCATACATTTTTCAGCAGTATAATTCATTTTTAGATACGGTGGCCTATTGCACATGTTGCTCTGATAGTGTTTAAACTGCTGTAAGCACTGGTGAGAATCAATGGGATAAAATACCCACAGAAAACCAGATGCCGTCTTAAAATCTTCAGTGCGACTCTTTCGTTATGCTGCATTTTCACAACAGTTGCAGTCGTGAAGTCAAAGTGGAACACAATAGCTGAAATATTTATCCTGCAGCTTGCCTCTATCGAAGGAAGGAAATAAAGGAATTCCAGACATATCGGAGAAAAACTAAAATCACATTTATTCAAAAATTATAACCAGTACAGAACATGCCATTGAAAGTTAGTTTTGGTTTGTTTTTTAAGTGGTGAACAGCACACAAGTATGAATAAAACACAATTATTCAGCCATGAAAAGTCTTAAAAGATGTTAAAAAAAAACCCAAAAAACTTCCTTCCATACGTAGCAGAAAGTGGAAACAGTGAGGAACTTCAGTTCTAGCTGCCGCGTTGATCAGAAACTTCCGTCACAGCGAGGGGCTGCAAAGGCTTCAAGTTAAGGCTCAATCGATCAAGGTTTTCCATGGAATTCCTGATCATTTCAATAAAGCGACGAAACGTGTGCCGATAACAGTTCCAGTAATATGAGAAACGTAATTCATTTGGTTGGTGGTATTTTGAAGCTGTGCACCTGTTTTCACAGTGTGGACCTTCAGTCCTGCAGTTAAGCACGATGCCGGGACGCCGGCGAAGAGGCTAAATACGTCTGTGACCTATAATCACAGCGCTCGCCGATAAGGAGGCGCTCTGTGGACGCTCGCTGTTGTTTATTCCGAGTCTGATTGGCTCGGTTTGCACAGGAAGGCACTGCAGCTAAGTGACGTTTGGTTCATGAAAAATTCACAGTAAAAATCCGACGTGGCGCTTCGCACTCGCTCGGCGACACGTGTGCGTGTCTTTTCACCCGTGCTACATACTTTACTGGGTTTATCTCTACTCCTAATAGCTGGCATGCGGTTCATGGTGTTATTTTGATAAGATTTGTTTGTAAATGTAATATATACAGATGTTAAAACGCTGAAGCTGCATTATGTGTGAACAATTCCAAACGCATTTACAATCCAGATGCTATTAAGCCCAGTTCTGACCATAGGATTCAGGGCTGCACGATAGCTATGCAAATTTATCGTCATTGTTTAATCTCGATGTCACAAAAGGCCGACCGGACTGCAACGAATTGTGTGCCCATGCATGTCAACATATCCAACGGAGCCCTACTGAACTAGATTGTGTTGACAATGGATCGTATTTCACTTCATTAGTTCTGCATCACATCATACCTGATGGCCACAGGCCAGAAAAAAAAAAAAGCAAAGAGAAACAGCCAAGTCGACAGATGCGCACATGCACATGTGATTAAAAATTAAGAGTGGGAGCGCAGTATAAATCCCAAAGCAATACGGCATCAACTTCATATACTTGAGTGTTCATTTATCATGTTTTATTGTCTTGCAACCAACCCAAAATCTGCAGTGACGGATTGCTTCTGCCCATTTGCCTTTTATAACTCTGATATAACAATATCTGGCAGTTGTAATGTCGTATTCATATATATTATTATATATTTGTGTGTTTTTTGTCAGTGCGGACTCCCATCTGTGATTGGATGCTTGGGTCATTTCCGTGCTTAAAAAAAAAAAAATTAACTTCCTGTATAACATAAATGGCCTGTGGGTGATGAGAAGTAACACACGCTAAACACGATAGGAGTAATAGTGGTAATTTGTAGTTTAAGCATGCGATTGTGCACTACAGTTAAAGCATGCCAATGGATATCCAGACTCCTAAATTAATAGTGAGCTCACCACCTGCAATCCATTAAAAAAAATTCACAAAGACGTGTAAAAATGGTTCATATTAGAACTGTATTTTGCATGAGATTAAAAAAAAGGCAATCGGTAGACTTAAATTAAATCAGTTTAGCTAAATGGGCACTGAACTATGTTTCTTCATCATAAAAGTCCCTGAAATATCAGTAAAGATCTGGATAAAGTGTGTGGATTGATTCCAGTGTAAACTGGATCTTGTCTTGTAAGAGAAACTTGTAAATATTTTGTGATAAGTGGGTCAATGCTAATCCTGAGCAAAGTCAGGTAAAACTGAACCTGATGAGCCACAAGGTACAGCTTTATGTACCCTCGCTAAATCAGCTGATTTGTCAGTGTGAATTTGACCTTTCCAGTGTTTTCCTAAATAGACAATATATTAAAGTGCCTTCTTTGTTGGCGCCGGTGGTCCATTGACCTCTGCGTGCCCTCCGTCCGCATCGTCCCCATCTCGGGTGAACTTGATCCTCAGCAGGACGTTGGACAGCACGTCCTGGTAGAGGCTCAGGCAGATCCAGCCGGGGAGGTACAGCAGCGTGACGAGTCCCATGAAGTTGTGTGGATAGTGGGAGTAATCCCAGGAGCAGGCGTCGAACTGCCGGAGGGCCAGGCCCCAGGAGAACTCCCAGGCATAGATGAAGCAGACGTAGATGGGCAGCCTCCTCCAGACGCCCCAGCCTCGGTCGAAGTGCAGGCGCAGGTAGAGCTTCTCCACCACGAAGCTGCAGCTGCCGTACATCAGGAAGGACCACAGGGACGTGTGGCCGCTCAGGGCCGGGTCAGACTTCTCCACCAGGTTGAACATGGAGGTGAACATCACCTCGTCCAGGAAGCCGTGCATGGCAAAGAACAGGAAGCGGAGGACTCCAGGCAGACCGTGTGGAGGCCTGGGGTTCCCCTGGAGGTCTGCAGGCCAGGTGGGCAGACACTGCAGACCTGACAGCAGCCTGTGGAACACCAGGGAGAAGTACAGAGACAGGATGTAGTGCACGGCCAGCTGGGCCCCAGAGACCACCCTCACCTGCTCGGTCAGGGTGTTGACGTTCCCGATCAGCAGCTGCAGCCCGATGTAGACGGCCGGGTAGAAGACCAGGTGGAACACCGCGGGCCGGCCTCGGAAGCACTTCTTCTGGGAGTAGATCTTCTCCAGCAAGAAGTGGGTGAATGAATGCACGACGCACAGATACGGGGAGGAGAAGCCCACCAGCTTGGGGTCCCAGTGACTAAAAGCCCCCTGCAGCGACGAGAGCAGGACGTCCAGAGTCACGCCGTGCATGCCGTACAAGTACAGGCGCATCCAGCGCGGCAGCTCCCGCAGCGGCCGCGCCGCGTTCCCGCCGTCCGCGGACGGATCCTGACGCCTTCCCTCCGGACTGATGGAAGCGGCGTCTCGGCACTGGCTGGCCATGGTCGGTCGCTCGGTGTGGAGATGTCAAGCAGCCGTCCGCTTCCTACACATTGTTGTTTACTGTTGCAGTGAGGCTGCAAGCATCTCCGCATCCGAGTGCTGCGTTCAGGGACATCCGGGGAAAATCCGAGAGCACACCTTCAGATGTAATCTGATTTCTCGTGTTGCTCATGCGATTTATTCCAACCAAACAGCTCAATTCAAGTTTATTGCCATTATGCAGATCATAAAAGATATAATAAAGTTCTTTCTCTGCTGTCATATATAATAACGTAAAAGAAAATGAACACTCTGTGCAATACGTAAACCAAAAGTGGCGCAGAAATGTTAGGAACAGTATGAATAGTGTGCAATCAGTGTGTTATGTAAGAGAAGTACTTTGACACCTGTCAGCAGTCCAGGAAAGGGAGTGGAGAAAGAGCATAGATGATGCAGATAAATAAATGGGTTAAAGGTGATCCACAAAAACCCTCTTGAATAGCCTATGGTAACTAGTGTGAGCCACTGTGCTTAATGCAGTAGAACTTGTTTTGACATGCTCCTTGTGACTCTGACTCAGTAGTGTCATTAATTTCATAAAGAAAACCCCATGCAAATACTGGCACACCAAAAAAATGTCAAAAGGTGCGGTGAAAACCTGTATGACCTCACCTCGCTGTGTTTTCAGTGCCACCCACACATGTGCACCATCTCCCATGAAAACACATGACACCTCCAAGTAAAGACATTCAAATATCTATATAGCATTTAATTTTATTGGAACAATGAATCCTGTCCCAGATCAATAGTTCATGTATACGTTCACGGTGTAGAACGTTGCATATGAGTCGAACGTGGATGTTCCAGGAGCCCCTGAACGCAGCACCGCAGGGCCGGTGGAGGTGGCTGATGACGGATTTTTGGCTCTGACGCTGCTCACGTTCCCTCGCGACGTCCCGACGCTCTTTAATTACGACTCATTAATGATAATTACAGCAGATTACTCTTCTGTGGTGCCTGGGAAACTAAACCCATTTGTAAAAGAAAGATGAGCCGCTAATCCATCACGAACCCCGCAGATCTTTGATCGAGATGGAAAAATAAAAATAATTGATTACTGTAGTACATGTGAGAAAAATGAACGAGATACAGTTTTTGAGGTGTTATTTTTGATACACATGTATTCACATTTGAGCCTTTTGAAAAAAATCTTGACCTTGAAATTCAGTATAATTGTTTCCTAAATTACACTGCAATCAACGCAAATGATATATATTATATTTTGCATGCTGTGTGTTTGCTTCCATTTAACTCCAGGTGGTACAGATCGCGATATATATATATATTTTTTAAAGACTACACTGTAAAATTACAGTTTATTTCACGTGTGCATTTGTCCAACTCCATAAATAACTTGAATGTTTGCACTATTTGTCCAAACATAGAAATGTCTGTAGAGAGAATAAACACATATCAGTACAAGCTTTAGACATGAAAAACATCTTGTCCTGTCCCATCCTGACTTAAATTATCGTGAGCTGGACAAAGCCCTGTAGACTGCAGAATTGACATTAGTTGACTTGAAATAACCTAATTCAATATACTACCAGAGACTGTGAACTGTGCACAAGAAGACACCAATAGGAGGCTTTGCATACAGAGATGTGTCGCAGCCCTGTTATCAGATTCAAGAAGGAAATACTTTTTCACTTTTATCTTGAACATCTTGAACTATCATGAACCTCCAAACAATGATAACCACAGTTGGACATTGTAATGGGTAAAAGGCTCATGTATGATTTTTACATCTCCAGATTAATTGTAGTGTGAGAACTAAGAAAATATGACAATTCTGCTTTGCTCTTATGGTATTAACCCACATGCCCACACTACACAAGACTGAAATTGTACAAAATTACATTCTAACATAAAATAGGATGTTTTTTTTTTAATCTTTATCACATATTCACAGAGATTGTATTTCCCCTGGCTGACATTTTTTTAAAAATGCATTATTATTTTTGTGTGTGTCTAATAACTTTAACATATTTCCCCACCAATTTTAAAAAGCCAACCATATAAACGGTACAACTTTCCTGCATGTACCCATGATAACAGTTGTTCATTTTAGGGTTTTATATTGAAGCTATTGTCATATTGTCATAAGCTTTTGGCTCACTTCTCCCAAGTCTTGATCCAGTTTTGACCATTTTAGTATCTAAATGTACCATATTTCTGTAATGAAACCAATTTCTGCATAATTTCAAGCTGTGAAAATAAGGTACTTCAATAAGATTATTGAATTTGCAGTGTGGTTAAAGCATCTGTTATGTTTTAAAACCTGATCAGGAATAGAAGTTTCCTGCTGGATCCTTCGTATCGTGTCAGCTCACTGAATGACGTCCACCTCAGATGATTTATTATTGTCCAGATTAAATCCTCTGCTATTGTGAGACATTTTTATTATGTGTTTCATATCTCTTTCATTATCAAGGATGACGTCACAAAGATTGAGGCCATGGTAAGTATGTGAAAATTGAATCCCGTAAAAGTCCTCTCGGCAATAGGTGGCGCTATGTATAGACATTGGCATATGCATGTCTTCAAGATGACACGTGTGAAGTTTCAGGCAGATTGCAGCATGAAAAGCAGAGTTATACGTCACTTCCTGTTTCATGGCGAACCATCAGATATTCATTGGAGCGTCATGGCCATGCCCTTTGAGATTACAGTTACATTTTGATGCGTTTATATATTTATGTACGTATATATACTGTCATGGGTTAAAGAATGTATTGCGTAGCCAAAAGTGCAACTATTGAATAGATTTGAAAATTCAGTGCACCTGGAGGACCTCAGGAGGGCGCTGCTGAGCATGGATCAGCGACAGTGTGATTATATTGTCTATATTTCCAGGAGGCCTGCAAGTAGAACCCAGTCAGTGTGCAATATGCTGCTTTAATGCAATAAAATAAAAGTCATAAAAGGCCCTGAAATGAAACAAACTCTTTTATCCGGCGCACCTTTATGGCTGCCGGGTCGACAACTGCTTTTGTGCATTGTGATTGTTGCCATGACGTGATGTTGAAAGTGTATCTCATAGTGTAATCAGTTCAGTGTGTATTCCAGCGACATTGAACATAATGTGTTTGCTCTTTGAGCGCAGCGAGTGTGCTTTTGTGTACAATGTCTATTTTGCACAATAGACATATCAGTGGCGTTGCTGGGGTGGAAAGATAACGAAGTGTGGCCTTGAATGGAGTGGTGAAAAAGAAAGCAAGGAAATAACTTATCTCAAATACATAAAACAAGTGACAAATATTACTTTCCCCCCTCTTAGTGGAACACTCCTTTATTTCCTCCTCCTATTCATCTTCCCTGTCTCCACTAAGTGCTCGTGTTAATACCCGGCATTATTCATCATGTGGAGCCTGTCAGCAGCAGAATTGGACCCTCCACTAATTCATCCACTTACTGTTAGTTAGTGTAAACAAGTGTGATTATGAGGGATGAAAAGTAGACATAAATCTCCCTGCAAGTCCAAGGATATAAAAACTTAAGTGGTGCTGGCAGTTGTTTGTATTCAGTTACAGATCCCATGGCAAGTTACCCGGAATAATTCTTACATGAGAGAGGGATTAAAAAGTTCCTTTTGTCTTTTTTATTATGAAACAAGAATTCATTATAAGAAAAATTCATTATAAACAAAATAGTGGAGGCTTTACTACAAAACTCTGTTGCAAGTTGCAGACGAGATGGAAAGAAACTCCTTTTTATTTCTTTATGGATCCGTTTTTAATGTAGAAAAAAAACAAACAGGCAATTCATAATTCAATAAAAAAAAACAATCACAACCTGGAGGGCTACAATGTTGGTCAAGTTCTGTGAGGAGGGTCTCATTGTCCTATATGAAAACACCTGCTCTATACTAACTTTATAAAACTCAAACCAAACACTTTCCATCCAACCTCAATGCACAGATGGCAACACGTAAATAAGACTCATATTTCTTTAATTATAACGTGCGCTGAATGAAGCATACTTGGCAGAACCTGAAAGACGTCCAATCGTATAAAAACTAAACTGATGGGCTTCCAGTGTCTGTGCGAACGAACGCAAACTTTAATTACTCAGCTGTCTATCAATATAGATAGTTCTGCTCATTTGGTCCTGTTGTTGCTTCACAGTAAAGCTTCTCTGGATGCTTCCACTAGATGGCAGCAGTGTGACATAGTGTTCCATGACTTGGGTGGGCCCATCTGCCACCGAAATGTTCTTATTTTATCCAAAGACACAGGATGGCGATGTCTTTTTGTGAAGAATGAACTGCAACAACTGAAATGGGCACTGATTCTACCCTATGTATTCATCAGAAATGGCAAATACTGTCTGCCGCGTTGCGACTGAAAGAGTAACGACGATGGATTCAAGCTCATTCTGCTGCTGCTGTCATTATACCACATGACATTTACTGAGGAGTCATTGAAAAGCTGAAAAAAAAAAAATTGCCCCAGAAGTGCTGTGGACCCTGTGCTTCAGATCTGAAAGATTCGTGTAAACAGACAAAACGGATTTACCGGATATACCAATTGCATACAAAAACATTCCACATCAGGTGTGTCGCTTTAAGCTCATTACAGGTTGAGAACGGCTGAGAGACGAAGCTATTCGATGCCTCATTGACGTTACGCTCGACCGAGTCCCGCAGGAAAATGAATGTGAATTTGCAGCCAGGCACTTAAAAATGAGAGCCTCTGAAAATGTAATTTCAGAAGCCATTTCCTCCAATTTGAGCTATTATTGAATGGACCACTGGCCCCATTGCTCTGGTGTCGTCTCACATGGTCGGGCTGGGCAGGGTAATTGTGTTTGCGTGTCGAGGTTCACGCTGCGTTTGCGTCCTGACAATGTGACTTCTGTTCATTTCTATGCTATTTAAATGTAAAGGCTTTAACACTGGAGCCTTGAAGCCTGTTGCCTATATGACGAAACGGCTGTGTGTGTGTGTGTGATGCATTTGTGCTCCCTCTGGAGTTGGGGGGGCTATAGGAGAATGGAGATGGAGATTAGTCCAGTTGGCTGGTACTCTTCCCAGCCCGTCGTTTGCAGTTCCTATCTCATTAGAAAATCCATGCAACCCTGAGCCCCTCCAGGGGTCAGCATGTCAGGTGGAAACATGACACCCTGACTCCACCTATAGGCTCTTCCTGCTCCACTTCCCCTGCCTCTCCTCCTGAATGCTCTCTCCTCAAAATCCCTTGTGTATTACCACAGGTGACAGAAGCATTCACATCCTATACTTAAGCAGCCATCCAGATAGTAGAGACAGGTGCATTTCGGTTGCTCTCTGCTGGGTTTTGCCACAGTGGGTTCGTTTGATTTGGCTCAGGTTTTCTCATACCTTGGCTATAAATCACTTAAAAAAAAAAAACAAATGTGTGCAGAAATGGCAAAAATATGTTCAAAACACAAAGGAAAAACATCCAACTTGGCTGAAAATGCGAGAAAGGGTTAAAAAGGAAAAATGGCTGAACAAAATGACTCAAATAGAAAAAAATTTGAATTACACAGTAGCGGACCTGGCTGGTTTTCCGCCCTGGGAGATTATCATTTAAACCACGCAGTGCAGACACTAAAACTACTATTTAATGACCATTCATTATAAAGTGACCTTGGATGCCTCAAGATTTCACACCATGTTCAAATCAATCTTTTATATATATATTAAAAAAGTGGATTTTTCACAATTTGATACTCACTAAGGTCGCCGAATGTTTTTTGCCATTAAACCAGCAAGTTTTGAGAATCTGAGGATGAGAAAATACAGATTTTGTCTTGAGGTGTAGCGGGAGAAATCAAGTCATCAGAAATATAATCACTCTTATAAAAGCACACAAAGCATCTTGAAAGAGTATTCTGTTATGTGTATGACTCACCCTCGCACTGCCTTCACTCACTGCGTCCCCGAATCTATAATTTTATAAATGATGTCTTTTTAAAGTCTGATGGCAATATTTAAAAAAAAAAAAATTCCGTCTATTATTAAAATCGCTACAGTTGGAGTCTTTCATGCGTCGCCACCTATCTCCTCTCATTTTACATTTTCATGACTGGCTTTCACTCCCCTCCTCTCCTCCTCGCTCCCCTGTGTGAGTCCCCGTGGATCTACTGGTATAATTAATCTGTGCCTTCCTCACCCTTCTCGTTCTCCGACTCGCCCTCTCCTCCCCCTTCCCTCGTTTCTTCTCCTCCGCTCTCTGCTCTTCTCAGCAGTAACCTTAACAACCCTCCTTTTAACCTTGTCATCCTAAATAACCTTCTCACCGCCACCTCCTCCTTTTTGTGGAAAACTCGCCCTCAGCCTGACCTTCATTTCCTCGTTTGTCATGTCTCACACAATCTTTCGGTTTTGTCTTCGCTCAAGACAAAAAGATATCATTTTCACACCAGAATCTTGTAGCCTCTCGTCCCACCTACTGTTTTATGTGTCTTTTTTTTTGGCGGTATGTTTTCGGTTGTCTTGTGAGCATCCTCGAGTGTGATGCTGGGACCAGTGCCAACCTGCCAGGAGTTTACATGTTCTCCCTGCGCATGAGATGAGAGAACTCGCAAGATGAATCAATAGCATATCTTATCTACTCTAATCTCCATCTTTCTTTACTGTTTTACTTCTGTTATCTGCTTTTTTTATTTGCATTAAAGCTTGATGCTGGGTTTGGCCCAGTGGCCCTGAAGTACTTCAGCAGGTATAGAACATTGACGGATGGATGGATGGGCTTTCAGCCGATTGTTTATTTTCTGTCAATCCAGCTGCAGCCAGTATATTTAATATCTATCTTTTTTTATTTTTTTCTCCTCTTTGGTGACATTTCAAAAGTTCCCTCCGCTCTCGGTAACATTCTAAGCCTCGAGCACTGAGCTGTCTGCACTTCAAAATCAATACAAACCGATTGCCTTGAATATTACGGAGATGGGCAAAGTTGCACTGAAACTCTTCTTTTTGAATAACTTCATTTTCCTCTTCTTGGCTCACGACTGCGCTATCATGTACCTATTGTTCACATCCCACTTTACTGCTCGACTTAACCTCCAGTCGGTTGGCTGTTGTCTCTTAATCCCACCCCCACCCCCCACCGTACCTGTACAACCCCGTCCGTCTGTCCAGCCCTTTTTAACTCACCTGTCAACTCACTTCACTCACGATTGCAAGTCTTTTGTTCCCTCCCTTGACCTCATGCTCTTCCAATTACTCTCCCTCAAACCTCCGTCTGTTATTTTCAGGATGACAAGCTCACATCCTTTCCTTTCCTCTCCACCCACTTAGCAGCCGAACTCCAAGTGCCCTCCTACACCTGTTGCCCGACAGTCTGTGTCCTCCGTCTGCTTCTGGCTTTGTATATGTACTGCTTCACCTCCCTCTATGGTTCTCTCTCTCTCTCTCTCTCTCTCTCTCTCTCTCTCTCTCTCTCTCTCTCTCTCTCTCTCCGTCTAGACAGCCAGGGCAGCAGCAGTGGATTGCTTGATTTAATTTCAGTTGCCTGGGGATGCAACTCTGTCCAGGAAATATCCATTATGGGGAGAGAGTACTTGTGTAGAGAAACAAAAAGAGGAAAATAGATGCATGTATTGATGGACTAATACTACTGCGTGGGTTGTATCATAAGCCTTTGTAAATCCTGTCTGTTTTATGTAACCCCCCCACCCCCTATGGGAGGTCTGGAAAATTGTAGCCATGGGATACTGAGACTCTCTGAATGTGTATCATGCTCTGATTGGTTCAGGCTGCCACCAGCTGGGGCATGTATTAGACCTGTACTGATATGGATATGGATCATTGGTGATGCTCTCTTTATCTCCCATCCTCCATCAATGGCGTTGCTTTTGTCGGTCTCCATCTTGAGGCCGTGTCTTTTCTCAGCCACGTTGATGGTCGAAGCAGCCCCCCCCCCTCCAATCTTCCTCTTTGTCCACCTCCAGCCGGACGGAGGCCGAGTCGTGGGATGCAGCAAGACGGAAAAGGAAGTAATAAAGATAGATGGCGCGTCAGTGGGAGGAGGGGATTTAAGGTTATCAGTGGCATCAGTGATGTGTGTGGAGATCCACTGTACGACACAGAGTGGGCTGTTGTCTGAGAAAGAGGCGCCAGGAGGGAAACAGGAAAAAGCAAGCAGGTGGCTTGTCTATCACACACCGACTGACCTTTGACCTGGAGCAGACGCGAGCAACATGGAGCCTTGTCTATACTGTGTGTGAACAAAAAGAATCAATAAAATAGTGTGTTACTGAATTTATTTGACAATATCAAACACATGCACTATGGCTAACTTTCATCTTATAAATTCTTATTTATGGACTTAATGTCCTCCTCACACAGCCACTTAAATGTATAGCGCACTGAAACAAAGGGGAGTTTAATTCAATAGATACTTGCATAAATTGGAGTCCATATTACCACATCTCTTGAATAAATATAACTAATATGGATTTTCTTGTAAATATCCATACCCCAATAATAAATATGTAGTTCATCTTGAATAAGTGAAAGTGTGTTGTTGAGAGCTGCAGGTCAAATCATTCACATCAATGCATTCTTACTCTGTATCCCTCTCCAAGCAAATATATCCATTCCTCCTGCTCCATTTCGGCATCACTTCCGCTTTCCCGTTATGTCAAATCGCATTAGGTGCTACTGCTTTTGTCACGTTATCTTCCCTCCAGATCGGGCTCTCCTCTCCGGTCTTTAAATATCAATGTAATCTGATCGTTTGGAGTGCAAATCCTCCTCCTCTTCATCATCACGTCAACCCTTAAGTCAGTCAGGGAGCCACTGAAATGTTTCCATGAGCCACTCAACCCCGCATCACAAACAATATCGTAAAGACTCCCCCCCCCCCCCCCCCCGAGTATTTTTGATGTAGATTTTTTGCTGGAATCAAAATGCCAAAACTCTATCACTCTCTGACATTTACCTCAAAAGCTCCAACAGAAAACACATTGAGCGACAGTGTTTCAGACTTATACTGCCCAGATTTTCACTCCAGCTATGGGTTTTAGCCCTTTAGAGCTTCAGTCACTGTTTATTTTCCTTTGTCGTCACCACTGCTGAGGACTGATTCAACACTCGTGTGACTCTTTACACTATCTTCTAGTGCAAAATGGTATTGCAGCACAACAAGACATGCAAGGAGTTGCTTTGCTTGTGCACTAAAGTAAATATCCCCTGAACATGATACAGAAAAACAAAGCCTTCGTGTCATGGCAGCTGTCACATAAATGATGTTAACTGAAGAATACTTTCCCTAAAATGTGTCACATGATCGGCCCAGCCACCACGCCAAAAAATGGATTTATCAACTTTCAATGTTGTAACAGAATGCTAATGTGAAGCCACAATCACAGAGTACTACCTGTGATTGAAGATTATTACTTCTCAAGAGGAACCTTCCTCTATTCTGGCTCCATAAAGTCTATTCTTAGTGTCTTTGAAAACAACAATTGACATAAATAAGAAAATGAGACCTTGTGTTCGACTGATGTCAAAAATATCCAAGAAATCCCACAAATAAAGCTCATATAAAGATAGATGTCAAAATACTGCTTTTTTTCCCCTCCCTGGATGGGGAATACAATTCAATGTGGAAAAACAACACCTTTCCCCTAATGAGGTCCCGTGGCAGCCTGTCAGCAGGGGTTAACAGAGGAAACTCTCCTGTGGATTTTCATGAGTGTGGGGTGAACCTGAAACGTGAATGCTTCACCGTGTTTGTTCTGCAGGAGAGGCTGCGCAGTCGGTTACGAGAAGGTCGCAGATATTAGTGTGATAGATTTAACACATTTCTTTCGGGGGAAAAAAAGTGCAGTTCTATATTTTTTGGGATCAGCATTGAAACACTTCATTTGTTGTTGAAGCAGGATTTCTCACATGAGGGAAAATCACGGTAGTATTTTACGCCACGGGCTACTAATTCTTTAGAAATGACTTCCTGTCTGATTCAAAGCAATGAGCGGCCAAGGGGAAAAAGCTTATTTTATTTTTACATTATTCACAGCTGATCAAGTCACTTATTTTCTTTTTGTGGTTCCCATTCTGAAAATTGCTGCGGCTGGTCATTATATCCAGTTAAACACAACATCTGTCTTTAAAATAATTGCTTCAATATGAATGTAAATCTTAGAGAAAGCTGTGTCTCTGCATAAGTGATTTTGTGAAACGGTCTTATCAAACAATAAACAATCAGCATGGTGCATCTTCAGTGTTATTATCCCAGAGGAACTGATGTTTCTGCCTCGATGAAACCATCCTCACGTTCTCATTTGTCTATTCCTCGCTGCCTCCAGTCATCTTCCTTGCTCTTCCTTTCAATTTACCTCCAGTCCTCACACGTCTTCAAACCTTCCCCTCTCCGACTGTGTCTATTTTTCTGCTCCTTTCATTCTTGCCCTCTTCCTTCCACTTTGTATTTCAGGGTCAGTTGTGAAACCTGGCTCCTTTTGTTCCCGGTCCCTGCAGTGCTTCAGAATGCGAGAGAGGATGCAGATGCTGCATGCTCTGACTGTATTTGCATACAATTTTGTATGAAGACAGTCACTTTCATTCACTTTCTGTCAGGGCATCTTTATTTGACAGCGGAATAGGAAGAAGAATCCTTTATTTTTTGCATATACAGCAGTATTTGTCCTCCGCTTTTAACCCTATAGAGAAGTGGGGAGCTACTGTGCAGCGCCAGGGGGAGAATGTTGGGGTTAATCGTGACCTATGGGCACTGAGATTGGGGTCCTGACCCCCCAGTCACAAACGCACCACTTTGCTAAAAGACCCTCCTGAGTTGGCAATAGTCCATGCATGACCACTTTAATTGACTGTTAATTTACATGCTCTGGTCACGAGAGCAAAGTATTTACTGGGAAAATGGTGCCTTATTAACACATTCTGGTAAATAGAGCAGAACTATACTCTATAAACGTTAACAATGGCGAGCATTTGGACATTCGTAGCGGCAGACAACAAAATTGGACTGGTATTACGTGTGATTCTCAACTATGAAACCACCAAGTCTCAGGAGAACATGGACTGGGAGTCATGACACCCCCCCCCCCCCCCCCCCCGTTATTGTCAAACTATTTACTGTGGCCATTGTGCACAGTAGCGTCGTGTAAACAGACCCGTAAAACCCAACAAAAGTTTATCATTTTCACAAGAAAACGTTGTTGTATAAACAGGGTTTTAGAGGCTGTTATCACAAAATGGACATCAATCCTTCTAGAAGAGATGTTGCTTTGTTTTAAATCGCAACTTTCTTTTAAAGTCTCCAGATTTAGACGCTAAGGTGACTCACTATGCCAACACCTGGTACAAAGTGGTACTGCAAGGCTTGTTGGAAAATGATGGTTTGTTTGCAGGGTGAAGATAATCTCCCTACAATACATGAATGTATGTGTGACCATGTAGAAGAAATGATAATGTACATTTTGAGTAAATATAATCTCACTTCATCTGGACCATGATTGACTTCTCTTCCAGTAAACTACCAGTACAAAAGGCTAAAAGTGTGACTGAAATGAATAAAAACCCACCATTTTCCTCATGAGTGCCATCAACAGCCCATCCAGTGACGGTGCCGCGGCTGAGAGTCTCCAAGCAGCAGCACAATCTGGCTGCAGGCAATGCTTGAGGTACAAAAACAGCATCTGTTTTTGTGCAGCTCAGGCTGCTATTTTTATTTTGCTTTTTTTTTTTCATGCGCAATGAAGTTGATGTGACGAGCAGCGCAAAGGTCACAATATCCAACCGTTACTTGAGTGTTACAAACGATAATAGAGCTATTAAATCAATTACTCCCTTAATTGTAGAACAAATAAAGGTGACGTTGTGTTGGGGGGGAAAAAACCTATAGTAGTAAAGTAGGAATTGATGGTAAACGCAAAAGTGCTTGGAGCAGTAAGGTCTCAAGGGTGGAGGAGTTCTGTGTAGTGTTTTCCAGAATATACAGGTGGTTGGGTCCTTAGACGCTTGAACTTTGTCTTCATTAATCTCATATTTTCAACAGCAGAGTAAACACAGAGTGTTGCTCCTAATTATACACAAGTCGATGCAATTCCTAATGCAGAGGCGACGAGTACTAAAGCAACATATTAAAAAAAACCAAAAAACAACCTCAACCACTAAACTCCAGTTAATTGTGTACTTTTCAACTTGTTATCTCTTGAAATTGTACCTGGTTATTTAGTCTGAATCGATACAGAAACTGGTAGTGTAAATGATGGATTGACGCCGTGTCGATGTTGGCTCCTCCCAATCAAGGTCATCATGAAGATAGGTAGTCCCTGTGGACTGTAATCACTCAGTGGAAAACCTCACCACTCTCGCATAATGACGCCACCAATCCAGAGAGAAACAGAAGTCCACACGTTAAAGGAAGTGTCCTGACGGGAAAAACGCAGTAACGGCACCAGCAGTGTCTTAAATCTCTGACCTCTGTGAGGAAGATGAAGATATGGTGTGTTTAGTGGAAGTACATTTCAAACCTTTTTCCCTTCCCCTCCCTGACGATCTACAAACGCTGGAGACACGGGACAAACCTCCATTATCATTGTTGTAGTCAAGTCGAGAGGTGTTGCAGGAGGTCAGCGTGCCAGTCTTTTAATGACCCGTTGTCAAGCCACGCGTACTGCTGGGTGTCGATGGCAACGACACAAGCAGACTCATGCGGACATGCAGCGGATCTACGGGACAAACACCCCGACGCTCCAGACGTACGACGGTTGAGCAGAGCGTTTCTCCATGTATCGCTGACCCGCGTTATGTTTCGCTTTACCCCCGGGAGACGATACAATCCTCGGTGTCACCGGAAAAATGAAGGGTGACAGGAAGCAGTGGGGGGAGGAGAGCGACAGCTGTTCAGGGGAGAGAGTAGGACTCAAGTGAATATTTGACTTTAATATGGGCGATAAGTAGAGCGATGAAGTGATAGTAGAGTGAGGAAGATGAGCAAATCATTGACGTAGTCGGATTGCTGTTTTTGAAACGGAGCCTGCTTTTATGCTCCTGCAGACACTTTTATTTGTTCTGTAGTGGAGTGTATCCAATGTTGGCAAAATGATCTGAATTTTGGTGTTTGGTAATTTGTTTATTTGGCGTGGGAGGAGTGGCTGAAGCATCTAAATATGGTGTATGTTTTCCTGCAGCATGGCAAACTCTTATTTAACTTGATGCTTTTTTTTATGAGTAATTTTGCATTGCAGTGTTCTTTATGGCTGTGCTTTTTACTGTAACCCCTCTGTTTACATGATTTTTTTTTCTTTTCAGGTGTGACAAAATAAAGTTTGACATCCCAAATGGAAATGGTCAAACGGCTTTCTTTGTGAATCGCCGTTAAAGCACATGAAACTACCTTGTGTAAGGTGAACACAGCAAAGGCAGATTAAGTGTTAAACCGTCACACACTCGGTCAATACGGTATTATACAAAACTAACTGTTTAACATAAAACTTCTTAATCATTTGTGCTTAATCCCTGTACAAAACACACACAAACTAAATATCTGTAATAGTGTTGCAGCTTGATAATACTGTATAGCTGAAACAGTGAAGGCAGAAGTGGATTGAATCTCTGCACTGGAGCTCATATATCCACCCACATAAATGACACGTGGTAATCCTGGTGTAACGTGAGGGTTCGCTGTGCAGCGGTTGACTCACTCTTATGAGTGCTCAGCAGGATAGAAACTGACATTTTCCGCTCCGGTCTGAACTCCTGCTTGCATTTCGTTGTCATCGATCGTATCTCAAACTGTCTTAAAGAGGCAGATTCAACCAACGACTTAGCTCCTTCATAAATACTGCTGTAAATATTTTATAATGTGAATATATGAATAGGTCGAAACAAATGTACAGATGTCGTCAACCACCACTGTTTTGTCTGACTGTTTTATTTGTCATTGTATGAGTGATGTGTATTGAAATTACAGAACATACATTAAAATTACAGACACATAATAAGATATGTAAGAAAAAGAGCGCATTCAAATAGTTAAAAATGTAAGATAGTGAAAAATGAGATTGATAAAATCATAAGAATGCTGCAGTGAACAATAACATCTTTTAAGCCCTGATTTAAATAAGTCGACAGTTTGAGCAGGAGGTTTGTTCCACAAGGGAAGAGTATAGAAACTGAATGCTGCTTCTGGATCAGCTGAAGCTGCTGGATTGATTTTTTTTTTGTGGTCAACCTGTAAAAACACCCTGACACTAATCTATCCCACTGAAAATGAAACACGTTTTTTTTCTTTTCTTTTTTTTCTGTGTGAACTTGAGTTTACAAGCCGTCATGTCTCCTTTCAGACATGATGATGGGAGTTTTCATTGAGCTGGGACATTTTGCTTATAGAAAAAACGATCATGAGGGGCTTCTTGTCACCACAGACGGATCAGTTTACTGCTCATCTTGCAGCAGCATGACAGATTTAGGTCCGTGTAGACTTGATGTGCATGAGGAAATGACAAGGCTGACGGGAGAATGCATCATCCCAGCGCATTTGATGGAAAATCTCATTTAAAATGACTCTAATCAGTAATTATTTGAGCCCGGCCACTCAAAAACAGGCTAATTCTACAAGTCATTATTTCACAGATTACAACAGAAAGATCCTTTTCTTTGTCTTTTTCAGTGTCAACTTCTGGTTTTGCTTGATGACTTCTGATGACTCACCTTTGCTCTTTCAGTTTTCCATTTCGTCTGTCTGCGTCTCTCCCACCCAGTCGTCCTCTTGACCGTCTCCATCTCTGCCACATCTTTATTCTCCAGCCTGCCACACACCACCCACATTCTTATCTGGTTCTTATGTGTATATTAATATCTGCCATCCTTTATCCGTCACAGAGGTCAGGCAGAAGGACATTATCTCGGATGAGGACACGAGAAATAGAGGAGATGTTCCACATATCAATTCTTCAACTCGCCTTTGTTTCTTTTATTTCTTACTTTTTCCCCGCCTCAAAGGGTCACAGGGCATCTCGCATTTAGCACAATCCGACTGTGATGGGATGTCACTCCTCCAAGCAGTGTGCAGTGCCGCAGGGACAGAGAAACTCATCATGAATGAACTGAGGAGTCTTTGAGAACATGATGACGTGTCGGTGTCAGAATTAAAATCCATGTCTTAAAGCGTTTGCATGTCATATGATGCATGGGATGATGTGACAGAAGAGTCATCACCATTGTGTGTGTGAGACCTGTGTTTACTGTGATGACGATGGGTCCTGCTGAAACTGTGCTTGTTTTTAACGTTTGTGCAAACACTTTTGGCTTCGTTATATTAAAAAAATCACCAATATTCTATTGTGTCGAGGAGCAGAGGCTTTATGTTTCTTGCTACACTGCCACCTATAGGTTTGGCATGTTCATAGCAGCTTTTAATGAGGTTTTTATGCAGGTTTGTTTTTGTAAATGCATGTAAATGTGGCCTGAATCAATGTGGATGGGCAATATTCCATTGCACATATCACCAATTTTGTATTTATCCAGCACTTCAAATAACATTCAATTTTAGTTTTGTTTAAAAAAAAACAAAAACAGATTTTTTCAATACACATTTTTTTTCAGAACACAAACATCAAAAACAACAAACAAGCACTCTGCAATCACACTGATATTCAAACACAAAAGAATATATCCCACCCTCCAAAATAAAATAGCCCTCCTCTGCAATCCCACATTGCCTATAGCTGCTCCAGTTTTAGCTTTTTAATGTGAATAAAATGCTGTAACTTTATCATTATGAGGGAATTGGCTCATGTTAATGACATTTTGAGAAATCTCTGTGAAACTAACTGTAACGAATGTGAAAGCGAGAGCATTCCTGTACGAGTGCAGAACTGAAACGTGGCTGGAATCTGCTGATGGTAAAATCTTCCCTGTCGACTGCCGCTCGTTCCTCTGCACGTGGAATCAATCCAGCACATGTGATAATCTAAAGTGTGACGATGTAGTTTAGGGCAGCCAAGTTACTATCTTACTAGTCATTTCATTATTCTTTAATTATTTCGTTATCAATACTTAGATCCTGAAAGAGTCGGTCATTGCTCTGTTGCTATGGCGATCAAACCTCCCATCAGCATTGTGATCACAATGGAGAGCAGATTGAAATCTCCTCAAGGAGGGTTCAGTGAAATACATTTCAATATAATAAAATACATCGGTCTCTCTTAAAAGGCAGTCTCTGTTTTGATCTGAAATGCAATATTTGTTTACTGTGGCTATTTATTGTTGCAGGTGTATTTATATTACGTTATGTTCGCTGAAGAGGCTCTTTCTGCAAATCCTTAGGAATTTCTCACTTCGTCATTGACTTAGCATTCAGTGGATGAGCTTTCCTTTTTTTTCTTCAAGCTTTTTTTGTCTCCCAGTTTTACAAAGAGACGATATGTGTCTGCCCTGAATCTACAACTCTGATATCGGGAGGTTGTCTCAGGGCACCACGGACAAGTTCAAACTGTGAAACTTCAGTTGTGATGCTTTAGTTTCCACCGAACCTTAATGCGTTCACGTTCCTGTTCATGTTTCTCGACTAACCTGGCCGAGCTCAGTTAGGACAACAACACAGCAGTCACTTGCGGTAGAGGACGGCCTGCGTGACGGATTGATCTCGGAAAAAAAAATACAAAATTAGAAGAGGTGCACTCAACCGACAGAGAAGCACTTAGAAGTCACAGCTGGAGAAACCGCCGGCCTGTGCATACATGTGCTCGTGCTAATATGGGACACGGCTCTAATGACCACATTACAATTCAGCTCATGCACACAGACGGGGGAGGAACACGGGAGTGTGTGTGTGTGTGTGTGTGTGCTTGAGTGTGAGCAGGCGAACACACTGTACGCCCGTTCCCCCGCCTCCGCGAATATGACGAGGTCACTGGGCCGAGCCTCTTAGCGGCACAGTTCAATTTGGATTTGCATAATCCTGGCGCTAATTTCCACCGGGTGCGTTCATCCAACACATCTCGACAGGTGACGGAGGGTTAGACAGTTATCCCGTGTTTTGTCTCCTCCACCGGCGGAGCAGAGCGGGCGAACATGCGAGGAGGAGGAGGAGAGAATGCAGGGAAGGAGAGGGCGAAGAGCTGATTCGCAGTATTGTCAAAAAAAAAAAAAAAAAAAAGAACTTTGCAAAGACGAGGAACATGAGCAGTGGAATTCACATAAAGTAATGTACAAATCAATGAAGCTGTGAAAAGAAGAAAGATATATTATGTAGAAATGAGTGGATTTGTATTTGGGATTTGTAAAAGGACACCCAAAATTCAACGAAATCTTCCCACTTACAAATTTTCGACTGTTTCTTGATGGGCCGCGCAGCGGTACAGTTGTTAGCACCATTAGCTCTAATGGAAACGTAAAGCTTACTTCAGGCAGTTTGCAGGATTGGCACCATAACATGCAATGATGATCATTTCTGGTTTTGCTGCGAATAACTGCCTATGCAGGAAGGATTTATCAAATAAAGTCCAGGAAAATATTATCACAAAAATCATCTCTGACAACTATTAACTTGCTCTTTTCTCAGTTTCACATTTTCAGTCCATTGTGAACACTTATGTCTACCAGAAATGTAGGATCTGTATAAACTCGGGAAAGTCTTTGATGGCAGAGTTGCCGGATGATTTCTTGCCGCAGCCCGAGTTTGACCCAGTGACACATTTTCTGTCCCATCTGTCTGTGGCACCCAGAGGAGGCGAGACTCCCTGAACGCCAGGAGAGTGCGTCTGCATCTCTATGTCGGCTTAATGTTTGCTCAGCGAGCCACAGCTTGTCTCTGAATTATTCAGTCTTGTTCATGCACACACACACACAGACACGCAAACTTACTTTGGCATCCCAGTGGTGCCCAGTGTGTGCCGTCAACCCCTGCTGTTAATTTGCACCAGGCATGTGGGGGTAAAAAAAAAAAGAAATAAAAAAATCTTTCAGGTACACTTTTCTTCACCTGTCGTCTCTTTGACCGATTTGATCTGCTTATTTCCTCCTCATTTTTCTGAATTATCTCTCGACATCCCTTCTTTTCTGCTTTTTCCTTCTGGCCCCATCTATTGCTTTTTCATGCATACGTAAAGGAGAAGCAGGGAAACACTTCTGCCCACTCGCAAAGTTCTGCCTCTAAGCTCTTACAGATGCATAATTGAGGAGTCTGTAAAGTGAGAGTCGCAGGATGAAAGTCTGGTCGCAGCCGTGGTAAAACTGAAGCGACTCTTCCATGTCTTTGTTTGGAGCAGCTTGGTTTTGTGATGATAAGATTTCAGTTTCTTTATTGAGCCCCTTGAGAGAAATTACTCTTTCTATTTCACCCGTTCTATTCATGGCAAAACTTCATGACACACACTGGAAGTAGGCAAGCTGCTGCCTGGGGGGGGGGGTCAAAGGTTGTGTTCATGGACGGACAGTGGCAGGACGTCTACAGTGGGATTCGAACCAGTGAACTCAAGTTAAAATCTCTGAGCCAATATGTTGGATAATCATAGATTGTTGTAACTCTAGTTTGATGCTAATGACTAATTACTATTATGAGCATAATCGGTTCTTATAAAAAATGTTTTTGCAGTTTTTTCACACTGTCATTTAAGAAATGTTCTTTATTGTGTGCAGATGAGCACCAGCAGCTGAATATGCCCTTTATTAGGAAAGTGAGCATCATTATTATTGTGTACATGGGAATCACTTTTGCCAGCCTCCGAATAAATAATAATTAGCTGTGATGAACATAGATTCATGTGTATGATATCCAGAATTTGAAGAGTTTTGGATATCAGTTTTGGAATTAATTTTTAGATTGATTACAGTGCAAGTTATCGATAATGAAAGAAAATAGTGCCCATCTGTGTCCAGTTATATATGGTTTACAGAATGTTTGTGTTATAAATAGTGAAAACTGTTGTCAACATTATCAGCTTTTATTCTTCTTCCTTCTTTTGGGATTCAGCCACATTGTGTTTGATGATGTTTGCCTTTCTCAGTATTGGTGATCCCGAACCAAAAAGTAATTTGTCGCTCTCACTGAGTGCAGGCGCTCACATGAAAAACACTATGCAAATATGCAATATGTTCACTGACATGAGTCTCTGCATCCCAGCGATTATATGGCGTTCTGATCGGTCACCCTTTGTGTGGAAAAAAAAACCACCACTGCTTGTGTGCGTTTATAAATTATTCATTTAATCGCAAATCGAATTTACATCTGGATTACAGCAAATCTCATTGTTTGGTACAATAGAAGCTCTTTGAGGATTATTAGTCTGCACCGCATCGATTAATGCTCCTCGTAGGAAGACAGAGGAAAGTATAACAGGAGGAAGACAGCAGGAGAAGGGAGATAAAGGAAGAGAAGGGGTGTGCAAACACACAAAGCAAGAAGACAAACACTCACTGACGTCAGATTCAGTGATTCTTACTTCACTGTATCTATAACCAAGGGTCCTTATAAGCTCACAGTCCCCACAAATATGATGGCTCACAGTATCGCGTCCATCAAAACCTCAGAAAATAGACTCGCGAAGACTTAAGTGGTGCATGTGGAAGTGTACCGCTGTGGGTGCTCTCTCTCTTTCTTTCTCTCTCTCTCTCTTTCTTTCTCTCTCGCTCAGATGTGGTAGTAGCATGATGCAGCAAAATGCAAAAACCACCTCAAAGGATTTCTCCGCTCCACTTTTCTGCAGCTCTGCACCTTCTCCTCTCAAACCTCCCTCTTTTCTGCCCTGCAACAGAGAAACTCGGGTGCTGAGCAGTTTTTCCTGAATTTATTCAGCATCATGCCAGTGTCTGCTGAAACTCTATTTATAGCCACACTCACTACTGTACTGGAAAAGCTGCCTGCATGACAACGTTCTGCATACGAGTGCCTCAATGCACCCGTGGTTGTAATCAATATGACTGATGTGTGTATTTATGAGTGCACGTTCGTACGCATGAAAGCATGTGTGTGTGCCAGGCTTCGTCATGCATAATATAAATCCCCGGGTCTTGTCTGAACTACCGCACTGTGATTGGTTGTAATTGATTAAATGGCTATTATGTGATAATCTACCATCGTAAATGTATTGTAGAGACTAATGCCTTGCTTTTTGTGCAGGTGATCGCTCAGTATCGACATGCATATTCCCCGCAAATATAAAAGCCTGTAAATGGTTGTACGTCTGTTAAATGCACGAGTCTGTGCCAGAAACGTGTGTGTGTGTGTGTGTGTGTGTGTGTGTGCGTACACACAGGGCGGGCTGATGTATTTCTGTCCAATTAGCCAGTGACCCAATTCTCTCTGGCTGTCTCAGTCGTTCTGTGGTCGTAATGGATTCACTCTTATCGTCATATCCCATCTCCCCGTCTACATTACACTGTAACGCCACGCAATTTAACTTGCACATGACGTTCCTGTTACCAAGGACGATTCAATCAATATCTGTGGACGTGACCCCTCCGCACGCGCACGCCTCTTTCTCATGAAGATCACAGATGGAGCTACATGAATCTGGGATTTTATCCACAGCTGTTGGAATTTGTGCTGATCCATTGACATTTTTATATATTTTGTTTTTTATTTAAAAAAAGCGCAAATGCTTCATTTCAACCCTGCACTGAGTGTGATGGCCAAATGGTCCACTTGTGCTGCTCTTACGCCGCTTCAGTCATGTAGTGGCACTTTAATGGACAATTTTGCCTTGAAACTATACCGAGTAGCAACAACCTGCAAGTGTGCGGATGCAGGAAGCATAATAAAAAAAAAACCTGACCACGCAGCTGCATTTACATCAATGTTTTCCTAAGATATTTACCATGAATTTTCCCCTCAAAATCAGGCCTACATACTCTGCACTGCTGCAGTAACGTAGTGACTTGAGCTGAATGTTGAATAAAGTGATTGGACTCGTGGAATTTTATTTCAGCCCCACAATATTACCTGCATTAATAACATCCTGCTTTTCTCAAAAACACGTCAGTGTTGAAGATGGGTTTGCTTGATGTGGCTGTATTTTCTCCTGTGCGTTGACCGAACGTGCTTTTCCACTTATTCTGAAAACAATGTTGTTGTGAACAAAGCTACGGCACTGAAGCTATCAGATGGTCCATTTCCATGGACTCTGGTTGGATCATTAACAAGGTTACAGCCTCTTCCCTGATCTGATGGTAATTTCAATTGGATGGCCCGATCTAATCAGATAGATGTGATGTGATTTTAATTGGATAGACTCATTATCCATGCTACTGCAGCGAGAATCCAAATGGTTAATGGCCACTGTTTCTTTAATTGTTGTTTAGTCCTATCTGATAAATGGATCTGTAAGAGTTAATGAATCACATCATGAAGCTTAAACTATTTGACCATAAAATACATGTTTTATGAACTGAATGTAAAGTAAATAGGAGTAATTCAAAGCAAAGTGTAACCATAATATCATAAATATAGGCTTGCAAGCGATGGTGCCTAGCGGCCTATATATAGCGATTTCACATAATCACAATCGGCATGTTTCCTATGACGCTTTTTAATACCTATGGATTCCAACAACTCTGCTGCAGCGAAATTCATGGGAAAGTCCAGCATGACTCATAATTTTCTTCTTAACCTGCTACTTAGAGATGTGAGGAAGCTGTAATCATTGCCAGGGAGGGCAAAAAAGATCTCAATATTGGTGTTAAGAAGAGCCGATTTGAGAGAATATTTATCATAAAGATCTATAAAAGTGCCTCCCTTCTGAATAAATGGCCGCCTTACTTCCACTTACAGCCTCCTTATCTGCCTCCAGGAAGTAAGCCAAGGAAAAGGGAGCTGATGTCAGCAGCATGTCCAGCGCAATCCTCGCTGACCTCTCCTCTGCACGAGCACGCTGTCCCAGGACATTCTTAAACCAATGCATCAGTTAGATTTATTCTACGGCATACGGCATCTCGCACCCTGTTTCCAATTATGGCATCTAACGACTGACATTTATGTTCATTTTGAGGTTGTTTTTTTTTTGTTTTGTTTTTTTTTGAGTCCTCCTCCCCCTTCCACAACAAATGGTCCTCTGTCATTGAGATAGATGGCCGCTGAGTGACAATTTTGGATGCTGGCCCTCGCACCGCTGTGCCACATTTCTGCGACGTTTCAGCCGAGGACATTTATAGCTGCAGCCTCTCGTACTTTCCATGGTTGCACAAACTTTATCTGCTGGCCCTTTATTGCTGGGTTTTTATTTTTGGCTTGTTCGTTTTCCTTCAAGAGCCTTCTGGTCTGGGAGCTTTCTGTGGAACACGTCTCAGACCGTGCAGCACTTGCATCAGATTATTGATTGCTAAGTTTTTTTTCTTAAGCCACAAAACAAAGAAAATAAATAGATTTAACTACTTGGATCTGAAGCTGCAAATGCAGTTTGTGTGTATGTCTGTGTGTGTGTGTGTGTGTGTGTGTGCAACATGCAAGTGTTATCTGTTCACACACCTGTGTCGGCTCCAGACTGCATGCTGCTGCCCCACTCTCCTGTTGCCATGGTGAACTTTCTTTGGCCTCCAGCGGGCGCATAGGTGTGTGTGTGTGTGTGTTCATGTGAGCAGCTTCCTGTTCTGCTTCAAGCAAATGTGTGCTCCTGCATCTCCCCACATATGCAGGATGAGAGTGTGCGTGTGCACTTCGGACCGACTTGTTTATGCTCGGCTTGAGCGTCTGGCTGTTCTAATGGCGGCACGTGTCCTCTGAGATCAAGCGCAGACACAGATGTGGAAGGAGGGTGTGATGACTCGCAGAGATGGTGGGAGGAAGAGGTTCTCGTCCTCCTCTTTTGTCAAGCTGCATGTTGTCCAGATGCCTCTCCTTGAATAAAACTCGGCATCAAGGAATAACTTGCAGTTAACGTCCACAAGTGTACTTTCTGTACTCCGACTTTGTGAAGGCTGGAGCTTAAACAAGGATAAACTCGAATGTGGTTTTGCATTGAGGTTTGGTTTCTATCAAAAATTGAAAAGAAAAAAGTAATGCAGAGAAAAGGTATTCCCCTGATCCCCAAGACTTTTCCAGTTGCTGTCTCAACCCCACTATTTGAGATATGTAAACCATAGCAATCTGTATATAAAAAGGAGTGCGTAACTTGTGTAAAAATATATTTTTTTTAATTGCAAATGATTGAAAAACAGCTGGTCACCCTTTCAGAGAGGTATCGGCTCCTAAGTAACGATATCTCATTCGACCAATCAGAATCATTCAGTCGTCAATGAGTGGAAACTTTAATAAGTTCATTTTTGATGAAAATGTCACAGGGACAAAAGGAGGGACTGAGTAGAAACAAAACAAAGCCTTTCATGATCCTGCGTGGAAACACAAGTTCTTCACTGACGGTAAAGAGTTTGTGTTTCAGCGTCACGGTTCAAATTGTCTGCTTGATACGCGAAGCCAAACCTTCGTCTAATGTCTATTGTCAAGGAAAGATGATCGACGGCGATAGAGAATCAATAAATATCTTCTTTGTGATCACTTGGACTGCAGGGGATTGTAGAGGCGAGGCCCCCACTTGCTTTGCCTGTATGGGGGTCGGGGGTCACAGTGTTGTGGTGTGTGTGTTCCTAGTATCCTAGTAAAGCGCATTCACCAAAAAGCTTTAAACCATGGAGGGAAGATATGAACTAAATACAAACCAAATGATCGGCAGTGTCGGGGGAAAAAGAAATATTGGGTCGATAATGAAGCATTACTACCTGCTGGAAGTTGACCTTGTACCTCCTTGGCTCACAAATATCAGCTTAATACAAATTAAGTGTAGAGACACATTAGACTGAGCCACATCGAGTTGAATCAGCGGCTTTTTCCCCCCTTTTCCCCGCTTGAACCCCAAGGATTCTGTAAATCTCTCTTTTCCGCTTTTCATTCCCAGTATATCTATTCTTTTCTTCTTCTCTGACTGGCCTCTTCCTCCTTCTCTGTTATTTACTCAGCCTGTCACCATCAATTCACTCTACTTTCTTTTATTTGTATGCTTCTCTTTTCGGTCCGTTCTCTCCTTTTTTCCATTCTGGTGCTTTTTTCCACTTCACCTTCCTCTCTCCATCTATAAATCTGACAGCCTCCTCTTGTTTTATATCATCACTTCACCTGCGTTGTTCTATCTTTGACTTTATCCTGTTTTTATTCCAACCGACACCCCCTGTTCCGTCTCCTTCGCTCTGCGTGGGCTCCGACTTCAGCGCTCCATTGTTGGATTCACAGGACCTGCGTATGTGTAATATAGTTGTGTGACGGTAAAAAAGATGCATAGTGATGCAGAATCTTTTTTTTTTTTTAACTCAGATAACGGAAAACATACACCACTTGAATATGTGCTTCGTGTGTGTTATGCACTTCTCGTGGATTTCCAAGACAAAGAATTTGGTTCGGTACAAGAGCAGGAATAAACATTTTCTGCTTCAAAGCGTCAGTCGTGCTCCACCCAGCAACATCATGCGCTCGTGCACACTCTCTTTCTCCTCCTTCGCCTCTCTCATCCCCGGTCTCTCTTTCAACTCCCCCTGAACATGCTGTGACTGGGAATACTGGAGCAGGATCGACATGCTCAGTGCAGGTACACTGGCATTGTAACACACACACACACACACACACACACACACACACACACACACACACACACACACACACACACACACACACACACACACACACACACACACACACACACACACACACACACACAACAAACTGACAGGCCCTCTGTACTCTGTCTTTTTAACAACTCTGGTGACGTTGCTCTCGCTTGCGTTGGATCTTCTGAAGAGTGATATTCAAAAAGAGACCTTTTGGTTACTATGGCAATGACGGCAGAGTGAATATGACAGGTTCTTCATAAAAAAAAAAAAGCCAGATTGAGCACATCTCCGTGTAATTATACCTGGGCGGAGAGCTCACTTCAAATCCATGCACAAATACACACCCATGTACTTTCCTGTGTGCCCTGACCCAACAAGCACACACACACACACACACACACACACACACACACACACACACACACACACACACACACACACACACACACACACACACACACACACACACACACACACACACACACACACACACACACACACACACACACACACACACACACAAAATTGCATGGCTAAAAATCAGGTATATTGTGAACTACTGGAGGATGATTGACCTTTAATTAAAAATAGGCAATACGAGCCTACATCTTCTCTCTCAAATACAAAGCTGCTCTGAAAAGCTTCTAATGGGCACGCACACACGCACGCACGTGCAGCTTTTTTTTGGCTTTTCCATGAATTCATTCTTGACAAAAATAGACTCTTGGATTTCAATTAGGAAGCAATCGTGTTGGTTTTCAGCCTTTATTTCCATAAATGAATTGAAGCCAGCAACCAGCCTCCCAAAACATTAAAATAATAAAGCCTTACATTCAATTATTTACACAGAAGAGCTGGTAGTTCTAAAACTGGATGATTGTGAAAAAGATGTCAATATGAATTAATAATGGTTCCTAACAGGCCTCCTGCCGATGTCCTTGTTTTACTGATGTCGGATCTTTTTGTGTGCGTACACTGCTCTGCCCCAACCAATACAACCCGAAATCATTAGAACGTACCTGTAGAGGGCAAATTAATGGATTTCTGTGTGACATTTAGTGAGATCTTAACTGGGACCCGTCTGTTCATAACCTGTAAAACTTTACAGATGTAGTGTTTCTTTTGATATAAAATATCAAAATAATCCAAAGCTTTATAAGTTTGGCTCGATTTGAAGGCCAAGTTCAGCATCCTTGTCATGAAATACATCTTGTGTATTTTAGAATCTGTTGGTAACAATAAATGATCATTTAAATCAGAGGTATCAAAACACATTTTAGCTGCAGGGCCACGTGTCTTGTGTTGGCTGGACTGGTGAAATAGTTCCTTAATAACTGTTCAATTTAAATGTTGTGAATTAAAATTTTGGCATAAAATAATGTTTTTTTTTATCTTATCTTTCCCAATTAAGCCTTACTTTTAATTCCCTATCTATGTTAAGATTACACAATGAACAATCTGACCTGCTTGTACAATTATTGCAGTGACTAGTTCAATTGAAGGGTAATTGATATTTTCCAATTATCTTCAACACATTTCCCAGAAATGCAGTGTCACTTTGCTCATATAAGCTAAAATTACCAAACACACCGAACCTTTTAACACGCCGGCTTTTTTGCCTTCAGCCAACAAGGGGTGAGGATCCAATCTGTCAAGAGTTGAAACGACAGTGGTGGAAAGCTGTCACTCCTCCATCATTGCAAATTTGACATTTTCTGAGGGCACATGTTGTGTTCTGACAGGCCAAATATTGTGTTGTGTCTGGGCGGGATGCAGCACAAGGCATGCACATACCTTTACACACCGACTTCCAGACATTTTTAGCACAATATTCCAAATGAGAATTGCCTCAGTCCGTCACCCCAGCTGATGCCGGGTCGAGGAAATACATGGCTCAACTTGTCATATCTGCTGGAATCCATCACCGGCTTACACAAGACAAGAAAAATTTTTCCTTCTGAGTTCTTCTTTTCATATTTCAAAATCATCTTTTGAGATAACCCGTGCATCCAGTTATTTTCCTCTTTCTCATGCCAGGGGGTATTTTGGTCAAAAAATTAGCATTAATTATTAAAACTCTGCAGGACAAAAAGACCTTCTGTTTACCTTGAAGAGCCACTTGGTAGAACAAAAGCAGTAATGCCTGATGGGATGATTGGAGGGCGCCAGATAGGGGATGTCATCAATCTTAGAAAAAAGCATCCTTGTAATTAAATTTAGAATAAGATGAACTTGAGGTAAAACAGTGCTTTGTCTCTGACAGCATCTCCTCCAAATTCCCTCAGTGGGGGGGCTCGGTTGAAACGGAGAAAAAAGATAAAGATAAGACTTTGAAACCCCCAAAGTTTAAATTATATGTGAAAATGAAAAGGCAGACAATCATTTCAATTTCCGAAAGCATTTGGAACATCAATTGGCGATAGATGTATATATATATTCTGCACTAGTGTTTAAAATTATTTTTTCTTGTTGTTGTTTTTTCCAATGTCAAAATAAAAATGTTGGACTTTCTATCACGTCTTAACATGCTAGATGTAACATGCTCATATGCCAATATTCTAATAAGCAACACAAGAAAAAATCTGGGATCGTCACAATTTAAATGTAATGTACTTTTCTAAATAACAATTATAATAAAAAGAAACCGACCAATTAACTCCCATTGCCACATAAGTGTTTAAAGTATCCATCTTTCACCTTCAACAGTTAATGTGAGTGACCATCTGGGACGACCATATGTGTTCACACTTCCACCACTAATGAGGGAGGAATCTAAAGGTGCCGTCGACAAATTAGCATCATTGTGCACAAAGGAAGTGTGTGAGTGTGTATGAGTGCGCTTGCATGCTCTGTTGAATATATTTATTTTAAGCTTTAATATGTAAAAACATGCTTGGCTACACCTCCCAGTGAACCGAA
The DNA here is from genome assembly GCF_963422515.1 of Blennius ocellaris. Lineage (NCBI taxonomy): Eukaryota > Metazoa > Chordata > Actinopteri > Blenniiformes > Blenniidae > Blennius > Blennius ocellaris. The sequence continues at coordinate 10,560,292 of NC_137671.1, read as the reverse complement.
CATCTGCTGAAGTTTTCTTTTGAGATAATAGGAAGCACCTCATATATATGTAGTTACTTTTCCACTCAAGCTGTTTTAATGAGATTAGGTGAAAAAAAAAAATCCATTGTGTAAAAGAGGTAACTGAACTCATTAGGACTATTAGAAAAAAGACATTTGTTGGCAAATAATTTTTGGTGTTTCGATGATGAAAGCCATTGTGTGGGTTGCTAAAAACCCCCCAAAAATTACACACCTCTTCAGTGTTTTTCATTAGCATATTTGCTCAATGGCAATTTGCATGTCAGCCTCGACTCAGAGGAATATGAATAAATATGTGAATCAAAACAATCTTCTGGCAAACGTGCTTGTGGAATCCAAAAAGCTTGGAATGACGTGTGAAGTGTGATTAAAAAAAAAAAAAAAAAAAAAAAAAGCTTGGAGGCAATGATTTTCAGTCCTCATAAACTTGTGTGTCAAAAAAAAAAAGTTGATGCATGAGGAGAATAGAAACAGGACAATTAATTGTAAACGGCTATAGGACGACTTTGTAACTAATGAGATGAATTGGTAAAAGTGGCATGAAAAGAGCATTTTAAAGTTTAAACCTGAGCCATGTGTGATCTATAAATCAATCTGAAAACCCTGCACTCAGATGTAGATGTACATAATTCACAATATGCTATTTTATTTTAAATGAGATTGATTGCATGGTTTTCTGTGAGTAATCACATTGCTACACATGATTTGATACTGCCTGTAAAAATAAAGTAGTTTTTATTGTAAAACTACTGCAGTGTAAACAAAATCGCAATATCATTTGTTCCACAACAATCAAAACAAATTAGATTAAAAAAAAAAAAAAAAAAAAAAAGCAGTGCAGCAGCAGGATGTATATTTATCTGCAGTGCATTGGGGTGTATTGGGTAATATGAAGGTGGTTTAATTGATGGAGGAGCTTTTCTTTATTGGGCAGGTGAAAACTGTTTTTGACCGCTGTAGCAGGTAAATGTGTGGCTGCTTCGAACGACGAGTGTGAGCTTTAATGCAAATCGCAAGTTTTGAATGTGGATAAAGGAGAAAAGTGTTTAAATGAACATTACAACTCAGACTTTCATTCATCCGTCACACCAGCAGGCACTGTGTCAATGGAATATCTTGGCGTAGCATCTCAGGATGTTATTCCCCTTATACCGCTTTTCCATTAAAACCGACCGGCGAATACTGTAAGTAGGTTGACGTCTGGAACGCATCGGCATTCGCCATGTTTCACACTGCAAGATAAACTTCAAGTCACAGTTCAAATAATCTCCTCTCTGCGGGTTTGCCGGAGCGCCACCGTCTCTGTGTCTCACCGGTTCAGCATCATTTTGGCCAAATTGCCAACAATCTACTCGCTCCTTGACCGTGACCCCGTTTCCCCACCCGGGAAGATCGACTGACACCCGACTGGGCCGCTCAAACGCCGGCTGGGTGCAAATAAAATGTGGCTTGTTCTACAAGATCTGATAAGCTCCTGTGGCTGTGTGTTCAGGTTGGTCATAGTGGTGATATGTAGAAGTCAGCATTTTGGTATCAGTTTGAGAACTACAGCTCTAATTGGTGGAGACTTGACACTGATTTCAAGCCAATACTCCTTAATGCCCCCTCCTGTCCCTTGTGCTGATTTATGTCTGCAGCCATGTTTTTAAAGAAACCTTGCAACTGTGTTAAAGTGTGATAAAGTCATTGTTGTTGTTAATCAATAAATACGTCAAGGTGATAATTAACTTGCCCAGCAGCCTCGTTTAGAGCAAATCCTCCCATCCAGGCTACTTGAGAGATTGGACCACAAACGGCATCAATTACAATTGTGCATCATTGTATTGGAAGACTCTGGCCTCTTTGCAGTTCAGACCTCTGGCCAATAAATGGAAATGAAGTCCCACATCATAAAATACAAACTCTGGCTCGGATTACCCAGGACTGTCGAGGAGCTCAATTAAATTCAGTTTTTGTTACATGTTTTACACTCTCCTCTGCCTTTTGTTTTGGAAATAGGCTTGAAAAAAAGCACAGTCGGCGCACAATGTGGGACGTTTCCACTTTTAGTTCCCCCCCCGTCTGTCACACATCAGAACGACCCACTAACACTGATTTGAGGTGTATTAAGGTAATTATTCGTCCCCATATGAAAGTTGAAACTACAAAACAGCCTTCATAGTTCCCAGTGAAGCCTTTTGTGTGTCTTCCGGCGGCGCTTGTATGCTCCAGGCGCTCCTTTTGAATAGCTGGTGGCTGCTGGAATCGACTTTGGCCATTTGTAGTCCCAGTGGGAGCAGAAATCCTCGCTGAAGCAGTGTGACCACCGAGCTCTCTGGAAAAAAAGAAAAAGAAAAGAGAGAGCAAGAGCAAGAATAAAAGGAGAGGAGGAATGAAAGAACGGATAGACAAAAGTAGGGGCTAAAGACGAGAAATAGAGATATAAAACCCAGAGAGGCTGGCGCAGAATAATGGCGAGAAAGGCAGGGTGGGAGGGGGCGATGTGACGCTGGAGACACGCACAGCAAGACTGTGGTGTGTCTGACTCCGCCCACTTTGACCTTGGTCGCACCACGGCCATTCATCCATTCACACCGACGTACACACGGGACACAAGGCAGCACTCACAGGCTGGATAATGCGTCCCACCACAACAAAAAAAGAGAAAAAGAAAGAAACTGTTGTCTGGGGTCCAAGCTTAAAGTAAATGCCCCCCGACTTCCTTCACTTCCTTTCCAGTTTTTTGTTGTTGTTTCTTTTCACTGTGTGTGCATCTGTTAGTGTCTATGCGAGTGTGTGTCACAGACCGCACAAGGCCGACTTTGATTCACACATTGTGTGCTTGTGTGTAGGCGGGTGACTTTGTTGGGTAGTCCGTTCGGACCCTCAACACACCACTGATGTGCAAATTCACACTGAGGGCCACAAAAAAAATCACACAGTCGTATTACAGAATGTAACACAAGCAATACATTGCCATTGCTTTGGCTTTTGACGTCGTCTCGACCACCGCAGACGTCCATACAACTCAATAGCTCCATAGATATGAACTGTGTCTATTTTTGACTTGGCAACAAGACAAACGCATAAAAAACCCCAAAAAACAAACAAGGAAAAATTTACAACATTTTTCAACAATATTCTGTGACAAAACTTTTCAGAACAATGTTGTGTGGTTAGTTTAATATAATGCAGAAGGGGAGAGTTGTGATAAAACCTTATTGAGACATCAGAACGACTGCAGGAGTTCCTCCTGCACCATTGTGTGTGTGTGTGTGTGTGTGTGTGTGTGTGTGTGTGTGTGTGTGTGTGTGTGTGTGTGTGTGTGTGTGTGTGTGTGTGTGTGTGTGTGTGTGTGTGTGTGTGTGTGTGTGTGTGTGTGTGTGTGTGTGTGAAGCCCATCACATCCTGTGCTCGGTTTGTTTTTGTTCATGCCGCGATCAGACTTCAATCGACCACGCCGCGGTTTGTTTGGATGCAGACTTAAGCCTGCGTCAAACAAACTTTGTTTTCTTCTTCAAGACATCTTCCAAAGAATCTTCCACACAGTAATGGCAGCTGGTTTTGTTTTGATTGCACCAAACCTGAATCATATTTTATTTTTTATTTTTTTTCCTACAACACCTGCTCTGCTGGTTTATTATCCAGCCTATGGTAATTTAGTCAAGCTCCTGTTTGAGTTATGGAGTTTACTTATCATTCTCATAATGCCGGACAGTTTTTTTATGCATTAATGTTTGAAGATGTGAAAGCTGTCTTGTCCTTGCAAGCGAGCCTGGAGCTGAATGGCTGCGACCTGCTTCTTTGCCAGATAAGTGTACTTTACATTCAGTAACAGGCCAACCTTGCCACTCGCGGTGACCCATCGCTTTTGCTTCATGCTACCGCGACCTTGCGCCGTTTTATTTCTTCCATCTTGCTACATAGAGAAAACACACACACCAACCACGGCAGAGGGAAGACGTGGATTTTTGACCCTTCTGTTTCCTTCTCTCAGTCACACACACACACACATTTATCTCGTCTTTCTGCCCCTGACCCCTCCACACACCCCTCCAGTCCTGTTCTCTTTCCTCAGTTAGTCTTTGGGCACAAACACTTCACACAGAGCCATACAATGACAACTCTGTTATGGAGGGAAGCCTATGGCTGCATTGTACTGCGGTTCTTTGTCTCCAACTATCATCACACATCTTTCTCTCTTTCTCTCTCTCTCTCTCTCTCCCCCTCCATCTCTCGGCGTGGCCCGATCCTTCCTGCTGCACTGTGAGGCTGCAGGCGAACACTGCGTTGCTCCTCTGAGGCTCATATCCAGAGAATTATGATCTTGAAATGCAGTGCTTTTTGTGAAAATGAACAGAAAGGGGGATTTCTTTTTTTTTTTTAAGAGGCATACGTATCGTGAAATATCGTCCAAGGAGAGTTTTATGTCTGGAATGTAAGAACTTGTGCAGCGTGGGCTTTTCAGGTTCAAGCAGCCTTGCTCGTGTCACTCTTCCTCACAATGGGTACTCTCTCTTCCTCCTTCGTTCTTTTATCCCTTTGTCATCCACTCCTCTGTCTTTGTATCTATATTCACATCAAAGTGGCCGACAATGAACTCTTTGTTTCCTTCCGTCTTCGTAGCTCTTTCTTCTCTGTGAATCAATGTTCACATCTGATCACATGGTTGCACATGGCATTCTCTGCAGCCTTCAGTCTGTTTGACGTCCTTCTATTTACAAGAAAACAGTTAATACTTTGACATATGGATGGTTTAACTCTTTATCAACTCGCCATATTAGGTTACTTGGAGTTTCTTCCCACTTCTCATAAACTGATAATTGTCTCATGGATTAAATAATGCTGCAGGATTTTCCCCTCCTGTCTTGGCAAAGGTCTCAAAAATATACACACCATATGATATTTCCTATTATTTGATGGGTGCTCTTTAGGGATGTTGTGGATCAGAGAAAGTATGGTAGCATTGATCACTTCAGGGGGAAGAACAATGTGGAGCCTGTGATAATAAAACCTGCAGTTTGACTCAAAAGGAGACTTTTCGCTTGGTAACGCAGCATTTCTTTAACAACGGTTTGGAATCTTTTCTTCGATGATTAAATATACTCCCCACATGCAGGAAGTCTCATTACAGACCTTTTTTTTTAGTTCGTGCAAAAAAAAAAACACCACCAAAGTGGAATTACTGTGTGTTTTCTGCAGCGTCTGTGACTGGCAGCCCAGACTAATGAGGTATCTGGTTTCTTCACACTGCATGGGAGCTTTTACAAAGTGTCACGTTTAGATATTTCTTCTCTTCTTTTCTTTTTTTTAACTAAATGGCTGTGAACTGAATGTGTTTGTGATTGCGAGACAAACAAAAGAGCAGAAGGCAGAAAAGAAAATGGTATTCAGATGTGTGGATACTCTTGTGTTTGTTTAGTTTTGGACGAGTGCATCTGTGTCTGTGATCTACTCGCTGGTACTACGAACAACTTGGCACAGATGCTCAGTGTGCGTCTGCATGTGCAGAGCTGCTTCTGTTGTTCACAGGTCTGTGAGAAGTTTTTATCTTAAATCCATGCGATTCCCCCCCCCCCCCAAGTCATTTTAGTTATGCATGTATGTGCCTAAGACATCTAACTTCCTATCGCATCATAAAGGGATTTAAATCACGGTTCATATGTGGCTTGGTTTCATTAAGGGACCCGAAATGCTTGATTCTGGTTTCCTGACTGTGTCGTGTGTCTGACGGTGGCTTTCACATGGTTCACTAAATCCCTCCAGTCTCACCCTTCTGCTTTCCCCATGACAACAGTGACTCATAGTGTTTTTTCTTCTTCCTGTGGGTTACAGAGAAACACACAGACACCATACTTGCGTAAATAGCTGCTTTTTTGAGTGCATCATAGGACACAGAACAACCAAATAACCTTGTGCTCCAACACGCAATTCAAATGCAACATTTTTGTCCTTGTACATAGATCAGAGCCTGAGATCTGTGTGCGTTGGTGTGTGTGTCAGGATTTGTGAATATATCCCAGTTTTATTCTGTGTAGTTCATCTGACATTCACACTTAAGCAAAAAAAAAAAAAATGCCCATTGGATTCATCCATGTTTTTGAACCTTATAAAATACACGCACGCACAAAGTGATGCACAAAAATCCTGAAGACTTCTGTAGATGATGGTCATTCACAGCAAATAATTTGCACGATTTCCATCACTACTGGTGTGCGAGTGTGCATCATTGTCATTGTCGTCATCATCAGCCAGTGCCTTTCAAACACTCATGGTCACTTTACAATACACATTGAAAATGCTGTTAAAAACAAATAAAAACACATTAGTAGCAGTCAAACCATTAAGGCAATTTGCAGCAGATGAACACAGTTTAAGATGAATAGACTTGTATTTATTTACTTATAACAATTGTCCGTTTATACGCAAATGGAAGCAAAAATCTAAAATGATGTAGCTAGTATATAGGCCTATGTTGGTGTTGTTGGTTTGTGTTTGTCATAAAAACCACACACACATGCGCACACTGACACAACAGACCTTTTCTGTTTTCACTTATAAATGTTGTTAAAGTGGGACCTAAACTTCCTGTATATGAATGTGAATGTGATTGGCTGGTGACCTGTCCAGGTTGTTCTCTGCACTCACTTGTAGTTAACTTCCATCAACTCCAAGTAAACCTTAGTTAAAAAAGCAGCATAAAAAACATAGACGAATGAACGTTTATAATAAAAAGTCTTCAACGGAAATAATGGCTGAAATTGTCACAAGCTGCAAGAGAATTTAACTTGTGGCGTTGCCAGCTGTGGAAGAGGCGGCACTGTGTGTAATTCCAACTCCTGGCTTGAAATTAACATGTGCAATCGATAATTATAGTGAATTAAAATTTGGATGCAGCTCTGCTGCGCTGGCTGACCTTTCTGCCACTCTCGCTGGCATGCGTGTGGCTACATGGGGAGTGATGGAGACAGACGAAGGCTGGCCCAGAGGGAGGACAGAGACCGAGGTCGACTGGAGGGCACAGAGAGGAAACGATTGAGGGGGCGTGTGCAGCTGCATGGATGGTCGGCTAACATCTCTGTGCACGTGTGAGAGCTCCAGCGCCACGTCTCGCAGACACGTCACTATCTAGGTCAGTGTGTTATCTGCTCAGGGAGGCCAGAAGTTACATGCAGGTGGGATAATTCAGTGAGACATTCCTCCCGATTCTACATTTTTATCAGATTATGTACAAACGTGTGCGAGTTGATTTATATATATAGCAACGGCTTTTGCATACTGCACATGTTGTGCACAGGACTGAGCAGCCACGCTCACATGTGCACCCTCAGACTGCCTTATTCTTCCACCAATCACCACACAAACACACACACACCATTCTAACACAACCCTACAATTCTAGGTCAAACTGTCCATGTGTCATTAAAAATTGATAGCCGCTTTCCTTGCTGGGCCGGTAGCTGTCTGTCTTTTTGCTCTGAAGTACTTTATATTGGGCCGCCACCGAAGAAATATGAAAGTCCCTCACTCCCTGATCCATTTTAGGTGACTCATAGCCAGGTATGAACAGGAGATTAGACTAATGTGTAGGTGTGCGTGAGCATGTGTGTGTGTGTGTGCAGGATAGTGCTTTGAAGTGTGGGAAGGCTGTGAGTGTGTGGATTACACTAATCTGTTCAAACGGCATGTTAAAGGTAGAAGGAGAGAACCTGAGAAATTAAACAGAGATGGAGGATGAAGCTTTTAATGGAGTTTTAAAAAGAAAAATGGGGCCAAGAGGGAAAAAAAAAAGAAGATAAATACCTAGCAAATGTGGACGCTACAAAGAAGACTCATTAAAAAGAAGCGGAGCAATGCGTGGATATCAAACTGGGATAACTACTGTCATAAAGCGCCATTAGATACTCGTGAATATTATACGTTTTCTGTGTTCGCACATTTTTTTTTTAATCCTATTTGAGAACTTGTCCTCACATGTATTTATTTAGATTCAGGTTGAAAATGAACTGCTTTTGTTGCTGCTGTCATTTCAACCCGCTGGGGTTGAATTTGGCACACGCGGCGATGGCTTTTGTTTGCGCGTCAGCCGCAGCGAACACGGAGCCATCCAACCGCTTTCTAATACGCCATTTATTCTTGTAATCTGCATAAAGTAGTTGTGCGCTGAGCTCTCGCACGTATACACCTGCCCCGTGAGCTCAGGAGTATTGTGGAGCCGGCTCGTGTCATTTCTCAGGCCCTGCAGTTCGCCCCCAGGCTTAATTTGTTCTGTTGCCAGCCTCGGCGAGCTGGCGCGTTCCCTCCGAGTGGCGAGCGGCGGTCATCACGTCGGGGCGTCTGGCACTGAACAGACCGGGAGCTTTGGTCTTGAAGTGGCTCTGCACGTCTCTGATTATCCAAATTATGTCCGCGAGACTGTGGCAATGCATACGGAATCCTGCAATTTGTGTCATTTGCACCTTGATTATTCTCTTAATTGCACCGTTGTGGTGTTTTTAAATGGGCGCCGTTTATTTTTCATCCCATGTTATTTCACAATCGGCTGCACAATACTCAAGAATTGTTTGCGTGCACTTCTGTGTCTAATATTATCTCTAATGATTAAAAAAAAAAGAAGAAGAAGAAAGAAATATCACAGCAGTGGGAGAGGAGCAGACTGTGAAAACAAGAAGCCTTTAGAATCTCTGGACCAAACAGTGTCTGCAGGCACTGCAGAAGGGTCAGGCATCCTTCAGCTAAATTTAAATCACACGGAGATGTATTCTGGTTGAAATCCAAATCTGGATGCAAAACCAGAGAACACATTGGAGGTGGACGTGAAGTATTGAGAGGCTCAAATGGAGGCAAAATGAGGGAGAGGCGTTAGGAAACAAATATGGACGTCTTTCTTTGCGGTCCGCTGTGCTTTAGACTCGTCCATAGAATCTTAGCAGAAAAACAATGATTCATCATCATGACTTGGTTGGGAAATCAATAACGCGGAGGATCAATCGCTCCCGCCTTTCACAACACACAGGATTATGGGAAACACATTTCTATCTTATAACCTTCAAGCAAAAGACAATCGACACCTGCTTGTTTAGCTTTGTAAGCATTAAGTTATCATTGGCAAAATATTGCTTTTAAAAACTCCCTGTAAGCTCGTGAGGAGTTTTATAATGATGTGTCATAATAAAAAGAAAAAAAAAATCACATGTTGATAACCCTGATATAAATGATCACTGTGCTTCATTTATTGTCCATTTGCCAATGAGCAGCGAACCAAAATATGTCCTTCTAACCTCTAATTCACAACTCTTCACACCTGTGGGAGACAAAAATCCGGCTCAGATCACACATTCTCCTCTTCTAAACACTGGTGGGAATTATTTACTGTTGATTCAGAGCAATAATAATATAATTGGAGTCCTTTCTGTATTATTTTCTCCCTGTACCTGCACACACTTCCTTTAAATGACCTGGTATTTCTCACACATGTAGAAGACGTGATATTGAGTTAGTTATAGTTAACCCTCACCCTCCAGTTGATAACTTGAAGCTGAGTTGATATGAAGAAGGCCAGAGTGTCCATGTTGGCATGTGGTAATCTGATCTTCCACCTCATACGTCCTCCCCCCAATGTCATTAGTTTGAAACCCTTTTACTTCTCCATTGATTGAATTTCTTTATATTCCATGGCTGGAAAATGATTAAAGTGTGCTCCCCAAGTGCTTCTGCCCTTTTGTAAGTCAACTTTGATCCTCAATATCTGGCAGGTTATTCATTTGAACTGCACAAACTCATCCCTGTGACAAGACGGTCATACTGATGAAGTCCTGGTTTCCCCTCTCTGTTTTCTGCATGTTTTTTTTTATTATTATGTTACGATATATTAATGCTTAAATAGTGTTCCTGTTTTGCACCATGGATTTGCTCATAATTCTGTTGCTAATAGCTTAATAACTGCGCTGAAGGGACTAATGTGACCAACGTCCAGTCCAATGAGAGCGGGGGAATTAATTTCCATTCACATGTTTATACCTGCTAAGTAGTGTGAATAGTAAAGAGACTTCTGTGGCAGTGTTCAGTTTTATCATGTTTGCTGCCTCAAGTTTAACTCTTGGTGTGCCGAGAACCAAATTCCCCATGAAAAAATTCTTTATCCACCACTGGGTGTAAAAGATAGGATGAGGGAGTTAAATGAATAAAGTAAAATAAGATTAAAGATCTGCTTACACGACAACGTGTTTAAAAAAAGAAAAAGAAAAAAGAAAAACCTACAAGCCAAATGCATAGTTTTCAGCATTTCTACTGTTTCCAAAACCAAGATAATTTTCAAAACTTTGTTGTGCAAATGCAAACATTGACAAACTTGTTGACAAAGCCTTGATTATCATACAAAAAGCTCTTGGGGGGGGGGAATGAAAAGAAAATTTAAGTAAATCATTGATAACTCTTTCATATTGTATTTGTTTTGACCATTGTATCCTCCTCATGATATTAATTTCAAGTTGAGAAATTGATCACTGAGCTCTGCATTATAAACACAACCATTTTAAAATGTTTTGGCCTATCACTATATAATATTTAACTTTTTTGTATGGTACACCTATAGTGCTCAAAAGATAATATTTTGCAGAAATCAAGCCATTAATTGTAAACACTATAATATTTAGTTGTTTTTTTTTCCCCTCAAAAAAATCTGTATGCTTTGGTCACTTTAATGGATTTCAACATGTCTTGTTATATATAAGAGGCCCATCATTTATGCATATAAACATAGTGTTTATCTTGGCACTGACATTTTAAAAATTTTTTCCAGACTCTCCAGTTCTTATATGATATAAAACAGAATGAAGTTTCAGACGGTCCAGCTGGGATTGAAAAATCTCAACAGAGGGGTTGTCTCTGGACTTCTTTCCTGTGCACATTGCAGAGTCCACCTGGTGAAATCCCACAATCCTACATGAAACTGAGCTGCAACAAAGCAGCAGCACGAACCCTGCACAGCCTGGAGCCAGGCGTAATTCGTCCTCCGCTCAGGTGCATTCTGGCCTCGTTCCGCGTGTCGTCAGCATGTTTTTCTGTCACTTTAAGGTCAGGCTACAATATATTAAAAATGAAATTTGGCCATACTTTGCACATCCCTTCCCACATCTGACCGGATTTAGTAAAAGCTCCAGATGAAGGGCTCATTATGAAACCAGCAGGTACGCCTGCACGTATATCTTATGCAGTCAGTGCATTTCGCCGTCCAGCACAACATAACCTTTCGTGACACACCTTCGGAAATATTCAGTTTGTCCTCCTTGAACCCTGGAGCATGTGAAATGTCAGGCGGCGACAACAAATTTAGGTAGGACGCACGTATGCCAGGCAGACAGCCGGGAAGGCAGAGGAGCTTCGTCCAAAGCGCTGACATTTTGGGGGAGGGATTAAAAAAAAGAAAAAGAATGTGAAATATTGGCTGACATTTGTGCTGGAGGAGTGTGTGAGAGCGCGTGCGCGTCTCTGTCCTCTCGGATGTGCGCAAACGAAGACAGTCATGAGGCGTAAGCCTGGGAGCAACGAGGAAGAGAGGAAGAAGACGACACAGCCGACTAGATTCCAGGCAGAAAACATCCTATTCCTACATCGGGGCTGTCTTAAAGACGCAGCCGTCGTCCCACTTTACCGACATTTTCTGGACAATTTAAGAGGCTGCTTGTCGGATTTGTGGTCCTCTGGCTCGTTTGGACATTCACGCCGTGTTGCAGTATCTCAACACTAATGCAGGATTTTGGGAGGTGGAAATGATTTTTTTTTTTTTAACTCAGTAAGACTTTAGAGTAACACATAGACAAGTCTTCCCTTATGGTTGGTGTTCTTAATTGCATTTTAAACATCATATATGATGATTGATGGGATGGAATAGTATTTTGCTGAAGGGTGTTATCGTGTGTGCTCTCAAGGCTATAACCCAACAGTGAATGCGTGACTCATGTCCAAAATGGTTTTAATGAGTCAGAATCTGTCTTTGACCCTTTATTACAATCTTTGACCTTCCATTGTACATTAAAGGCTTGGTATATGGTTTAACAATTTACATCAAATATATACTACACTGGGAAAATTGAGCATGGGTAAATGAATTGAAAAGGATTTCCCAATGTTTTTCTGCAGAAGGGATATTGGTACCGCAACTCATTGCAATATGCACCGTAGACCTGGATAGTTATCACCCCTCATGGGGGTAATTCTCCAACTTCTTACTTGTAGTGTGTATAGTATATTCCCCATTTACACAACAGCATTTCAGAAAAGTTCCATGTCGACAGAGAAACATTTTGAAAGAAATGTCAATTTACAACTAAATGGCAGAGACAGTGAAAACAATGTATTGTATTATATTTACATGCTGAGCCACTAGTGGATGCGGTTGTTGTTTTTGAAATGAGACCACACACGTGAGCAAAGAACATTAAGCTATAAGCATCAACCTTGTGCATGTGCAGAAGAAGTATTTACGATGGTGGTACGCATTCATGGCAGCAGGGTTTCAAAAAAGTTGCGTTTTCGAAAGGTTCCACCTTGGGAGCCATTTTCTAAGAGGTTAATTTTTAGTGGCTCCAAGCACAGTTGTTGCGTAAACGGACGCCCACAAGACACCAAAATTTCTCCATTTTCACTTGAAAATACTTGTCATTAAACATAAATGTTTAACGTTCATCTTGAACTGCTGTTTTGTAAAAGATGAGCTTTGTGAAACTTTCTGAAGTTCTGTTGTGCCGATAAAGCTTCTAGGACAATTGAACAATAGTCAGATAATTAGATTTAAATATAGAGTGACGAGTTTATCTCCAAGTCCATTAGATGAATTAGATTTTAAATGTATTGTTATATTGTTTATAATGATTTCATCCAGCCAAGCATACAAAATTATGAGACAGTTGAAGGACTATGAATGCATATTGACCTAGTTGCTGAAAATAGTCTCCTCAATGTCTGGGACATTTTATTGGACTTATTATTTATTGGATTTCAACCATACTCAATATGTGCCGCAGTGAATAAAGATAGGAATCGAATCTCTGGGCATTTCTCATAATACTTCAGATATTGAGGTTGACCAGTAAAAATCATTTTCTTTATAAGGGCACCATCGCCTGTGGAATGACGTCAGCAAATTTCCGAAAATTATGACTGTGCGAGACAGAAGACATTGATTTAACCTTTTGTGAATCACCCACAGCCTGCGACCGAGGAAATAAACCTGACACGTTACCAAAAAAAAAAAAAAAAAAACCTTTTACTAAAGGAACACAGTACAATTTTCCCCTTCTCAGAATGGACATGCAGAAAGAGGAAGTCTGAAATCCTCCAGTCCAAAGAAACACCTCAAAATCTCAGTCGTATGATGCCTTTTTCTATATTTTAGTGGATTAAAAAGCACTTATCCAGATTGAAGTTGAGTGTCGTTCCGTGTCCCATGATGCATGACGCCACATATCGCACATTACAATACAGCACAGTCCTGCAGGACTGCCGCAAGGCATTCTGGGATGTGTGAGAAAACAATAGGTAGACTTTTTTTTTTTTTTCCATGTACCTGCAATGTGAAAAACCCTCACAAGGTGATCTACTGGACAAATATATTATCGTGGGATAAAGTAACTGAAAGACAATGCTGGGAGAAAACCCCAAACAAAAACAATGAAAGTCGACCAGCTTAACAGTTAATTAAAAACGGTTAAACCCTGTAGGCTGTGCTGGAACTAAAACCGCGAGACAGTCAAGGGCAATCCAGTGCAACCCTTGAACCGTGACTGCAACACAAACTGTCGATGAAAAGAGGAAAGAAAAAAAAACCAAAAAAATAAACCAGGGTGCAGCACAGTATTGTTGTGGGTATTGCACAGCAGAATAACGGCGGGAGTCTGTCAGCTGTCTTGACAGTGTTGCAGGATATTTATTTATTTTTTACCTTAAGAGGTACTGTGTGCCAGAAAAAGACAACATGTGTGTGTGTTTGAAAGAGGAAACACGAATGGAGAGCAAGTGGGTAAAGGGTAGGGAGACATGGAAAAACAACAGAGAGGTGGGGAGGGAGGGGGGGGGGGGAGGATGGGGAGGCGATGCCAAGGTACCCTGCAGTTCTCCCTTTGACTCCAGGGCACAGATACATTTCCTCTCTGTGCAGTTCTTTTTTTTTTTAAACACACACACACACAGTGACCTGAATTATTGACTGTAAGCGAACACAGTGGAGAAATAGTGCTGAGTTTTCACACTGTAAGTGAATCTTAAAGTAAGGCTGGCGGTGAGCAAGGGAACACCAGGATGCAGGCTGTGTTCTGGAAGCATTTCAAGTTGCGTTTGTGCTGGGAAGCGTCATATCCGATACGCTGGGAAGCCCATTTTTTGCGTAACTGTAACATGCTAAGGGTTTACTGAAGGGTTACTGAGCTGAGACGTCAAAACCAGTTTACCTGTATACACACACACACACACACACACACACACACACACACACACACACACACACACACACACACACACACACACACACACACAATCAATTGAATTCAGCGTCATTTATATAGCACCACATACAACACAGTCATTTTTCAGGTGCTTTTAGCAGAAAGAAACCCAGCCCATGAGAACACTGTTGTGGCTTTTCTCATTTTTAGGCTTTGATTGGATTAGAATGCAGTAAAATAAAATGTAAAAAAAAAATGGTACAGAAAAGGTTTATGCTTGTTTTAAGTGATGATGAAGTTTTTGTTTTTGCCTTCTCTGAGGCAGAGATGTAAACCCCACAAGCGTTCAACTCCTTCACTCTCACCCACCACCATTTAAAATGAGATCTACACAAAATCTTTTTGCATTTGAAAGATCTTAATCCCTGGCTCATGTTGAAACCACATTTTATTTTCTGTGGGATGAGCTCTCTTTTTTTTTTTAACCTTGAAATGGAGCAAGTCTTTGCAGGTACATTTCTATTGCAGATGGTGCTGTACTGTATTTTCATATCGCATTTATTCTTCCGAAGAGAAACTGAGTTGGCATTTCTTGCCAGCTTACATTCATTCATTCATTTTCAAGTGAAAATGTAAAACATTCAAGTGCGTTGCCATGACAATGTTGCTCGGCGCCATGGGAAATGCAACTTTTTTTATACACTCTGACTCCGCCTCCGTGTAGATGAAAGAAAGTGCAACTTTTACAACGTCCGTAAGTAAATCGTTCTTCCACACATGCATGAGTAGATAGACAATAACAACAATGGCGGCATCCAGAGTGTCATGATCTCCAGTTCATATTCTCCCAGGACTTTTAGAATTGGGCGTCACCCCGTAACAGTAATCTAGCTTGGTTGTCTGTCCATCTGAAGTTCGCCATTGTTACTGTTTATAGGGTCTTTTTCTCTGTGCATGTGGCCGTACAACTATTGCGTCAATGTGAAATCTTTCTGAAAATACGATACGTTTTCACATGAAGCGTTGTCATGTAAACGGGGCCTGTAAGCAATAGGAGAACGGGAAAGAAAAATACGGCACTTCTCTTGACAAAAATAAACAAAAGAGATTACGTGAAACCGTTTCCGAAACTTTTGCTTGCTTCATGCATCATAGTTGTGAAACACGTTGTGATGTGTTGTCTGCACTGCAGGACCACGACGACAGGAAGTGAAAATCTGACTCCTTCACGAGGGCTCGTAATCAATGTCACAATAAAAAAATACAAAACCACTTTGCTGCTATTATTTTGTAAACCCAGAGCTCTTCCTCCTCTCCCTGATGCCAGCCTCTTCCTCCCTCCAACAATAGCCGGCCCCTCCGTCAGCTGCTGTGTCCCCGGGAGGACTCTGTCTGCCACAGCTTGCAGCCGAGTGGAACAATCATGCAGTCACACCTCGGGAACAGGAGGAGCCCACTCCCTCTGTTAGAAAGCCATCTTTCCAGTCGGAGGCGTCCTTGTGACGCAGCGGGTTGCAGCACAGATTGCATTTTCACAAGGTTGAGGACTTGAATCTGGCCCTGTCTGGTTTGATTCCCTTCTTCGCTGACAACATAATGGCTACATGGGAGTGGCGCTCACAATGAAAGCCAGGGAGGATCGTTTCTTGGTTTAATGTGTTTTTGAAGAAATTACTTGGACCTGGTGAAGAGGAATATGCTAATTGATGTTCAGAGTCTGTAATTTAATATGAGATGTGCAACATCAACAATCCATCAATGACAGAAAAGAGAATTCATTCGACTGAAATGCAAGATTCACTATGTTGTTTGTGAGCCTCTAACTGGACCCAATGTTGATTTGCATTTTTGTGTGCATAGTCATGCTCGTCATCATTTAATAGGCTTTAATACTTTATTCTTTCAGTTGCAGAAAAGTCTTATCATCTTATTCTCAGCTGCTACACCTGCAGATTTCTATGTGTGTTTTTTTCCCAGCAGCCAATGTGGCCAAAACAACCGGGCCTCCCCCTTATTACTGATTTGTCTCGCTTTTGTCATTCTGAATTTGAGTTCTTCTCCATCTCCTCTTTACCCCTCATCTCTCTTTTTACCCGTCCTCTGTCCTCTCACCCCCAGTGAGCATGTGTCTGTGTTGGTGTGTGTCTTTGTTGGTGTCTGTGTTGGTGTGTGTGTGTGTGTGTGTGTGTGTGTGTGTGTGTGTGTGTGTGTGTGTGTGTGTGTGTGTGTGTGTGTGTGTGTGTGTGTGTGTGTGTGTGTGTGTGTGTGTGTGTGTGTGTGTGTGTGTGTGTGTGTGTGTTGAGAGCGAGAGAGGCGACAATGTGTTCAGGCTTTCAGCCAGTCTGCAGCCAATCAATGGGAGCTTATCAGGATGTGCTCTGCGGATGTCTGCAGCCGAATCCAGAGGCAGATACGACTGAGCCCGGCCCGTCTGGGCTCGACTCAACAGGGGGTGGAAGAGGGAAGGCTTAACAAGTGTGTGTGTGTGTGTGTGTGTGTGTATGTGAGTGTGTGTATGTGAGATGAGGCAATCTGTGTGGATGCGTCTTCTGGATGTTGCAGAGACGAATAGGAGGAGGAGTGATTGTGGGTCTTTGTGTCAATCAGAGGAAACAGGGATTTTTATGACAGACAGTCGAAGTTTGTGTATTTTTGCAACTGAGATTGATGAAATCTGTTTGTTTCCCCACTCAAGCTTCCCATTGTCAACCAACATGTATGCCTTTCATTGATTAAAAAAAAAAAGTGGAAAAACTTTGACATGCAACGAAAATGTTCATTTCTTTGAGGTGACACAAACGTCTTTTCACATATAAAGTAAAACCATTTTTTCTAGCTTGCGCTATAGAAAACAGTTATTTGGGTATATTCATGCCGAAAAAAAAAGATGCAGTGAATGAATGTGTGCGTTTGTTCTGCTCCGAGGCTTTGACTCAACTAATTGTAAACCTAAACCATACGTTGCAATACGCGGGACACACACACACACACACACCCACACACACACACACACACACAAAGTCTTTTCAGTTCCTGTGTTTCCATCACGGTCCCTTTCCTCCTGAAAACAAGAGCCGTCTGCTTCTCCTGCGACTTTGCCATCTCTATGGCAATCACCACGGCAACAAGTTACCTTAGTGACTTTTTTTTGTTGTTTTGTTTGTCGTGCCCAATTGCCACAGCTTCCCGCTGCTAATTTTCCAGTGCAGATTGAGGCAGATTACCGCTGGCAATCAGTGACGGCAGCAAGAAGAGACGGTTTCTTATCTGAGCTGCTGATTTACCATCCCGATACATTTTATTACAAATTCAGAAGATTCACCCCTTGATGAGAAATCACATTTTTGGCAGTGTGGCGGCTCCCTCGGCATACGAACAACCGGAGGCAACTAATTGGGATTTCAATTAGGGGCCTACCGCACCAAATGGCTCCTCCTCTCTGTGTAATTAAAACCTCCGACTGGGTAGTAATTGGAGGAGATGGATGGGTGGAAGGGTGGATATGAAGGGTGAGGAGGCAGGAAAGAAAAGGGGAAGAATGGATGGGTTCAGGCTGGAATTGAGGAAGGCATGAAGAGATAAAAGAAAAGATAAGAACAAGTCTTGAGTGTGGATTGTTGATCCCAGAGGGATTTTCCAGCAGCTCTCCTGGAACACAAAAACAACAAAATGTGATCAACAATAAATTCATAATTCTTTTTTTTTTTTTTTTAATCCAACAAATATACACGATTCAGATAAATACACTGAAAGCAACACCTTCATCGAGACAAATGTAAAATAAAAAGAAACTCAATTTAACTCCACTAAAAGTAACACTATATATGTTAGAAAGGGAAGGATGAATAACTAATAGCTCACAGTGAAGACAAAAATTGGAAGAAAAAAATACCACAGCAGGTGAATGAAGAATACTTGGGAGGAGATAAAGGACCATTACGGGTGAAATGAAGAGCAGATGATGGGAAGGGAGGATGCTGGGGGGGAGAGAGGAAGGACACCATTAAGGGAGGAGGGCAATTTGCTTGGATCCTCAAGGAAGAGTTGGATGGGGGAGAAAGATCACTAGACACCAATGATCGGTGTGCAGGATTCAGTGTATGTGTGTGTGTGTGTGGGGGGGGGGGGGGTTAGAGGGCGGGGGTTACCATGGCAATAAGTGGCGCTCGTTAGAGACGGTCCATCAAGCAGTCCGCAGCAGGTGTCCGTCTGGGGCATTCTGGACCTGCAAAATACCTTTCAATCAATCTGTAATTGGTGGCAGACCCGTTATTAGTGCTACCTGCGCTTGTCTGTGTCTTAGAAACCAATAACGGTGAAGTAATTAAAAAAAAAAAGGGTGGGGGGGTGCTGGGGGTAGGTGGGGGGCCGGGACGGACACGCCTTTTCCTGACACCTGATGTCTTAATACAGAGGAGCAAGAAGTGCGCTGGGGATGCAATCACACCGGGTGTGTTTTCGCTCATAGAGCAACAGCAAAAGTAAAATGAGCAACATTTCCGATGACGTCACGCAGGAGGACGATGGAACACCCTCATAGCTGTAAAAACCCGAAGAGAAGAAAATCATCTTGCATCTAAATGAAGTCATTAGGCTGGATGCATGTGATGCATTATTATGGAAATCAGTCAACACTCCAATAATGATTTCACGTTGGACATTATAAAATGTAGAGAGAGAGAGAGAGAAAAAAAAAGGAGTCGATGCTGAACTCTATTTAGCAGTGTCAGGTTCAAGGTCTTGTTACTGTGCATGCGGCCTCTCTGTCACACCTGTCATGGCTTTGGGGCTGCTGGAATATAAAGGAGGCATTGTTATGGCTTAACGCTTATGCTTCACCTATAATGACAAGTCAACATGTCTGCGCCGTGTAAAGACGCGCTAAACGCTATTTACAGCTCGAGTCCAATGTCGTCGCACCAAAGCGTGATATATTTGAATATGCGAACGGTTTCGTAACATTGCATTGAGCTTGTTTTTCTGTGCTTTTCAACACTTCAGATGTTCTTCCTCCGGATCATGTTTAGTGTGGAGTGTGCTGCCAGGTTGAGTCGCCATGAAGCAGACACACCTGCTGTTGATGGAGCTATTTGCTGGCAGCACAGAACTCATCAAAAGAAATCTGAGAACATGCCAAATGTTGCTGTTTTATATATATATATATATATATATATATATACCTCGTTGCTGGATAAACTCATCTGTGGCTTAACTCTAGCATGAGAAATCCACACGGCCCAACTTGAATCGACACAAAGAAGAGAGTTTAGACTGACACAATAATACCTCTTCTTTGGCAACCGAATCCTGTTATTTTTGTCAGCGTTCGAGTGGCTGAACTTGTTATTTGCACTGAACCGGTCCTGTTATTTGACTCACCTCGGCAGTAAAGCAAACCAGGAAACCGCCTCCTATTTTAAGATGAGGTGTTTATTACAAGACTCCCGATCATTGTTACTCGATCCGTTCTGGCACTTAGGAAACCATCTAACATTTTAAAGCGAACTAAAACAAGCAACAAATGGTAATGCGATATAATTAACAAAAGGGAATAAAGCCAATACCCAGCAGTGTGTGTGTGTGTTAGCAGCTACTCCACATTATACAAGTGCAATTAAAGTTGCTCCAAATCTCACAAGCCATTATAGACTCATAAAGTGTGATGCATTGCCGACACAGCATTTCTTTTTAATTCCTGAGATACATTGAATTTAATTAATTTAAGTGCATTGCAGCACCTAAGATATAACTAACGTATTCTGAGACTCGCTGAACACACACACACACACACATCCAGCATGTCCAGTGATCCGTAATGGATGTTTCATACGGCAAAACACATTGTCACTGTTGTTTTATCAACTCAAAAGACAAAGATGATGGGTGATTCTTCTCGATTTGCAGAGTGAACGATATAAATTGCGGTTCCCTTGAAATGACAGCAGCATCATTGATTTAGTAATGACCAACCAGCCGAATGCGATGGCGTGCATGTCGCCAGTGATGATGGAGCCTCTCTATATGTCAGCAATAAGTCGATTAGTTTTTTTTTTTTTTTTTGTTCTGTCAGCAGCACCATATGAGCATAATTTCCAGGCTTCCACGTTATCCAGCTCCAACTCCTGATACGACCGAGACGCAGCGTCTTAAACAATAAACACAGCACTTTGTCAGAGTGTGAATTTTTATATTAGAGCTCAAAGGGCAAGACGACTGTGCAGAGTAAAGTAATTACCTCTCAGAGATGAGTTTGTGTTTTCTGACAGTATTGATAATTGTAACTCCCGGGACTTGGATCTTGTGGGCGATACTGCGCTCTGTAATCTGGGTGTTCTCTCATCCATGCAGGACTCTCTCTCTTCCTCTCTCTCTCTCTCTTCAGCATCCTTCCACACTGCAGACACAGTGGATGCTGCAGGAAGGAGCCAAATGGCGGCGTGTCGCACAACAGCTGGGCAGCAGCAAACATTTGTGCATGATTACCGGACGCTTTTGGAAATCACAGAGTCAGCAGTGACGGAGCTGTCTGTGTGCCTGCCACTGTTTGCGTGAGACTTTTTCTCTCACCACCAGCTGTGCAGCCGTCGCTTTGATATCGTGAGGCTGCAGTGGGGAGAGAGCCACTGTTTAATATGCAGACCACTTTTAACACATCAGCCCGTCCGCCCACCGCACGACGTCCTCCATATAATGTTTTGCTTATATTTATCTTCAAGCGTAGTTATTGCCTTCGATGATTTCTCTAGAGGTTCGTCTAATTGTGAGACACACGCAGCCCGACTGCTTCAGATGGAAACAATATTGTTGTTGTGACTGGAGATGGCGAGATAAACAATTAGATTTTATAGGAACGGTGCAGTGTCAGCTGTTTACATTCCGATCGAACTTCTGCACTGTGCACAAAGCAAACGGTGCAGACTGTTTCCCTTCTGCAGTATTTAGTCTCTTTGTTGCAATGGTGTTTGAAAATTAAATAGATTAAGTTATTCTGCTGATCCCTTTTGTGTATACTATTCCCGACCTGAGCTATAAAGAAACCGCCAGTCCATGACGCCCTTCTAACGTCTCGACAAAAAGTCCGACCCAATTTACACAAAACAACTTCTTGGAGAATCGAGGCCCAATTCCTCTTGAAAGAACATAAATAATCTAGTAATCTAATTAGCAACATAAAACGGACTGATTCCAGCTCATCTCAGTTTTAAACAGCCCATCGAAACATCCAGGAACCCTGCAGCACATGAAACAGAAAAGACCAATCACATCTAACTAGAATGCTGGTATGTGGAACTTTTTGGAAATATTCCATCTCCATGATCTACAGTCATTTTTGCAGTTTTTAATTTTCATTGCACCCTGTTTTGCAGTTTTCCTATGGGAGCTGCTGCTATTCTTAATTTTGTTGTGGTTCCATGCTACAATGAATAAAGGAATTCTGAGTCTGATTCAGAATGTTTTTGCAATATGGCTGAAATCGATATTTTAAAATGTGAAGAGTTAAAGAATGGAAAACTAGACTTTCAATAAAATGCAGTATGATATTTTTTGGGGGGCTTTTTAAAAGTGTTTTCTTTTTGACAGTATTAAAACGTGATTTTTGACACGCTATAATCTTTTCATCTCGTAGATGAAATGGTTAAGGGATCATAAATAATTAGAATATCAAGCAGTGACAGGTGGTGTGCTGCCGACTCCATCAGGTGGAATCACACTGCCAAAAGGCCTGTTTCATGGCAGCAGAGGCGTAGTTGTTATTTATAACATGATGGCTGATGGCTGACAGCCTTTTAGATATAAACCACACCATTGGGAAAAGCTTGTTAAGCCTTCAATTCAATTTATTCATTTGAGTTAAAAAAAAAAGAAGTAATGGGACCACCTGACCACCACGGCCAAAACTTTATTGATTAATCCAGAATGAAACTGGACTATCCCTCTTGTAAGAGGATTTCATCAATCTTTCCTTTTGTCTTTAGAGACTCAGTGTATAACCTAGAGAGCCTCTGACATAAAACCTGGAGTTCCAGCAGGAGGTTTTCCCTCTGATCTCCTAATCTTGAATAGAACATCCTAATTGGAGCTAAACCCAGACAAAGCTCTCATCGTGCCAACCACGTCTGCGCAAAAGCAGGATAATCTGCAGAGGGAATGAACGTTTCCAGGTAGTTTTCATTTCAGTCCAGCTTGTCCGACAGCTCCGCTGCTGTTTGCGGTCCACAGTGAAGCAGTTGGCCCAAACACAAAGCCTGATTGCTCCCTCTGAGATCGAAACAAATTGTTGATACAAGACAGGAAACACATCAAGCTCGTGTGTGAGGGAAAGATTGAAAGATTTATACTCTACCTAAGTGAGGAAAAAGATGGCTAGATTGAGAATCCGCTCATATATTTACATCCAGCTCTCCCCCTGGCTGTGGTTTTAAGCTTCGGGAAGTTTTGTGGGGTTATTTTTCTTCTGCTGGCGGACTGGTCGTATCCCTTTGAGACTCAGAAGAGGCACCAACATCAATAAAACCCTGCTGAGATTTAGCCTAATATGTTTTTAGGCTACACTCTGAGCAGCCCCCGTGCATAATCGCCATCTCATTTGCATCTTTGTTTTCACTTTCTCTCTCTGGAATGTGTTCTGAGCAGCGCTCCTCACAAGATAAACTTGTTTAACATAAAATGAGCGCATTTCGTTTGTGTGGGGGATTTACTATTAAGTAATTCTTTGCATTGCATTGTTTGCATGTTAAATGGTCTGACGATTTATAATCCAGGAGTCACTTTTCTTCAAGATTACAGAAAGTGTGTCATAATTTGTTGAAGAATTTTCAAAAATAGTGATATTTCAATGTGTTTGGGCCTTTTATTTACACGTAAACTAAGTTATAAGTCACTGGAAACGATTGTATCTGAAATGTCAGGCCACAGTGGAGATTTGGAAAAACATGTAGCCCTGAGATAGCAAGAGAGTTAAGATAGAGAGAGAGAGAGAGTTATTCATTGGTCTGCTGAAAGAAAGTGTGTGGGCACACTTGTGCAGAGCCGGAGACATAAAAAACAAAAGCTTAAATATATATAGGTGTGCACACAGGATATATGGGCCTTTTGGGTTTTGGGGTGAAGGCCCTTTGCTTCAGTTAACATGCATGCATGCACATAGGACCACACACACACACACACACACACACACACACACACACACACACACACACACACACACACACACACACACACACACACACACACACACACACACACACACACACACACACACACACACATGGGGATACGTGATGTGGAGATCCTTCATTGAGCACGTCTCAAGCTCAGCCAAGCATTCACTTCTCCCAGTGACCTAGAAATGAGTGACAAGGCAAACAAAAGCTGAAATGGTCCACTCCTCTGCCTCAGGTTTCCGAATGCTGTCATCATGCAAAGAATGAACGTCTTTTAAGGAACCGGTCTGTGTGGTGAGACAGAATCATTGAGCGATCTCAAATTGCCACGGACACTCTTTTGAAACATTTAAAGCCTCCAAATGTCAGAATCCACCGAAGACTTTTAAGTTAAAAGGAAAAGGTTGAGGCTGCCTCCATCGCCGTGTCAGACGGTTCTCTTCACATTGAAACTGCTGCTTTCACGAGAAATAGCTCAAAGTGCTGAGCTCCCGATGAGATTTCAGGGAAGGTTGTGGATCAGGTAACTTATTATGTGCAGCACAAAGATGTGCATTGACTCTGTCGGTATTCTTCTATAGGTTTGTCTTTACAAGAGTCTGGATGACCATCACCTTGAATATAATGACGAGTGTAGTGAAGTGAGATCGATGCATGATATACAGGCAGTAAGGTACATTATTTTAGTGTTTTGTGTGATCCACCCATACACACATTGACAATTACAGTCAATTTCATGCCGATAGCTTTCAAA
Organism: Blennius ocellaris; assembly: GCF_963422515.1. Taxonomy (NCBI): domain Eukaryota; kingdom Metazoa; phylum Chordata; class Actinopteri; order Blenniiformes; family Blenniidae; genus Blennius; species Blennius ocellaris. The sequence continues at coordinate 10,535,933 of NC_137671.1, read as the reverse complement.
CAATCCTGTCTTTGAATTGTGCGATGAAGCCGCAGTAATCATTGAGACTTAACCCCCACTTATATGACAACCTTTAAGTCAATCATTCAATCTATCAAACTTTATTTTTATAGTCCTTTACAATTACCCAGTGGTATCCAATGTGCTTTACAACAAAGTTATAAAAACTATACATTAAGAAATAAATATGAGAATAATACAGAAAAACAATAAATAAAACACAGGTGCTGACTTCCAGAAATTCATAAAAACAGAGCATGCAGAATGAAATGCACTGCCCTAGACAGAGTTAAAAGCCAACTTAAAAAAGTGAGTTTTCAGCTTTGATTTAAAAAGGCCGAGATCAGTAGTGGTGCGAATGTCGGGTGCAGTTTGTTCCACAGTCTGGGAGCAGCAATAGCAAAAGAGCGACACCCCACTGTTTATATCTCGACCTTGGAATGTCTGAAAGAAGCTGACCTGAAGAATGCAGGGCCCTGCCACGGTCACGTATAGTTAAAATATCAGACAAGTAAGAGGGACCCAGGCCGTTGATGGCATTAAAAACAAACAACAGAAGTTTAAAATCGATTTTGAAACGAACTGGAAGCCAGTGGAGAGATGACAGCACAGGGGGAATGTGTTCACGTCTGGATGAATTTGTTAGAAATCTGGCAGCGGCATTCTGCACTAGTTGAAGACGTGAAATGGAAGACTGGCTGAGGCCGACGTAAAGGGCTTTACAGTAGTCCAGTCTTGAGCTAATAAAAGCATGTATTGCCATCTCAAGATCCTGTTAAGTGAAAGTGCATTGTTTTTCAAATTTTACACTGCAATGGCTGTTGGTTGTTTTTGCGATGAGAAAACAATCTCCACCTTGGGTGCCGTTTTCAAAAAGTTGAGTTTTCAGTGGCGCCGAGCACCGTTGTGGTGAAAACGTACAACCAAATGCAATCAAAATTTTCCGTTTTCACTCAAATATGTTGTCTGGCTTCACAAAGGCACATTAAGAACATGCAAACTGCACACCAACACTTCCTGGCCTGCAATGAAGGACGACGTCATTGCAGGCCAGAGTGCTAATCACTGTTTTATTGTGCCAACTCTATTTTTACCAATATTAAAGTCGATTTCATACATACAAATTAGAGATTAGAGAGTAGAGATTAAACTTATTATGAAAGATTTTGCATCTTGTATATTACATTTTTATCTATATGGCGAGAAACCATATCAAACACGACATGTAAATAAACTTCACTGTGCTGCATAGGTTGAACATGCTGTGAATTGTGCTGGTTACATGCAGTATATCTTACATATACGAGGTGGCTGGTGAGCGTTGAATGGTATCCATAGCAACAAGAGTAACCAGCTGCCCCAGAAAAAAAACCAACTTGGTGTCTTTCCACACGAAAGTATAGTAATTGTCTCATCAATACTTATTTCGTCAATAACAGCAGGGGGAGCTTCTGTTATACGTCTTCTCTCCAGGCTGTTCAGTGATGTGACACACCAAGTTAAAGTCATGAGTGTATGAAATGCATTACCAGAACAAGGCTACAATTTACATTCCCATAAAAACAATTATGAATATCCTAAATTACATTTCTTCCTCTCTCAACCGAGTGACTAATACCACAACAAAGGGTCTATTTTTGCAGTTGCAAGTGGTTTTCTAATGTCGAGTCCAGACTGCATTGACAGTGAAAATGTATTTCGCTGAACAAAGGAGACAATCAACACTTAAAGTACGCAGAGCAGCACAGCATGTCCTCAGTCTCACCCGTGTTAACTTACATCCAAATGACATGTCGACTCACAGAGCCTGGAAATGGATCGGAGATGAGGTTTCGACCCACTGAGTCACATCTTGGCTGTCTGTCTTTTACATAAACATGGCCGACCGAGTGTGCGTGTGACCTAATCTGTCTTTGAGCGGGCGCTCAGCTGTGTAACGGCGTTTCTGCTCTGCTCGCCGAAGATGGATGCTTTCAGATGTTCCTCAAGTGCTTTGCATTAAATTCATTCTAAATAGGACATTAATGTGCAAATGTGGATGTTGTGTTCTTGATTTTTTCTTTTTCTTTTTCTGTGAACTGTTGTGACAATTATTCACTTTGCAGCATGATGTCCTTATTCTCACCTTTTGGGAGTCAGATATTCTCCTTTATCAGCAGCTTTTAAATGTCAGAAGTCTTATTGCACAGCTGGTGCCATTAACCTGTGTCCCCATTGATTATGTTCAATAATGTAATGATAATAGTCAGTAATGATAATAATACAGATTGTGACTGCAATGCAACACCTTTGTAATGATTGCTCGTTAAGAGTGTTTTCATATATAACAAACTGAAAAACGAGGCTGACGTACAATTTACCATTTTAGCAGACGACAGATAACCAAACAAGTTGATGTCTGTTTGCGTTTCCTAACTGCTGTTTTATGAGAGCTTTTAGATCGCTGTCGTAATGATCTTGCCCCAAAAGATGAGCTGAGAAAAAGCTGGGAGTAATACATTTAAAGATGGCCCACTCATTCCAAGCCACAGCATGACTGCTACAACCAGTGACTTTTTACCAGCCAATAGAAACCAAGTCACACAGTGGAGCAAGTAGTAACTTATTTCTAAAATATGTAAAATCACAGACTCTATAAGAGAACTCTGCTGTTATGTTTCACCAACAACATTACTCTCCGTAGAGCCACAAGCTGCAGGAAGGGGTTTCCCTCCCAGACTATCCGCTTCCATCCTCATTCACAAGCTGTGAGACTCAGATATCTGCAGGGAACTTCGAACTTCACTCTCACTTTGAAAAAGACTTTTAGAGGTGGTTCAGACATCTTATAAAAATGTCTTCAGAAACCCCCCCTGCAGAAGTGTTTGAGACCAAAATACTGAACGTGACCTCGAGAAAAGTCGTCCCCTGAGAGATAAACACCAGGCTAGTTTTCCACTGCTCCTCAGTTTCTGCCCAACAATAATCCAACAAGATTAATGACTTGATCGCACTGCATGGTGATCAATTAAGAACAACCCTGCCCTGAACAAAACCGCTTCCAATATCTTTGATGATATTATGATATTTCATATTCATGAGTTGAGAATCGACAAAATCATGTTTGCATCTGTTTTTTATAAACGCGGTCTCGTTTTGGCTCGAGTGGTTCTCACGACCACTAAATGAACAGCGTCTCTTTAATTTAGTGTAGATCTTGTGTTTCTATTCCCAGATCAATTTTCTTGCGCACGCTTGGCAAATTTGTATGCATGAGACCTGCGAGGAAGGAGTCATCCAACACTATCTTGCTATTGCATTTTTTAAAAAAGGCCACGAACCCGTGAGGATTCAAACGAAAACTCTCCTTAATATAGACCGAGCAACCACATACAACTCGCCAACTTGCCTCAGACTGAATCACATTCTGCCCACTCCTCAAAAAGTGAAATATTTATCTCGTCTTTTCCACAACGCTGAACAGTAGTTGACTTCTGTTGCTAAATTATGTATTTATTCAAAACCAGCGGACACATTTTCTTCTCTTTTTTTTTCCTTCTTCTTTCTGACCAGTTGGATCAAACTGCTGCCATTAAAATGTATGAGAGGGAGGGATGGTGCTCCGAGAAAGTGAGCTCGCAATGAATAGAGCGGAGAGACGGAGAGGTAAAGGAAGAGGGGAAAAGTGAGGCTTAGAGGGAAATGGAGAGGAAGAGCGATGGAGGCTGGATATTACTGAGCAGTTCCCAGTAGACAAACCCAATATACATTGGCAATATAAAGGTATTTTCAAAATGAAAATCTCACTTGTCAAATAGTGAAATATAACATTGGTTCAAAGCTTCAGTTCCTCTGTTAGTGTTAGTGTGTGTGTGTGTGTGTGTGTGTGTGTGTGTGTGTGTGTGTGTGTGTGTGTGTGTGTGTGTGTGTGTGTGTGTGTGTGTGTGTGTGTGTGTGTGTGTGTGTGTGTGTGTGTGTGTGTGTGCGCATTGGGTCATGCACATGGATGTTGTCAGTGATTGACTGTTGACTTGATCTCATAAATCTGGATACTTGTCACTGCGTGCAAAAAGCCTGCAAACACTGCATATAGAGTGATTTCTGTACGAACATGTCTGCAAACGGATCTGGTAAACATGAAATTCTAAATAGTTTTTGTGACATTTCTTTAAATCCATGGTCTAAGATAGATCAAGCAGAATCTATTTTAGGTGGATTAACAGTTTTGATGTCATCTTCAAGGCAATATACTCAAATATCGTAATCATGTGAAAAACAATAAGTTTTTGTAAAATACTGGCATTTATACATCTGTAAATACATTTGTATATATTGTCAGCATCGTCAGTTCTGAAAATGTATTTTGAACCACATATAGCTCTGTGTCTTAAAATTGAAATATTGAATAGATACCCCCAAACTCCTGTTTAGTGAAAATGGAAAACTTTAATTGTGTTTTAGGAACTATGGATTATGAATCGCTATAAATGCTGCTTCTAAACATTGATCTGTGTTAAATAATCAGTGAATGGCTGGACTATATCGGTGCAAAATACACAACAGAGAATAAGAAATGGAAGAACATTATGAAAATGTAACTTTTCTGGTTATTGGTTACTGGAGCAACCATTCATCAAGCACAGCCAAATAAAGCATTCCTCAGCCAGATTGCTTGGCTTGAACTGCGTTTTTTTTTTATTTAATGAATGCCCAGTTCCACTTGGAAAAGCAGGAAGGTGTGAGTGCGTCTGGACAGGCACCAAAACTCCCCACATGAAGTGCAAGACACAGATGAAGAAAAATTGCTAAACAGCACATCAAAGTATTTTTTTTAATTCTGTATTTCTCCACGTGGAATAATATTTGGAGTGACGTACTGCAGGTAAAAATTTTTTTTAAATGAAATAAATGAAATCAAAGGCAAAAAAGAAAACATATCTGATTCAAACATAGAGACCGTTCTCGCCGTATCCACCTCATCCAGGAGGTCAACCTCTTCACAACTGAATGCACCATATAAGATGCCCTGGCACTCCTCCACTTTGTAAAAACTGTGACTCCCACCTAGCTTGTGGAAAGATTTAAGCCAAGTGAGAAGAAAAGGCAATGATGTTTCTTGGTGGGGGGGGTTTGTATACATCTGAAAAATCAGAAGTGGCGAAACCTCATGAAAATTCAACTAATTTCATTAATTTTATTGGGACAAATGAACCTGATAAGTGTTTCTGAGAGAGATCAATGAAATATGTCTCACAGCTGTCGTTTAAGGTTTGAGGATTGCAACGGTGCTCTTGTACATGTTGCAAATGACTGAAGGAAACCAAGAATTGATATTCATGAGCCTGGAATAGAAACCGATTCTGGAACATCTGCATCGCAACTTCTGTTGGCGTCTGATCATCAAAAGACTTTCTCCAATCAGAAAGTTCAATGGTTGGGGTTTTTTTTTTTTTGGGGGGGGGGGGGGTTGCAATTGAAGACAATCTCATAATGAAAGAACAAAAAGACAGACAAACAGCTCGATGCACTCGGGCAGGGCTGCAGACACTTTAGTGAGCGCGTTGCTGATTGAGGCTGATTGAGCGTGAGCAAGTGCGCTGGCAGGAGGCCAGCTGTTTTGGGGGAAATTACCAGGATGAGTGGCACATCGGCTGTCAGGCTTTTCTGGGACGAGATCCCCCCTGTAACGTGCACTCTCAGTCTCTCAGACGGGCCCGAATGTTCAAAACTGGGTTAATTTAACTACTGGTTAAGCCCAAACCGCCGGTTAAATCCTTAACCGGCCATTAGCTAACTAACTGTTAAATATGCATTGTTTAAAACATGGTTAGTTATCCCGTTAGTCGCCGTCAAAGTTAACTGTGAGGTGGTTGGCGTCCCTGTAAATGCAATTTTTACCACAATCAAATTGATTTTGATCCATATAAACATTAAACCGTGCACCTGAGTGTGTGACTAGATTCACCTCTGTGCTCCTGAAATATTTAGCTTTCCCTTAAGAGTATAGTCAGTACAATGACAGAGTCACTATACTTTGTTTAAGCCTCAAGACATTTTGTTGTGGAGAAAGAGGGAGAAGTGGTTTGTCTGAGTGATTTGGAATGTAGTTAATTTTTGACATTTCTGCTTAAACCATTCACGGATCTGTCAGTTGATTACCACAACCTAATAAAGAGGAGACAAAGGTCACAACTTCTGACTGCTCCTCCAACCCGACGGAAAAGAACCAGCCCAACAATAATCCAAGTAAGCACCTCTATGACAAGACAAGCTGTTATTCATCATTGAAAAATGACTGGATTGGTTGGATGGGCTTTATTTTATATCTAGTTAATTAGAGAGCTGCACTAACCTTGGCTGATAGGCTGTTTAACCAGCATTGCTTAACACAACAAACGTTTTGTTGTTCAGATTTGGGACAAGGAAAGAAGTTTGTGAGCAGAAGACCAGCAAAGAAAGCAAAACAACAGAAGAAGAGAAGAGCTTCGCAATGGTGAACCAGAGACGCCATTTTCTAGGAGCCTTTTTTTCATTTTCTGTTACTTAAACATGTAAATAAACCCCAATTTTGTTTGACATCATGGGAATGTCTCATCTGTATTTTGATCCCGTCGATCCCCACTGTATAAAAAAATTTCAACATGTCAAAAACATCCAAATATTGCTGCATTATGATGAGTCTTGTTAGAGATCAGTGTGTAGCAACGACCTGGATTGTTATAAAATATACAGTGATAATACTGATGATTGGAGAAATGGATTACGGATGATAGAGGAGAGAATAGTTTTTATGTTGTCTGTAAAACTACCATAAAACATGACAAACAACGCTGCTACCAGGATATTAAGGTGGAACATGAAGACTGAGCTGGATGATTGGACGAGGCATCATGTTGCCTCATATTTTTTTTTAATTTTGACCTGAGAGAATGATATAGAAAGTGGACTGAGTGGCCATAGAGAAAGAAAAAATATTAATAACTAGTGGGAATGAGATAGGAAGTCCTTTCCTCAAATTAATAAAGCGAGGGAATGAGATCATTTAATCTCTGGCTGCAAAAAACAACCATTTTTATTTTGGGGCATTATTTGATGGATGCAAATTATAGTCTGAAAATTATAGTGATTTATAAATCCTGCATGTGTGGTACATTTTCAGAAGACTACAGACTCCAAGATGTCAGTGTTTGCAGCTGTCCTGCAGGACAGGAAGAACCCTGCTGCCTTGCTCTGTGTTTTTTTTTTTTGTTCCTGGTGCAAAAGTGTTTCGATCACTGATCGTCAAACAAACCAGTTCAACCCTTCTCTAACTTGACTGTCGTAATGTCTTCACAGCTGTTCTCCAGGTTAAACTGGAGGAAATATCAAGGTGACAATGTTACACTGAGCCGGATAAATCAGACCTTTTTAAAATCATTCTGTGGAAATGAAGTCATTCGGCCTGCTGCCATATTCAGGAAGTAATGCTCAGGATTCTGTCATTTTTATTTCTAAGTAAACTGAAACTGAACATTTCCTGACTCTTTCCGTCTCTACGGTCATACTCGAGTCGGCACTGATCCCAGGATAGTCTAAACTACAGCACAGGAGCATGTTCCTGTAGGGACTCTCTGTTCGGGTCCTGCTGTCTGCAGAACAACTCAGTGGAACATTATAGCTTCTTGATATTTTCTCCACTATCACTTAAAGGAATTGAGACGTTTTTCACTGTAAATTAAGCTGCAGAGGAGCAACCATCTGCACAACATTGGACTGAACAGTGATACCACTGATGACCAGTGGGGGCAGTGTTTCGTGGAACAAAAGAGTGCAGAAATGTCGGATCCTTTTGGAGAAAGCCTGCATGAATGTCTATATCTATATCTATCTATCTATAACATGACCTCATCTGGACACCAGGACAAACAATTATCTTCTATAACACAAGACAATAAACTGCACTGCCCTCTACTGGACGTGTTTAACAGCCACACCACAGCAAGAGTCGCATCACATTTGAAACACACACAACAGATATAATCCAGTGTAGCTGCTGATAAACAATCTCTAGTGTAAACAAAAAACAAAAAAACTAACTTTTTTCTTAGTTCATAAGTCAGTGTATTTTCAGAGTTCTTTAAATGGTACGGACAAGCAGGTTTGAAGCAGCGTCAATTTCAACTCATCAAGCTGTGAAGGTTTTAATGAAAGGAGCATGAATTCCTGGTTGTGGAACCGGTGGTAAAGAGGGACTGGGGGGGGATAAACCCCAGTTAGAGTCCTGGTGTAAGGTCCAGAGCCCCTGGGTGTGTTTCTCTAGGAGACATGGGGGTTCCAGAGCCCCTGGATTTGTTTCTCTAGGAGACATGGGTGTTCCAGGGCCCCTGGATGTGTTTCTCCAGGATACATGGGGGTTCCAGGGCCCCTGGATGTGTTGGCTCTGCAGGAGCCTCTGGAGCTCCTTGAACTGCTCCACCGTCTGGTCCTTCACGTCAGGATTGGAGATCTGCAGGCGGATGCTGTCTGTGGACCAGCTGAGTTTTCCGGAGAACATCTCCATCAGGATCCAAGCCACAACAGGAACCACCTGAGAACATGAGGGTAAGAAGGTAGATAGATAGATAGATAAATACTTTAATGATCTCCAAGAGAAATTCACAGTTCTGTGAAACAGGAGCCAGAGACAAAAAGAGCTTGTTCTCGCATGATTTTGTCTGTTCTGTTAAAGGAAGCCTCAGTGTTTCCTCGGCTAAAGGAGGTTCTAAAGGAAACATTGAGCATGGTTTTTTCATCAAACGGTTCCTAATTGTGCCTTCTCACTTTCCGTCTTTTCAGATAAGTGACGGAGAGTTGGTGGATTTGATTCAAAGAGCCAAATGAGGCGCTGATTTGACAGAATTAGACGAAGATAATAGGAACTTCTCAAATTGGTATTTTAGCTTCTTCATTTAAAGTTAAAGTATTTGAATCATTTCAATTATCTGTGTGTGTATGTGTGTGCACACAACAGGAGCTTATCTCTAGTTTAATCTACTTGAATCCAGTTGAGCTTATCGATGAATGTTTGTAGAGCTGAATTCTAAGACATCGATTCTCTTCAGCTCGTCTTTCTTCGTCACCTTTACTTTCCATCTTCAAATGAGAGCTACATAAAAAGAACGAGACCTCCTCCTCACAACAGTGGGAGTGAGCAGCGTCCTCTGGGGCGCCGAGCACAACGTAACTGCGGAAGCTCTGCCGTGCTTCAACGCGGCGGCTAATTCTGTTACAGGCGGTATAAGCAGTTCTGTTCTTATTGCAATCAGAGCCAGGACGTCGGCCTGCTATCGTCATCGTTGTATAACACTTTGGACGCAACAGACAAAGAAGAGAGAGAGAGAGGGAGAGAGAGAGAGGGAGAGGGTGTGTAGGATGTGTTGGGAGAAGATAACACAGTGATGCATCACTGATGAATATTTAAAATGCCCCCCTCTATGTGAGAAAGAAGAAAAATGAAGACGCTCTTGCTATCGTGTGACTGTAGTAGAGGGATCTTAAAGGAATTGGGGCATAAGTGCTCCCTCTGAGACTTACCTCCAAAGAAGACACTTTCTTATGTTGCTTCGTATTTCCAGAGAAAATCTCACTTTCTTTTTTTATGTAGTTAATATTGTGCAGTTATGGCTCTGTGAGACTTCCCTGCTTTGTCGTACGCTGCAGAGTTATGCGTCTTATTCTACACTAATCAGCTGGAGCATCATTACCGCCTGCCCAATATTTAGTTAAATCAGTCTTTCACTGACTAAAACAGCCTTCACTCTTCAGGGTAAGGACTCCGTAGAGGTTTGCTGTGGTGTCAGTGTTTGGAGCAGAGGCTCAGGTTTTCAGGTGGACTTCCATAAGTCAGAGTTAGAATAGACACCTCAGGTTGGACAGTGTTCTTCTCTCTAAGACCACCTGTACAAAGTTTCAGTAGATTGGGTTCTGGACAATTTGGAGGCCAAGTCAACACCTTATATTGATTGTTGTGTTATTCAAACTATTGCTGAACCATTTTTCTTGCGGAAAGAGGCCGATTCCTTGAAATGGTAATCCACAAAAATACTGAGGTGGATGGTTTTTATCCAAAATAACATCCATCTTTGGGTGTTTTTTTTTTTTTTTTTTTTCCCCAGAAGAACATCATGCACCTTTCCTTCTTCCCACAATGGATCCTGGGGCCATGTTCTCCAGGTAAACCACACCTATCCTGATTCTTCCATTACTCTATGCCCCAGCTCTAATGCTGAATGGGAGCTGCTATATATGTATTCTTCAAAAGTTTGAGCACAAGTAGTTAATCTATTGGATCAGGCCATGAAGGCCAGTCTGTGCTTCCCACGAGCATCAATGAGTCTCGTTTATCCCGTAACCACGCTGCTTGTTCCACACTTTTCCTTCCCTGGACCACTTTTACTAGAAACGACTGAAGACATAAAACCCTACTGGAATTTCAAGTCATCTAGTAATGACAAATTTGTTCAACTTCCCATTTTACCTGCTCATGACACATCAGTTTTGTGGAAACGATTTACATTCTCTATTTGTTTCATTTCACCCTATAAACAGGAACATAAACCATGATAATTATTATAGTATTATAGTTGATTCACCATTTTATGACTAAACCTTCAACTCCTCACATGTAGAAACACAACAAACAAAACAGATGTTGAATATTCTCTTCACACAGGAGATAAAACCCAAGGAGAGGATTTATTTTTTTGCCCAGTCTGACCCTTTTTAATTCTTTAATATGTGAAATCTCAATCCATTTTCTAAAAACAGAGCAAACCTTTGCATAATGATGTGCAGCTAGACCACCTGCCACCTCGGCTGTTATTGCTCAACTGCAATTCCAAGTTATCTACTTCTAGCCATTTGCATTGGTGAATAATAATTTCCCACTTTGCGCAGACAACTGCAGAGTCTGCGCAGTCATTTGATACCCGTATTTGATTATGGTCCTCTAATTGATTACATTGCTATATTAAGAACATGTTCAACTTGAGGATTGGCGAATATAAAACATCACAAATAAATCTGTGAGGTAATCAATATTGTTTCGTCTGCAGCTATGTCTCACATTCAAGATTCACTGCAAGTCTTTTCAAATATATAACCTGAGCCAGTTATTTGCAATCCTAATGCATTTCTTTTCTCAAATAGAGGTTCAATTAGAAAGGTCTAATATTAGAGGCATTCATCTCGCCAGACTGAAATATTCAGAGTCCATGAATAGGGAATGATTCCTTCTGCTCCTTTATGATACCAGAGAAGCTCAATTTCTTAAACGTGGCATCATGTCACTGAAATCATGCAGATTAATGTGAAAACAGCCTTTCAGTGTCAAACTATCGTTCAACACAGTGAAGCTCATACATTGAAGCGATCAAGAGGCAAAAACACATTTTTTATTTACAACCCTGTGGATTTGTGTTCATTTTAACTGCAATCAGAGGATTTTTTTTAAAGAATTGCCTCAAGAAGCATTTCTGATACCTGAATCTATTATGTTGCATTGTGGGAATTGTGTGATTCACTGCTATTTGGAGCTTGACCCATACACATTAAAAGTCAGGATCTTTCAGCCTCTGCTGCTTTGATAAAAGCCAGCCTGTCTCTCCCAATCCACTCCGCTTTGTTGAGAACCAATATTACACTGCTGCAGAATCCTTTTAACAGCAATTATATCCATGGCAACAACCCTTTGGCATCGAGGCAAGAGGGTGGATTAATTTTTTTGCTTTGTAAAAGAAAGGGTACTCTGGATTATAACGACTTGTGCTTGAGTGAAAGAAAAGAATGAAAATATTAAGGATGGCTGCAAACAAGCCCTCGAGTTTACCTCCATTGTGCAGACAGACTTGCAGAGACATTCATAATGATGAATAATACAATAAAATCAACAACACAGACATGGTACATTTAGGATTTTAATATACAGTTTTCAAGATAAAGTTCTTTGATAAACAAAGGGATGTTTTTGGCTATATAAAAAGCTATTTAGAAACCAGTGACTAGACTTAAGAGAGACAATAGTGGTCGTGTGCTTACATTTTGCAGGTATCAAATACAGACACATGTTGCTCCGAGTGAAGAGGAATACTCACACAGTTCAGAATAAACGTCTCACTGACTGATTTACAAGAATCACTTCAATAAGTTTCAACCACGTTACTACACACCGAGCCATTTATGAGCTATACTTCCGGAAATATGCGAGAGAGGAAAAAGGTCGAGTTCAGAGGCCAGTTCACGCGGGAGTCCCATCAAAGAGAACGAGGTGGAGGAAATCAAAACACTGGATAACATTTTAAAAAACGCTTTTTTTTTTCAGTTTCATGAAGAAAAAAAAGACAAAGATCCCAAGACGGACGTACACAAGGGCCCAGAGAATCCTGATGGTGATGTTATAAAAAGAGTTGTCAAACCGGCTGCAGGGCTTTGTTTCACATTCCTTCCTATTTCCTCTATTAACTTGAAGAACTGCAGGCAGCAACATCGAGAGGCCTCGTCCATCTGGATCTCGGAGCTCATAAACTGGAATTCATTACAGCCAAAGGCTCACAGGCCCGGTCTGTGCTTTGTCACAATCTTCCTCCTCCTGTTGTGATGAAGCTGAAGGTAAACTGACCTCTTTTATGAGAGAGAGAGAGAAAGAGCGAGAGAGAGAGAGAGAGACACCAACAGAGGGAGTGCTACTACCACAAGAGCACAGGAGACGGACAAAGAGAAAGAGAGAAAGAGGGCGAGAGAGAGAAGGTGTTTGGCAGTGCAGAATCGTATGCAACAGAGTCATCGCAATATACAGTATACCGATGAGCATCACACCTGGGTCGTCACCGAGTTCACCTGTTTAAATAAATTACTGAGGTTTCACAAGAGAAAAACATTGATCTAATTCAGTGTTTTTTGTGTGACATCGCGGTTGGAATCTTGTTTTGACCCAGGTCTGATTAGTAGGGTTAGGAAAACAGATTTACACAACAATACACTTGTAAATTCATACACTGTGAAACACTTTTCATTGGTTCCCCTTAAAAGCTCAAGTCATGAAACTGCAAGATAGTTTTTCTTTCTTTTTTTTTTCACGGCGAAACAGACTGCTTGTTAGGCCCCGCCCTCCTCAGCTTCCGTTACCATGCAAGGTCGAACTTTCTACTTGTATGCAACGTTCAAGTAGAAGCCGATGTGCTGCGGTGATGCTTAATGAATGAGTCCTGGCTTTAATGCAAACAGCACAAGCCTTTGTTTCTATCCAGGCTACTGAAGGTACAAGATAAATAAATGAACTGTATTATTGTTATTACTAATACGGGGCCAATCCAGGGCTGCTGCTGCCTTCCAGCCAAAACGTTCTTGGAGTACAAAGTGCTTTTTCAGTACGACGTTTAATTGTTTCCTTCCCAGATTAAAAATACAGCTTTACTCAGAAGTTAGTGGCCTTTGGTTGTTGGTAGAAGTGTGAGACGGGATGATTGTCTGTGAAAAATGCAACTTTTCTGAAACGCTGCTACTGCAGCCGTAGTTAATATTTCTTCTGCACATGTGCAAGTGCGCGTCGTTTTCTCTCTGTTAATTTAGCATGGTTTCAATGTAAAAACAACCGACAGCACCAACCGGTGGCCTGGCATGTTAACTACATCATTTTTAAAATGTCGAATTGGAAACGCGAAGCTTTTGTGATAAGCAAATCACCCGAAATATTGTCGCATAAACAGTGCCTGGATGTACGTGCCAAGGAGGGATATATAATAAAATGAACGGTTGAAAACACACAGTAATGAAGCTGCTGAAATACGAAACCTACAGCTGATTGTTCTAGGCAAAGTTCATTACATCTGGAATTTGGTTTTGTTCGATCCTGTTTGTCTGATTTGCTCATAGACTGGTTTGAAACTTTCACTTGGGTCTTTCTAGAATCATTGTTTGATCATACTTCAGTTGAAATCACAAAACATAAAGACTTCTCTTTAATTAGATTAGTGTTTGTTATGTGATGTCGCCATGTGACGATCCACACACGTTGCTCTGTGAAAAACGGAGGTGAAAAAGTTGGTGATGCAGAAGAATGGTGCACTATTGGGTCAAGCTCAATGTGAGATCATGTGGGCATATCACACAATTCCAGGCTTGATGCGGCGATTGAATCCAATTATATTTTTGGTGCATATCAGACAGTGCATGAATCTGATCTCTGTATTCAGTGTTCATGTAAACTTGACAATTTATATCTCAATCTGGCAGAATCGGATTGACAATAAAGTAACCATGCAAAGGCAGATACTGATTAAGTGTGTGTAAGATTTTTTTGATTTTCATTCAGCTTTATAAGGACAATCTCAAAACATTGAGGAAAAAACAAATGCGATGAATAAAACATGGTTTACAGGGAATGTGAACTTTTTTTTCTTTCAGATTACTTTAAAATCAGCCTTTTTCTTTAACCTTTTTTTTTCTTACCATCGTCTTAATGCACCAAGTTTGAGGTTTTTTTTTTTTTTTTTTTTGGTTATTTGTTTGTCTAACTGCATGTAAATTAGAGATTTAGGATTATCTGATATCTTTGAGAATATCTGCGGAAGGGGCTTAGCAAGTAGTCAGTCAGTTGAGATCTTGCAAAAAGATTTAGTTTTACAGTTCAGAAGCTGTAAATAATAAACCTGTGCATGAATAACAAAAACAAATATCAAACAAAACAACTACTTTGTATTTATCATTGGTACAAATATATAATTCGTTTAGTTTTTAAAAAATTTAGAATCTTCCGACAGTTCTCTAGTATTTACAATTAATTTTGCAGTTTTGGCACTTTTTCAATTGAACTAATAATGTAGATCATTGTTTAATATGACATCATTAACCATCAGTGAATATATTTCTGTACCAATGTAATAATAAAACGTGGAAATTAGATTTTATTGCAACTTCTGAACTGTAGAAAAAAGTACTGACCTGGTAAACTAGAGCCTTACTGTGAAATAAACAACTACCACACTGTCACTTTAAATAAAGGCAGAGCTTCATTTGATTCCTCCAGAATTACCACTGTTTCTGTAATCGTGACCCCAAAAAACAAAAGCAGGCAGCTTAATTCCTTGCGATTCTAAGTTGAACCTCTGGATTTGTAGTTTACAGCGCATTCATCATAAGAGCACCAAAGAAAGTGTACACTATATATATACAGCCCGACGTGTAAGGCCTAACATGATACAACAGTGTAGTGCAGATACTTGTTCTCTCAGTCCAGTCCACGCTGAGTCCATCCCTCTTTAATTATATTCCACTGTGTTATGTCCCATCGCTTTCCGCTCCATTCATATTCACTCCGTCCAATTTAATCTGTAGTGGCTCATCCGATTCCATTCCGCTTCATTCCATTCTAATTTGATTTCAATTAGTCCATTTCAGACCTTTTAAATCCACTTATGTCCATGTTTGTTGTACTCTGAGACCAGCCCAGTTATGTCCGAGTCAACTGAGATTTTTTTTGTTGCCGTTTACAGTTTGGCGTGTTGTTTTGTACACTTGGATTCTCCCGTGCAATTTCCTCGTGTTTTCCTTTTGCAAACCGTCGCCACCGCGGAGACATCCTGCGCTCGTTTTAATTATCATCATGAGCCTTGTTCCCATCTGTGCACTTTGATATAACTTTTACATTTACAGCTGCTGTGATGTGTAAACTTGGTTGTGTACTTGGATAGGCAGTGGCAGCCTACATATTGAGCTGGATGCTGGATCTGAGTTATTGAACAAGGTGCACTCTGTGATTAAGTCGATAAAATGTCAACATTGACACATTTGAAAGGTGATTGGCTTGGATTATTTCTCCCTTTGGCTCCATGGTAGAGATCTATCAAATATATAAATAATAATGAAGGCCAAAAAACATTAATCACTAGTATTGATGACCTGCACTTGAGCACAACAGGCTCTCTGTACAGCCACTGTATGAGTATTTTAACCCCTTTCTTTTTAGAATAAGGTTAATATCTCAGTCCCTTGAGAAAATCGCAATCTTGGACTCAAAATAGTTAACACATATTTGCTGGGACTTAGAATTTGATTTAAAAAAAAAGAAATCATTTTCTTTTAACCAACTGACAAAATCTGTGTTTGGAGAAACAATTTTGCCTTTGGTGCGATTTTCTGGAGGGACTGATTTCTTTTTCTTCTTCGTGAGGAATCAGGCGTCGGTGACGTTACAAGGCCATTTAAACTGCCCAAAGAAATCTGGACATACACGGCCTACAGAGAGGGGTGTGTGTGTGGTGTGTGTGTGTGTGTGTGTGTGTGTGTGTGTGTGTGTGTGTGTGTGTGTGTGTGTGTGTGTGTGTGTGTGTGTGTGTGTCTGAGGCTGACTGTTTCAGGCAGGTTTGCTAAAAATAGGTACCGACCCTGTTTTGAGAGCACCCCAGGGCACGAGTGAAGGTAAGGATTAGATTTTTTATTTTTTTTGTTCTGGAAAACAGTAGTTGGGTTGAGTATGTAGGACCATTAGTAGACGGTGAATATTCAGTGTTCAGCTTCCTTTTTTTGCACCCCTTTAAGAACATTAGCGGACCAGGTAAGGCAAATCTCTCCGAGCCGAGTCTGAGAAATACTAGCCACAGGCAGATGACAGGCCAGCCGAATCTCCTTCCCTGACGAGGAGTTTAGCAGTTGGAGCCAGCAGGTGTGTAGTTACTCAGCTCCCTGCGGATGGTGCTGAACGGCGACAGCTCCAGCTCGGTCGTGCACTCGTGTTCGTTGTCGTCGCTGGCCGTGGCCGAGGAGGGGGCGTGGTTGCAGCAGCAGCAACAACAGCAGCAGTCCAGGAAGGCCCTGCCCAGCGGGCGACACAGGAGGAGCAGCAGCGCCGGCGTGACGGCGGCCCGGCAGAAGAGCAGCAACTGGGAGAGAAGGTGGAGGACGGACATGGTGCGCTCGGGAACGCCGGCCGCCATGTACGCGGAGACGATATTGCAGATGTTCTCGGGCACCACGCACGCGCCGTAGACGATCGCCAGCGCCACGACGGTGCAGTTCATCTGGCTCTCCAGCCGGATCTGCTTCTTGTTGCTGCGGACGCTGGCCTGCTCGGCGCGGCGGATTTTACGCGCCGTCACCAGCGAGCAGCCGATGGTGAAGAGGGTCGGGAGGCAGAAATAGCAGCCGAAGCACCACCACAGCCGAGCGCCCTCGTATGTCAGGCCCAGCACGTAGAGCATGTCGGGGAGGGAGGTCGATATCCTGATGATGCAGCGTTCGACGGGGGGTTCGTCGGGGATCCCTGTGTCCTCCGCCACCAGCTGCCGAATGAGGAGCTCCGGCAGGGCCAAGAGGAGGGCGCCGATCCAGATGACCGCCAGCTTGGCAGTGGTGGATGTGCAGTTCTCGATCATCTCGTAGTACATCTGGACGTTGGTGGCTGCGCGGAAGCGATCGATGCACAAAGCACACAGGGTGAAGGTTGTAACACCCAGGGAAGCCACCTGAGCAAAGAGACAAAGAGAAGTTCTTGTTACATCGATTACAATTAAGGCCTTTTCTTGTCGCTGTCGACGTGAGATGGAACTAATCCTGCAGTGGCTTTATTCAAGCGAGTCACGTTGCCCCTGTATCAACAAACCTGCGGGGAGAAGAACGGAGAAAACGGACTGGAGTTGGTAGCTTAGTACAAATAATAATCTACAATCATAACAACAGACAGATGGGCTGCATGCAATTCAGTTACTGCTGCCACTCTGTGAAATATTTGTTCCAGTCACCTGACAGAGAGTAAAACAAAAGGCTAATTATCGGCAGTGTGTGAGATGTTGGATTATTTTGCACCAGGACAGTTAAGTAGTATTATTAGCGTGTAGATGTATATAACGTTCTGCGGAGATCTCAAAGGTACTATTAACAGTCTGTAGGGTCAACAAACATGTGAAAAAGAAATTAAAGGTCGGTTGAAAGCCGTTATTACTACTTCCAAATGCATTTAATGCACTTTCACACTTTTTGTTCCACGACAAGAACACTAATTACCGAACTCGGAGTCCTCGTGTAACAGCTAATTACCTGGCATTGCCTCCACATTTCTGATATAAAATGTCTACAAATTGTCAGTGAGTGCACACATTTTCCCAGCATCTGAGAGCATCTGTTGGATTAGCTGTCATTTTGGCAGAGCAGGCCCCCTGCAGCTGGAGTGGATGTGATTCTCTCCTCAGACCAACAGGGTCCTTTCCAAACGTCCAATCACTGACCCCCTACTCTCTTCCCGACTCACTCACCTTCTTTACTTTTACACCCTGTGACTCTCACTTCTTTTCTTTGTATCCCCATCCTCCCCCTTCTCTTCTTCACCCGTCCCTCATCCATTTCCTCCCTTCATATCAAATTTAATTACAGTAGAACAGCCAGCTTCCCAGATGGCCCCGGTGAGCCCCGGCTTCAGCGCTGTAAACACACACTTCCTGGACGGATATAGACGTACACACACCGCAAGATGTTCAGATGTGTATGCAGGTGCCAGATACACACACACACACACACACACACACACACACACACACACACACACACACACACACACACACACACACACACACACACACACACACACACACACACACACACACACACACACACACACACACACACACACACACACACACGACTACACACTGACCCTGACACACATGGAGGTTGTGACCTGTCTAATGAAGGGTCGACCGTACGAAACTGTGAGGATGTTTTACAAGCCGGCCTGGGCTGCAGTTGTAGTATGAGGGTGTATTAGATTTATTGCTGGAATTGTCACCTCCACAACGATATGTCATCTCCAGAACTCTGATTTGAGTCAAGATATCACGTTTACATATAATTTCAAGTTCCGATTTTAGCCGGATGAACGTAATTGTTAATTTTTTTTTCGGGTGTCATGTAAATGTGATGTGACTGTCGACGGACTACACCTCGATCCCGTTTCCACGACAAGTGAAAATGCACTATGTCAGCCCCAAGCTAAATTACAAGCGAAAAGAGTGAACTTGCCAGATGTTGTCTTGAAGTATAAAAGCCATTTTATGACTCGCCTTCAGTGAAATTGCAGTTCATTGTTCTCTGCTGAAAGCCGCATGTCAGACAAGAACAAGGTGTTTTTATAGCTTTGGGCTCGGTGATAGAATCTTCATTTACTGCTGTGAACTGGTCCAACAGTCATTGAAAACAAGCCAGTTTTCCCCCTATATTTAAATAGTTAATGGAGTGTCATATGAAGCTCCACGCATGACCCACTTCAGACAAACACACACCCGGTATACATGGACAGGTGCTTGTGTGTTGGTGAATATTTCATGGCATGAACAACAGAACTGGAGTGGCTTGAAGGGATGTCACGGCGGAGCAGGGAAGCCGGCTTTGATCAGCGTGTCAGGCTGGAGAGCGAGGGCAGGACGAACAGGCATAACTTTGTACCGGAGCAGAGATGAGAGAGAGTCCAGGAGTCATGGCTGGTGTGGGGATGAGGCCTTGTGTGTTTGTGCAAATGAAGGGAGGAGAAACGAACGCAGGAGACACGGGGGGGGGGGGGGGGTGGATAGGGGGAAAGGACAGTAAAGACAGTAAAAGAAAATAAATCAGCCAGGCAGAAATGGCGCAAAGTGACAGGTGGAGTGAAATAAGGCATGGCATCTTCTGAATGATTAAGTATGTAAATGTGGCTTTCTTCCCAATGCCGGCCTCGACCCTGTCATGTTCACTTCACCTGCAGGCGAGACAACCGGCCGGTTCGCCTCCAGGCTGGAAATTATACTTATCATGAGAAACAGGAGCCCCGCAGCAAACAAGAGGTTTGTATTATCTAATGTAGCAGTGAAAGACGTGATGGACGCCATAGAAATACTAAGATTTTCTTTCCAAGAAGTAGATGTATTGTTCTGTATCGGTACTCGGTGTCAGCAAGCAGCAAAATGTTGCTTGTACTCGTCCTTTTAAAAAAAAGTTGTATTCCTTGGTGCATCCCTACGTTTTTAAAGTTTTTGGGACATTTCACTGTATTTTGCACCTGAAGGTATTGAATTTGGCTTTACGTTGAGACTGTATTTGCCATCAAATCAGTTATCAGCCATAAATTTATCAGTTGAATGAATAAAAACACTTTTTAAGCATCCATTTATTTGACTGTGTTTTGAATATTTAGTATGTTTATAATCAGATGTTCATGTCAAGAACTTGTAATATAGAATTTATGAATTGACTCTGAGTGCCTTTACAACTTTGCATCAACTGTTTGGACTTCAGAAGCTCAGAATTAAAAAGATTAAAAAAAAACATGTTGAGAAGATCTGTCATCCACATGTTGTTGTCTTTGCTGGCAATCTATCAGCACAGCCAGGTGAGAGAAAGACATTTTCCCCCGACGCTATATTTTTTTAATAACAGCCCATTAACTTGCTGATTAAAGGTCCTGTGAGCCGCTGGCACAATGACTTGTGTTATTAATTGGGTCTTAACAAGAACTGGTGGCGCATGCTTGGCCATAACTGCGACTGCTTCCTCTGTCATGGGTAATGGCCGTTATCGGGTGATGAATGGGCCGATGTCGGAACACAACAATGCAGGGACACAACCACACACATACAGTCTCACGGCGATGAGGCGGGGAGACAAAGGCTTACTCCAGCTGGAATTTTTTTTCTCTTTCTTCCACGCCGAGCGTGTGACCCAGTGCAGCGCTCCAGCCGACCATAACTCTAACCAGAGAGACCCTTCCTCTGACAGCAGCCATCCGTCAGATGGGCTGCGGGACCGCGAGAGACGGAGAGGTGATGAGGGTTTCGGAGGCGAAGCCCTTTCGTGTGCATGCGACTGCATTTATGCAGAAATCTTGAATTTATTGACGTTTTATGGGTATGCATGTTGACGCATGTGTGGGTTCTTCCAAACCTCTCTTCTCTACTTTGTCGCGATATAATTGAATTGTGTGGTCGGCTATTTCTGGTTTTCTGATTAAACACATCTTTTAAAAGCTTTCAGCCACTCATGACCTCAGTGGATGAATGCATGCTGGCGTATAATGTGACAAAGCTTCATGAAAGCCCTTAGTGGGGTCTGTTTTAATTGCTGCTACAAAGTTTAATAGGAAAGCCCTGAGAGGATATTTGTTTTTCTGAAATTAAACGGTTAATCTGACAATTTTGCAAATGCATGTCTTCCACTTCTCATGTCAGACCAGTTGTTGGCTCTTGTGTACAAAAACGCACAAGGGCCTGTAGCATTCACACACAAGAACAATGAGACTTTCTTCCTTTGCTTTAATTAAACTGACAGCAACAATGCTTCTTTTCATAAGTAGCGTTCCATCTCTGTCTCTCACAGCGTGTCTGAGGCACTTTCTTCTGCTCGATAAATTTCTCTCCCATTCAATTATAGCCTGACCTGTGGCAGATTTCCCCCGGATGTTAAAAAATTCATTCCACCCTCGGCCTACAGTGGCGGCTGGAAAAGTACAATTCCAGGTCATTGATTCCTGCCTGGACGTGTTAACATTCAAAACAATACAAAACACTACAGTGGTGATAATATTAGCAATTTCCTGACCTGTTCTGATCTAAAACCGATGTGCCTTTCTTTATCATTTCATCACCCGCATCCAATTCATTAGGGGAATTATCCAATGAATGATCCACATTTACATGGATGACAACAGCAATCTCCACCGACGGCTTTGTGTAGTGGCATGATCATGTCTCAACATACAAAACACAACATCTACTGATTCAAGGGCACTGAATGGACTCAGCATAATGAATTATGTAGAGCTGCTCATTATGACATAGCCTGAATAATTGACATATATTCCAATGAGCGATCATTCTCTTGGCTAATAGACAGAGACAAACTTCCGTTTTGTGTTTTTTTTTTCCAGCTTACACGTTGCTACACCATGACTACACAAGTGCATTCAGTACACGGCGATAATTGTGTTTGAGTGTGCTCAAATGCTTTTATACTGGGTATATGTGTGTGTGTGTGTGTGAGTGTATATGTGATTGTGTCTTCCCCCCGAGGCTTGTTTCTAATCACAGATAGCTGATGCAGAGAGAGGGGAGGGGGTGATGGAGGGGGAACAGCCGCGGGCAGTGATCAGTGGAGAGAAGGCCATCCCACCCATCTGGAGGATCAGCACACCCTACTGACTCTGTGAAGGCGTGCATGCGTCCGTGCATGAGTGTGTGTGTGTGTGTGTGTGTGTGTGTGTGTGTGTGTGTGTGTGTGTGTGTGTGTGAGAGAGAGAGTGTTTACAGGCCAGATAGTGAGCCAGATATGACAAAAAGACAAACAGACATGGGCACGGATGCATTCAACTGTGTATGGTGTGCGGATCGACCTATTTTCTTGGATAGAAGGAGATTGCATCTCCACAGATACCATGCATGGTTACTAATGGTAATTATTTTTTGGTTCATTGAGAAACTTATCATAATGTAATTTAACATAACCCCCCCCCCCCCCCCCCCCCCAAAAAAAAAAAAAATGGAGATGAAATTGCATCTGGGCACTTCTGGTCTGCTGAAATAGTCTATTTTCTTGGACTTTATGCAGCAATACACAGCAACTGAATTTATGCCCCTGATTTAGTTACTTGAAAGTGTGTGTGAGTGTGTATTGCCGTGCGTGTTCGTCCGTGTGCGTGAATTGAATGTGTCAAGCTGATGTATGTCCTCCCATTACCGCCAATTTCGACACTATGCTTGGGCCTACCTCTGGCCCCTCTGTGCAGCCCTTTTTTCTCTCTCCATCCTCCTGCTCTTTCTTCTTACCAATCTATTGCTCTCTCTCTCTCTCTCTCTCTCTCTCTCTCTCTCTCTCTCTCTCTCTCTCTCTCTCTCTCTCTCTCTCTCTCTTTCCTCAGCCTTTTTTCCTGCTCTGCTCCAATAGCCTCTCTTTCTCTCTCTGCCTAGTGAGGCCCAGTGCACCATAGCAAACCAAAGCTACCGTTTCTGACCTTCTTGTGCTAAACACCACTTCAACATGCAACCAAAATTACATTGTTGCTCCTGCTAAACTTACAAAAGCTTCACTCTGATGGGGAATTAGAAGAAATTCTTGAGTACTGTTGCCATCAATCGATGAAAAAAAATCTCTCTCTGGAGCAAGTACATACTTAATGATGGTCCTCTTATTGGATCTGCCAGTGCGGCCTTAATGATGACGCATCTTCAGAGAGTTGCAAGATTTACGTCCCATGAGGACGGCGGCCAATTAACCGAGGACCATGTTAGAAAATACAGTGTGAACACGGCCAGTTCTGTGTGCTAATAGGTCATTAAGGTTATTGCTTCATGTGCGTAGCTTTACAATGACGGTTGGTTCATAAACATAGACTGTAGTTATGTTTTCACATCCTCGTATTGTAAATGCATTAGTGAAACATTGTCATAGGCTTGTATACAAGTGTTTCAAACTGAAAACTCATGATTTATAAGTGTCTTGTTATTCAGGGTTAATGAGCCCAAAAGTTTTGTGGAGTCTCTGTGTCACAGCAGCAAAGTCTTGAATGAACCTTGACAAATGACTTTTTTCCTTCTGGCTTATAAAGTGCTTACTGCACCGGCGTTTTGTTATTTCTGCCTAGTTTCAAGTTTCACCCTAATCATCTGCCAGGTGCATAAACCCAATTATTGCCCATTAGTTTTGCCTGAATTTGCTGCTCGGTGCATCGCTGCCAGGAGGGGCTGTCTGCAGCGACACATCTGAAATAATCCAGAGAGGCTGTGGCTCTCCTTTCTTGGGGGGGATTTTTCACAGCATTCTTGCAATTTTTTCCATCATGTTTGCTCATATATCGCACATGCAATTGCTTTCTCTTTGAGGTTTGGAAAACTCCACACTCCACTAAACACTGAATAAAACAAGATTTACTGAAGGCAGCACCATGGGATGCTCCCCTCTCTCTCTGAAGAGCCTCATGCATTATCGATATCATCCTTTGATTGTGCACACACACCTAAAAAGTAGAGTTTCATGTTTGTGTAAATGTGTCTGTGTTGTGTCCGTGTGTGCATCTTCACTGCAAATGTTGATGTCGCCCGTGACTTAATTTGGGTTAAGTGAAGAATGAAGTCACTCCATGGGGGTGCCTGTGTGTTTCTGTGAATGTTCCACGGGGAGACAAGTGAGCCCTGGGCTGCATTACTCACGGCCTGTTTTGACACATGCATGCGCGCACACACACACGCACACACACACATACTGCAGGCACTATGAAAGGAGACAGGACCCTGTGCACATGTCCCAGTGGATACAGTACGTACTATAAAATGCACTTGGACATGAAACAATGAACGCATGGCGGGCAGGCTGTTTCACTCTTTAACCAGATTTAAAATAGCCACAAATTCTAGATGCCGGAAGTGTGCTTGCCAGAGTTATTAAATAATATCCTGTGGTCCTTCAGTAGCTCATATGTAATAACACAGGGAGGAGGTCTGCTTCTGTCTGATCCCCCAGTAATTAAGATGTATACATTTGCAACCTACCGTGCAAATGAGCGATGGCAAATAGACCACCTTACGTCGACATTGCATAATGAATGTGGTCAGTGGGGGTTGCAATGCAAAATATACTTCAATATGGAAGTTGTTCTCAATCTAGGATCTTATTCGGATGAGGGGGGAGCAGAGATCGCGCCGGTGCCTCAGGCTGCAAAACGTAGATGTGCACATGTCAAACAAACCTTTAATAAGGCAATTTTTAGAATTTTAATATGGAGATGGGAGTGGGAATGTCCATCTGTGTGTCTTTACTGTAATCTTTTGGCAAATCACAGGTTGGAGAAGTGGATCTGCAGCCTCTCTCTGCAGGGAAAACTGGCCTGGACTTCACTGCCATATAGTATTACACATTTCTGTGATATAATCCAGAATATTTGGCTTTGACAAATGGATGTGTTGGAAATAAAGGGCCTGTTGTTTTGCGCTGTCAGTTCAGTGGAGAGTATCTCAAACTACATCTCAGTGACAGGTGATAAAGAGCTGACTGGTAGGCGTAACCTCAAATCACAAGTTATTTATATCTATCTTGCTTTGGGCTTCTTTTTGTTTTTGATTACCAGCAGAGAAAAGCACCGGGTGTTTAGATCAGCTTCATACTGAACACCTGCTTATAGTAGTAATATTGTTTTAATGTTTTAAAAGCTCAGCATCTTCTAATCGTATCAAAGACAATCCCAACGTTCCCTGAAGGCAACATGAGGATAATAGCAGCAGTCACTTCATTACATGAAAGTCTGGAGGGTCCACAGGGTGAGGTTGAAGTGGAGTGCTCGTCACCGAAAGGTGGAGAGAGCCAGACTCTTTTTCTATATATATATATCACCCTCTCTTGCTTTCTTTCCTTGCGCATCTCTCACTTCTTGATGAGTTCTTTGCTGCCACTTCAAATGGCTCTCAATACACTTGTTCTCTCCCCTTCATTGTCCTTCATTGAGACAAGTTGTCACGGTGTCCGTTTAAAACGAGCTTCAGACTCGCAGGATCACACGAAAGACATTCACCTTGCAGGTGAATTTGACACTGGTTTAATTGCAGTGAGCACACAAAAGGAAGGTATCAACAGGGTGTAAGTGGCCTACCTCACTCCTTTCTGCTTGTCTCGGAATTTGTTTTGCACTAGGCAAACAGAAAACGAAAGGAAACAAAGGGTGCATGTGTCAATGCTTGACTGCAATGCATTTTTTATCTGTCGCATCTGAAGATAATGAAAGCAACAGGCGTCACCGTTATTTTCAAGCCCCGATGATTGTAAGCTATTGTCAAACATCCTGGTGTGTCGGAGATGCCTGGGGGCCAAGGTGAGACTCTCCAGTTGCAGCAGGTGTCCAAGTGACAAACAAAGCTCTATTGTTGTTGGCTGACGTGATTCGCCACAGCTGAGCTTGTGTATGCTGTGACCTGTCAAAGCTTCAACGTGGACATTTCATTCACAATGTGTGCAGGCTAAAGGAAACCTGTCCAAAAGATAATCTGTCTTGTCACTCTGGAGGTGTGATCACATTCTGACAAGGTGTGTGATTCATAAATGACACTGATTCCAACCCTGTTTAAGCATATGACATCTTGGGTTTAGTAGTTTAGAAATAGCAAAAACAAGGACAGGATGGAATTACCTCCACATAGGGCACCACTTTGCAGGTGAACTCCCCCAGCAGCCAGGACTTCGTCAGCTCATGGAAAACCACCATGGGCAGGCAGAAGAGGATGAGCACAAAATCCCAGACGGCTAAATTGGCCAGTAGAGAGTTGGAGATGCTTTTCATGTAGTAGTTCTGGCACACAATGCACAGGATGGCAATGTTGCCCGCAATCCCCACCAGGAATATAACCCCGGAGACGCACGTGATGGCATAGGCGCCGTAAGTTTCACTCGTCACGGGGTAAAACGGGTTCTTGATCTCATCCCCGAAGTCCTGCGAGCTGGGAGGGGTGATCGGCGTGGCGTCCCACGGATTCTCCTCCCTGAAAGTGAAGAGCTCCGGCCTCCTGGTGAAGAGGTCAAGGGGCATGTCGGTGGAGGTGAGGGCCACCGGTTTGGGAATGGGTTCCCAGGGCGACGCATGGGGTTGCGCCAAACTCACGGCGCTTTTGTTGAGGCGGTTTCTCCCCCTCTTCAGGGCTTTCTTCTGCTCGTCTTTTGTGCCTCTCTTGTGCCTGTCGCCCTCCTCGGGTCCCCCTCCTTCGTCCCCCCGGCCCATTGATGAGAGCTTATCCGCATTGTAGTGTCCACCTGCTGGCGTCCCCGTACTACTGGAGCCGCCATTCAACTTTATCCTCTTATTATGGTGGCGCGTCGCGTCCCAGTGTGAGGCGGCGCTGGGCGCCTCCATGGGTGTCACAGTCCTATTGAAGTCGCGTTTGTTGTGTCCGATTCGCCTCGTTTCTCCCGCAGTGACCCTCTTCCAGGGGTGAGTGGAGTTAAGGGTCCCCCTGAGAATTGCCAGCTGCGCCTGGCGCTCCGCCGAGGACGCACCTGTGGCGTAACCCGGCGAGAGCGCGCGGTCCCGGGCTTTGGTCTGACGGCTAGACCCGTGGAAAGTCCTGCCCGAGTACGCGCTGCTGTTGCTGTCCTCTTTAGTCCGAACTTCTCCATCGTTTCTCAGAGATAATATCACATGTGCATAAGCCAATAACACAAACAACGTCCTGGGCGGCAGAATCTGCATGATCCGGGTAATATCGAGCGCAGTTTTAATCCTCACCAGTGCATCATCGTACCTCCGTTAAAAAGCGTGAAGAAACTCCTCTTCCCACCCACCCCTCTCAGTCAACACCCATGTTGCAAACAGCCCACGGTGCGGGTCTGCGCGCTGCAAACTTGGACAGTAATATCCCGGAGTGCAGCTGTGCGGTGCGCGCTGCAGCTGCAACGATCCGCTCCCTCCCTGTCACTCCCGCTTGCAAAGTCCTGGCATCAGTGAGCAGGACAGAGGATCAGTGTCCAGATCCGGACAGACAGAAGCGAGGAAAGATAGAGAAATAATTGTTGCATCTTTACAGACACACACACACACAGACACACGCAGTCTGCACAACATCCACTTTGCTGCTGTGCGTTAAAGCCCCCCCCCCCCGCTATTAAAAAAAAAAAAAAAAAAGCAGATCCCAGTGAGCCTTGGTGCGTTACTTCATTGGGTTGGGTCGACAGCAGCAGCAGCAGCAGCAGCAGCAGCAGCAGCGTCAATGCGGTGCAGTCCTGGGAAGGCTCACCAGGCTGTGATGCACGGGAAAGAGAGAGAGAACGAGAGAGAGAGAGAGAGAGAGAGAGAGAGAGAGAGAGAGAGAGAGAGAGAGAGAGAGAGAGAGAGAGAGAGAGAGAGAGAGAGAGAGGTGGAAATCGGTCGCTTCTCTCTCCGTATCTCGTCCGTTCCTCGTGTCTCCAATGTCTTTCCTTCCTCGCTTTCTCCGAGGACCGTGCGCTGGAAGAAAATGGACTCCCCAGGCGGCTAACCCCGATCTGTCACTCCTCATCCATCATGGATCATCCAGCAGCCCCGGAGCAGACTGCATGGCTGCAGCCCCCCGGCAGACAAGCCTGCCACGCCCGGCAAGACGCGCTAAAAAATATATTACCCACGTTTTATTTTTTACGCAAAGGCGGCGCTGTGATGTCCGCGCACTTGAGCAACATTTAGGCACAAGCTGCCCAGTCCAATTTGTTAAACTGTCATTGTGGAAAGTAGCTTGCACTTAATCCAAAAGAAAAAGAAAAGAAAAACAACTTTCTATCCAAATCTAAACACACAGCACCCACTTTGACCATCTTTAACTGCGCATCTTTGGCCAATGAATGTACTTATTATTGCCCTCAAGGCATATCCCCCATGTTAAGAAAACGAATATTTTAATAACAATCACTCAAGATACTGAATGCTGATTGAATTTTTTTTTTTTTAATAAAGCTAAATCCATCCAGACATTTATGGAACACGTCCAACATCTCTCCCTAGAGAGTATTCTATATTATCCTGCACGACTCTCCATCCGGATCCTCTGAGTCATTCAGCTCCTCGCATCACCAATGTGTCTGCATGTCTTCCGGAGCGCCTCCTCTGACAGTGATCTTCATCTGCTGTCTGAGCTGATCTTCACAGTCTGGAGCAGATATGGGCTATCGATTGTGGTTTGTTTTTACTGCTGCATACGTCAATACCCCAACACATACCTGGAGCAATTCAGCAGGCCTATCAACAGGCATTTGTCGGTAATCTCAAATACTAAATACGCTTTACTAAGAGGTGTTTCCAGAGTACAAGTAACTGTGAAATGCTTATCCAAGCCCTGGTTGTAAAGAACCACTGCCCTGCATACTTTATGTTTTATTCATGTTTTATCAAGCGCTGCAAAACACTGATAACTCATTCATTTGGCACTTGTGAGCAGCCCAAACGTCCAGGCAGTGTCGCCGCAGGGTAGAGATATACTACTTTATGTGGTTAAACTTCTCCAACATGTCAGGGAATTAAAACTTTTTTTTTTAAACTACCTACAAACTGTGAACTTTGACTGAGCCACTTAGTGTTGCAGTGGTTTGACCCACAGCCTGAACAGACCCAGTTCAAGTTCAAGCTTAAAGGCCTTTCTGTGTGGAAATTACATGCATTTGTTGTATTCTGGGTTCCCCCCACAGGCAAAAAACATTGACTTGAGGTTAATTTAAGACTCTGTGTTTGCCCTATGATGGACTGGCTTGTCCATAGTTATCCATCTCAAAAAGTTGGATAATAGATGCATGGATGAGATGCTGGTATAACTAATATCAACATTTTAAATGACTAACTGTTGGTTCCACATTTTAGTTGTCAAAAATGATCGATAAACAGTTGACATAGTTTGGTAAGAGTCATCGCTGCCTTTTATGCAACGGGCAGAAGTTTTAGTTGTATTCAAGGATATGCGGTTGAATAAATACGCACACATAAACAAGCAAGCAGAGACACCCACAACTTCTGACTGTATCCAAGAAGCTTAGTCAATAATTCAAGAGACTCTCAGGTCTAAATGAAATGAGTGAATTATGGCTCAAGTGCTTGAGGTGCTGTAAATGGACTCGCGCCGGAGGAGACTCAGACCACACAGTGCAGCCTTGTGGGGAAAGTACAGGCACGTGGCTGTAACACACACTTTCACATATTTGTAGGAAGGAAAATATGTGCACACGCACGACTCGACACACAAGGGGTTATGAAAGCCTGCAAATATTGACGCGTGTCTGCGCTCATGTTTACCTGAATGTTTGCATGTGTATTTTCTTTCTCTAAGCACATGTCTGTTGTGAGGAGGGACGGCGAGTTGGCAGACACAGTGGACAGCTCGCCGGTGACCTTCTACATCAAATAGGTGACTGGAGCCAATTCCATCCGGGGCGGGCACACATGTACAGACATACATATGGCCAAGATTTACTAGGTGGTAGAAAACTGACCTCGTGCCAACTTTTTTATTGACCTTGACTTGACTTTGTGAGTTTGGATGTAATGAATAGACGTCTGTCTCTCTGTTATTGTTATGAACTGGTGACCTGTCCAGGATATATCCTGCCCATAGGAAGCTGGGATCAGCTCAGAATCCTGTGACTTGGCAAATATAGAAAGTAAATGTATCAGAACCAATGGGAGTCATGTGGTTTGCTCAGGCGAAACTTATACTCGTTACCCTTCCACTTATAGGTCACACACCGAATTAATCAAAAATGTCACTTTTTTGGGGGGGGAATGTTTTAATTAAGCAAGCTATAAATATTCAGCATCTATCAGGCTTCATAAGTTAAATACTTCACATTAGATTTGCTGTGTGACCTTGAAAATGCCACCGAGGCGACTCGCAGAGCGGGTTTTAATCAGCTGGAAGGCGCAGGGCAACGCTTCACATGGAATTATCATGTCCATTGTGCGCGTGGTCCACCGAGACGATGCAAGTTGGCGTGTGTGGGTGGAGATAAAGAAGAGAGGTTCTCTCGCAGATGTAGTCGTGCATGGAAGCGCTCAGCGGCGCAGACACAGGGGGACATTAAAGGGCACATGCCAAGCGTGTACACACATGAAAGACAAATAAAGGAGTACACACACATACAGGGAGGGGGGGGGGGGGGGGGGGACACACTCGCACTCCGACACACATAAAGTGAAGGGGAGTCTCAGGTTTAGTAGGGCATGAAGTCGGCAAAAGATCCCGCCAAAGAGAAAGCCATGAAGTTTTCATGGCTTTCTCTGCATGTGTGCTTGTACGGGGAATGAATTATACACAATTACTTCACACATGCGAGTAGACAAAGTGGACCAAATGTGATTGGAGTGGAACTGAAAGACACCACAACCCCCCGCCCCCCCAAAACAACTCATGTCTTCACATATGCTAAACAAAACAGACAACGGGCACAGAGACGGGCCTTCAGCGCACAGACACTCCAATGAATTATAGAAGCATTCAGTTTGATTTAGTCTGATTACAGAGCACAAGTTCCAGGGGGTAAACAGTTTTCACACTTACACACTCGTCTGAATTATTTACTCCTCCGCATCCCCGCGGTTTTGTCTGGAAAAGTTATTCCTTCAAATAAATCGCAGAAGGAGTGGAAATTTTTATTAGTGCGTTCGCCTGCAGCTTCAATTTAGAAGATCACGCCGCTGTGAAATTGTCGACATTGACAGCTACTGGAAAGTTTGAGGCTTTCACTGAGATTTCAGCCAAGGAAGAGGCAGAGACGTTATTCACTTCCTCACTTTGAAGGCACATTATTCACACCTATGATTTACGTCCCTGTCGAAATTACACATCTGTCATTTGTTTCAACTGCAGTGCACTGAAAAGTTGTTGTGAATGTGCATGCTAACACGAGGGATTGTCATCATGAGAGTGTCTCTCCAGAGCTTTTGTTTGGCCTTAAGTTTGCTTATATAATGTAAATATCAAACTCTTATTCAGTTGGGTCGCCAACCTCATCCAGAGGCCCTCAATGACGATTTGTCCATAACTGTAGTCCAGATAAACTGAGAGCAAGTGTTTTTTTTTTTTTTTTTTGTAGCGCAATGCTGCCACCTACCGGTATTAAAATGAACAGAGAAAAAACGTTAATTAACAGGATTGGATTCAAAGTGAATTATGTCTCATTCGTAACATGTATATGTCACAGTCTCTATGAACTCAAGCTCCAAATTATTCATACAGAACTAAAAATCTCCTTTTCTGTTTCATTGGTCTGTCATGTCCTGTGTCTGCCTCTCTGTATTTCATTTTGTCTTATTTATATGATTAAATTTTTTTTGTCTCTTCCAATTTTCTTTTGTCC
This sequence comes from Blennius ocellaris, assembly GCF_963422515.1. NCBI lineage: Eukaryota > Metazoa > Chordata > Actinopteri > Blenniiformes > Blenniidae > Blennius > Blennius ocellaris. The sequence continues at coordinate 10,504,139 of NC_137671.1, read as the reverse complement.
ACATTTCTTACAAAGCCTCTGCCGCTCCTTTTTTTCTTTTTTTGCGCCATATCTTTGTCCTTTCTTTATCTCCCAAACACTTTCCTTTCCTGAGGCGAAGGGGGCAGACAAATTACTGTGGCAGCCTTTCAATCTTTTTTATTAAATTTTTTTATTTTTTGGGGGTGCATTTATCTTAATATTTCTCTCTCTGTTATTAACTTTCACTCAGTTTTTCCTCTCACTTTTCCACTTTGTCTCACACCTTTTCCTCTGAATCTGAATTGGAGTATAATTAATCACGGAAAGGTTATTTCATTGAGAAATCATAGAGACAAATTTGACAAGAAGTGAGGTTATGAATGCTCTTAATTAAGTCGTCTCGCTCTTTCCTAAAAAAAAAGAAAATCCACTTTCCTCCACCGTTTTGCACAAGATTGACGCAGATTGACACAATTGACAGAAAAATTGTGCACTCACAGTAGGTAGCTGCAGGATAGACACTGTTTGCAGGGATTGGCACATTAGCTAAAGCCTCTGCAGTATGATTGCAGTGAATGACCCTTGAACAGAGAGGATTACACTAAATTGTCTCTTCTCCATGTTACCGATCCCGGTGTGCTGTGAGTGGATGGACCAGTGTTGTAAAGTAACATTTGACTTTCTGAATTTGGCATTCTGTCGCAACATCTTGGAGAAAGGACAGATGAAATATGCACACATAAACAACTCGATATGAACAGATACTCACTGTACAGGAAGCGGTTCACGATCCGTGTGATCGTGAGGAATGCAGAGTGAATTCAGTGAGTTAACTGCATTTAAAGTAGCAAAAACTGATTTGGATGAGCTTTCTGCTTGCCTTTGGTGTGCTGTTAATTTTAATTGGGCTCATTCTGTATCCAACTCGACAAATTAATCACATACTCTGAGGTGTACAACAGTAATTTACATTCAGTTTTCACTAACAAGTTGGCAACAAACCAAAATGTGTTGTATTTGTTGAGTATCCAGACACTTCATAACTCGTCAGTCCAATACTCACAGATGCATCTTTGCTCTGGGTGTACATGTTGAAGTGACGTCAATATTGATTTTGGGACTTCTCCATCCATTTTTTAAATTTTTTTTTTTACAGGTCACTGACTTTATACAGATTCTGGGAACCAGATTCTATCTGACTCAACACAGGGCAAAAAGCAGCACAGTTATCTACTGTATATCCACAGACTCACTTACATGTGAAAGCCTATAGGTAAAGTCTACAGAAGTGAATTCTATTTACCACTTATGTCATTTGTGGTCATCAAATAACCAAACACCTTCCACTTTTGCCTGGATTATTTTTAAATGACTCTTTTCATGGTGAATTATCAAAAATGTTCAGAGGAAACATACTTGAAGGAGCCATGAAGCTCCAGTTACAGCGCAGTTGGTTCAATTAGCATTATGATCCAGCATAATGCATGTAAATCAAAAAGTCAGATTTAAGATTTGTAAGGTAAAATATACTTTATTTTTTCTGGTATAAGACGTGAGCGGTCATAGTCGATGTGTTTTGAGAGGGTAGTGTTTGGAGAGTAAACAGAAATGGTACGACTCTGGGAGTTGACAGTGTGTTATCAACATTTACTGCTGGAGGTGTGTTACAGGAAACCGCTGCAAACTTTAAAGTGCCTCGAGGAGCTTAATCATGTGATGCCACTGGACGGCACTGAAAGCAGAGTAGAAATCAATGATAAGTGGTCTGTTAGAAGGACTGTCTGAACATTGTGTAAGTGAATGCAGGAGGCAGGCTTCATCTGGGCCTCTTTTGTTCTCTTGTGAGCACGCTGGAGGGTTTCCAGGAGTTTAGTGGCAGGTGGTCGAATTATGTTTAAAACTACTTTCAATTAGATGATAAGTTGTTACTTATATCCCTAGCATTCCTCTTGCACCTGCTCGCAGTGGAATCAGCCCGATCGAATGACAATCGTTGGTTTTGTTCTTCCCCTTGAGGAGCGTAGGGCCGCCTCCTGGTCGGCTCGGCAGGTGGTGCAGCTCCAACATTAACGTTTGTGGGGAAACTAAACACGACTGGTGCAACAGCCTAACATCTAAGCAAAGAATGGTGACACAAAAACAACACGGTGCATTTTAGTCATATAATAATTGTGTCTGGTTAGATTGAGCATCACAACACATTTTGTTTTAACCTTGTATGCTTTGATTTCATACATACCTTCATTGCCTTTATGCAAATACTAAGCACAACGCATTAAAACTAAAACATAAAGAGAGAAAAAAAAAAGCATAATTATTGTACCTTTATTATAATACAAAATACACACAGATGCATACGGAAACACTCAGTTATTGTGTGTGCCTGTTATCGCTCCACTCTGCAGACACCTGGTGCCTCTCCTGTATGAATTTAACATTTTTCTCTGCATTGAAGTTTTGAAGTTTCCCCAGATGGGACAGTTCATGCACCTCCGGTCACCAAGGCAGCACCACACATGCCCGCTGTACTTCCTTTGTGCTTTCATCCACCTGCTGCCCGGTCTGACACCAAAGAAGCGAAGCTCTGCTTTTGTCATTAAAAAGTTTAAAAAAAGAATTAGTGCTGACCCTGTTTGATTCAACATGAAGAAACATTAGTACATCATATAAATCAATTCATCACATTTAAATACGTAGGTTTCTTTTTGGTCCTTTTTAAATAAATGTGAGTTTATGCAGACATCACTACATAGTATACATAGTTTAATAAATATATGCAGTTCCTCTTGTGGTCAGCAGGAGGAGAGAGAGAAAGAGAGAGAGAAAGAGAGCGAAAGAGAGCAAGAGAGCCTTCCTCAGTAATGCTGCACTATGTACAACATGTAGACAGCGTGTTGATTTGAAAATGATAAATTGTCCTCTTGTTACTCCTTTTGGGGGAAAATAACTAGATTTTGACACTCAATGTTGGAATACAACAAATATTTTCTGTCAATATAATGTTTATACTTGTATAACTGCGGTAATTCTAGAACTAATACATGCCAATCGAGTGCTGACCCTCCAGGTATATGTATATTGTACTTTGGTGACTCTGGATAACGTCACGCTGATAGGAATGGTGACAGTGGTTTAAACTTGCAGCTTTTACTCGGCAGTGAAATGAATGGTTCAAATCCAAAACAAGCACGAGCTCTGAGGCCCATAATGCACCCGGTCTTGTCCAGGAATCCCCAGGAACCATATCCATGAGTCAGCCGGTTTTGGACTCGGGAATCAACGGGCCTCGTTTCTTGATGACATATCGACTTTAATCCACGAGTCCGTTAAGCCATTACAATCCTCCGCGAGACTGTGAGTGACTCCAACACTCGCGGCAGTGGAAACCTTTTGAACGGTTCACCAGCGCTGAAGAAACTGTGAAGTTGCTGCAGGCTCAGGATAAGTCTCTCCGAGACTGGCTCCAGGATCTTGAAACTAGATCACACAGAGTCGACCTCCGGATTATAAACATCCCAGGAGGCAGCGAGGAAGGCCGGGACCTGACTCGAGTATATATCTGGTGAGATTCCCACGAGCAGGGAGCCTCACTGCCAGAGGAATATTGGCAGAGTCTTACGGCTGATTTGCTCCTCTTCCAATTGCGCAAGACATGGCCACCCACGGTGGTACACAAAGATCATTACACTAATTTTAGGTTCTGGTTCTGTCCCAGACTTACCAATGTTTGGTCCAGAATTTTTTTTAAACTCTGAGCACAACTTATAGTATTGCCACCAGGTCATATTGACTCTTTGACATCTAAACCAAAGTACCAATCACTGGTTGTAATGATTAAGGTAATGCAGTCATGCAGCGACCACTCCATAGATAGAAAGTTCAGTGCATGCAGGTATTATTCGTGTTTTTCATCATTTCAGTTGATGGACAGTCTCATGTTGTTTTAACAATGGAAGTCTGCAAATAAGCAGCATACTGCTTTTTTTTTTTTTTGAGATACTGTAATGTGCAGACAGAGAGCAGCTCATCTACTTGTATAACAGATATCTTGTCAGTCTATCCAAGATTTCCAGCTCCCAATCTGTCATTTTTGATAGCTCGCTTCGGTTACTGTCGAGTTTTATATCAAGCCCGCTGGCTATTCAAATTAAGAGCAAATGTTGAAGTAGAACCCAGTAGTAGAAGCCTCAACATAATTCAGTAGGCTACGACCCTCCATAGATCATCTGGCTGCAGTTAATGCAGCACAGTTTGAAATGAGTCACCCGTTGCATAGAAACGCAAAGAACAGTATTGATATGTGGAGTCAAATCAAAGAAAATATGAAGCGAGAAGTGAGAGAGGAGAAACGGTGAAGCTTGAGGAGATTGTGGTTCACTGTGGCCTTGTTTGCTGCTTCATTAAACCGGCCCCCAAAGGGCCGCCCTTCCTCTTCAAGTGTGTTCACCAACATGCACGTACGAGCAATGCAGTCTACCTCTCCGGTACAGTGTGTGAGTGTGTGTGTGAGTGTGTGTTTGGTTGATGGATAGACTCGGAGTGGGTGCATGTCAATGCACATTTCTGTGTTTCCAGCATGTGTGTGTGTGTGTGTGTGTGTGTGTGTGTGTGTGTGTGTGTGCAGTAGGTGCTGACTCCACAGCTCATTACAGACCACCAGGGAGTCCTGTGGCCTCCAACGAGCACGGAGGAGGAGAGAAGTCTGAGACCCAGACATGAAGAAAGACTCCGAGATAGAGAAGCTGACTCCGTACGCGTCCCGCCGGGCGCAATGTCTACTGCCTGACAGGCTCAAATCGCTGACCCTGCGTTTTTTTTCTCCCCCTCCACACTGCGAATCCATGCGGTGCCGGCTTTAAGGGGCAGTTAGCATACATTCTGAATATTAACCCCCACACTGAGACTCCTCCGAATGGAAGCCATTAATCGGTTCCCACTGTGTCACATTTCGCAATTCTTCTGTTATATTCGATTTTACTCATTCAATTGTTTTGTTTTTTATTTTCCGTGTTTTATAGTGAAGCTTAACAGTGACGCATGTAAGTTGGAAGTGTTGCCCCTTTTGTTTTTGAACAGTTGGTAGTAGAGAATCGACACTGTTGGAATTTTAAGTTGGATTTAAGATGTTGGTTGTTGTGAAGAAAGAAGAGTTTCAGTACTCATCAAATTTCCTGTTCCTGAGTGACTCACTCCACCATCTTGTGGTACAAAGTGATGCTGCTCCGAGCGAGCAGGTTACGTAACTTCTGATTCCCTTGCAACATTTCAATCACTTTTTTTCATCGATCCAGTGGTTGGATTGAGAAAATCAATCATCTAAATTCAGGAATAACTTTGTTTCACAGTGAGACAAAAAATGCACAAGAAGTGGAGGCCAAGTGCAATCTATTCAGTTATATCAAGTATTGTTATGTTTACCTCTTGTGTTCCACTTTTCAAACCTGTGAATTAATATTTTCTTTCCAATGCTCGCTGGATTTATAGGGGGGGTTGTTTTCACTACCCAAAGATAAGAAGCACAGACACAGCAATAATTACGACTTGCCAGGTCAAACATTTTGTTCAAGTCAACAGATAAAACTTCAGAGATCTTTGCAGAGATCACATAGACAGAAATATATATATATATATATATTATTCTTTATGATCGAAAGGCTTGAACAGCGGGTGTGTGGATTGAAGTTGGGGGATGCTTGTTTTATTATGGATTGTTATTGTTTAATTATACTAATTATGTTGTAGTGGATGTATGGATTCTGTTTGATTTGGTGGTGGTTACAGTGCCACCTACTGGCAACAAAATGTCACTACTGTTTTCTGGAACTGGGCTCCTCTGGTTGGCTGCCATGCGGGCATGGAAGAGACTGTGCGTTCTTGTGTAATTGTAGTTAGTATTGCTAGGTATATTTACTTTGAATACTTGTCTATGTGTTGTTTATTGAGTGTTCATTGCATGTTAGAAGTTCTTGCAGTATATTTTAGTCCTGTATGCTAATAACCATGTGTACACTACCTCTTTAATGAGTGATATTAATCAATATATGGAACATTATGCTCATATAGTTTAAGTTTTCTCTTGAGCATATAGTGTGTCAGTCACTTATTATATCTGTGTTACTGTTCCAATGGGGTAAATGAATATAGTTTCTGTAAATATGTGGTAATTGACATTTATGTCGGGAATGTGTAGGTTTGTACCTTTTAAGACCAGTAGGTGTCACTGTTGACTGGCGATATATATAAGAGCAAGTCAATATGCATATTTTCTGGCAAACTCAGTTACTGTTTACTTTGCATCCTGTTGTTGATTTGACATCTTGTGAATGCAGTTTGTTGTTAGAATTCTGTGGTCCATTGGTTTATTGATTATTATTTGTTGCTATAGAAACACACACACACACACACACACACACACACACACACACACACACACACACACACACACACACACACACACACACACACACACACACACACACACACACACACACACACACACACACACACACACACACACACACTGGTGCCTGCCTGTCATACCCTGGCGTTCGCTTTAATATAAGAAAAAGATAAATATTTATTTCTAAATGCTTTAGTTAAATGTGGTTGGCTCAAGTGATGTGATTATATACTTTTTTCTTGTACAGCGTACACGCACATTATCTTCACTTTCAAGATTGTGGTTTTGGTCAAGGACATCTCTGCCCAACGAGTTGTTTTAAAAACTGCAGTCTCCTCGATCACTACTGCCGAGGTGAGGACAGCGTGACAGTTAACCCTTGATAGAGAATTAATCTAAATATATTTAAGTACTTCAAAGTATAATTGATCACAAAACGCACCGTTTAAACATGATTGGATATGTTGAAGAACATCATACTGATCAAACTCATACATATTTCATAGTTTGGAGCGTGAAATGTCTCGAAATTGAAGACATTTTTCATTAGATTTCTATGAAATACTGGCTTCTTGCAATTTAAAATAGATAAATAGAACTAAAATCATGTTGCTCAGGGGCAAATTTCATAAATATTCAGGTCCTATTAGACAAAGCTTGTCAATTTAACAAACAAACCAAAAAAAGCTGCTTGTACTTATTTGATGGTTTGAAACAAACTTTTTTATACAACCTATAATAATTATGGCCTTGACCAATCAGGAGTCCCCACAGTGCCCTCCTTCAAATCGATCACCTGCATGCCCTAAATCTCAAAATTAAATATATTAAAAATGTAATGCAGAGATCCAGACTGACATTAATCACGTTCATAAAGTAATAGTATTCATTTGGCAATGTCCAAGTGATCTCAGCCTCCACGTGCATGCTGTGGCGCTGCCGCCTCAACCTAAATTATTACCTACGAGGTAAAACTTTGAGCAGATGTTTACAAGAGTACATGCACTGTTACATTATCAAGCATATCTCAAAATTCAGACCCATTTCTGGGCTTCGGTTCGGGGCTCGTGGGGGGATGATGAGGATCAAGGAAACAGGTTGAAGAAGGTCTTTTAAGCCTTGAGGCAACTTAGTGAATGAGGTGAAAGTCTGAAGACTGAAGAAGCGGACAGTTTAGAGATGCTTAGGACCAACTGGGATGTGGAGGGATTTTATGCATTTAGTGTCGGGGGCTGTTTATTTATACTGTAGTGTACAGATGGCCTCAGGTCTAGGGCTGCATCTGAATAACCAAAAAAAGAATGCAGTTTTACAAGGTTTTCAAGAAGTAAGAGTGGGATTCAAAAGACCACTATGGTCTTATTGCATCAGTTTGAGGGAAGTAAAAGGAAAAACCAAAAGCCTCCCGGGGGTAGTAAACTAACAGAGAAATTTCAAAGTGTGTTTTTCTGACATTGAAAAGGAAAACATTAATTCAATGTTAATGCAATCTTTGTTCTGTTGAGGAAACATTGGTACATGTGCAAATTTGACTCCAAAGCTGTTTATATAGGTGTCATCAATCATTGTCATGTTGATGATTAGTATTAACTCCATGTTTTTTTATTCAATAAGAACAAAAAATGACAATGTTGTCATGTGAGAACTGAAATCTTTCGTTGCGTTTTTGATGTCCGTGAAACTTTGTTCCAAGCTGGGACTTTTCAAAAACGCTCCAATGGGGAAAAAAACACAAGTTTTCTGAAATGCTGCTACTGTGCATGTGTAATGATTGATTATTCTTCTGCACATACACGAGTAGATGGACAAGTGTCACGACTCCCAGTCTGTATGCTCCTGAAACTTGGTAGATTTATAGTTGAAAGTTACCTGTAATGAAAATCTTGCTATTGTTAATGTTTATAGCGTATTGTTCACTGTGTGCATGTGTGTCCTCCTGACCACCACATGTGTAGTACATCGTTTTAAGCTGACATCATTTTTAAAACGTTTCCATGTAAACACGAAACATAGCACAAACACCTCAATAGCATCTGCATTACCAGCAAATGACTTGTGTTGAGAGTTAGAAGCCTTTTCTTTAAAAGTAATCCAATAAGGGACATTTCATGACAACATTAATTCTCTGCAACTGATGAAAACGTTTGCCTGCTTTACCTTATGACATTTATTACATACATTTTTACTGAATCATGAAAACGTAAGCTTTGTGTTATTTTAGTAAAACTTAACACACATTTACACTTCTGCTTTTCTCTCGCCCCACGCAGCGTTCATGAGTGTTCGTCTGTGGCTGTCAGCGCCACTCACTGAAAACCTCGTATCCACTGTGCTGGTGTTAATTTCAACGGTTTAAAGAATGATTGCCAGCTTGAGCAATCGAGTAAAGTACATTTGCTTCTCCCCATTATAAGTGTCATGGAATTAATATTCCTTAGTGATGTTAAGTGTTGATAACTCAAGATTTTTTAAAAGATTGATGGATGAATGGAGCAACAAGAAAACGTTCTGCTCTTTCAAACGTGTCATAACATCCAATGATTTCCCAGGAGGTTTACTATGCGTGTATATGGCAGAAGTTGACACATGATTCGTGTGTGCAGTGTTCTTTGTAATGTGCGTCACGTACAGGAAATAGTGTTTTTGGAGCTAAAAGATGTAGAACAGAGCAGTAATTTCATCCGGTTTTCAGCCCACATCACATTATTAAAATACGCATTCGCGTTTGAGAAATGAACACGACAACGCCGATATTAAAGTTGGAGCAAAATAACAACGGGACTGAAAGCACACGGATGATATGACACAGTGAAATAAAGAGCAGTGAAACGGAATTGGATGTGGTTTCGTATCAGTGGAGCAGCAGCTGACCTCTTGACTTTTTTTTTTCTTTTTTAAAAGACTACAATCAGGCCTTTGCAATGCGGTCTGAAGTTTTTATTCATACTTAGTCGCGAGGTGGAAAATGTTCATCGTATCTCTATGCAGAGACGGTGTTGCAAATAATTCCCAAGATGCACCACACAAAGAAGAAGAGAAGATTTCTCCCTCATTTGAGAGAACGCACCGATAACAATGTAGGTATTTTTGAGTTGGAATAAACAGGATGAGAAGAAGAAGAGATGCAGAGAGAAAACCAGAAGACAAGGAGTTAACCGAAGGAAAAAAAGGCAACAAAAATCAACCATTAAATACCGACAGGAGGAGATTAATTATGCAGTGGTGTGAATAGAGGGCAGGAGGAAACCAATCCGAGGGAAAAAGATGCCAGACTGATACAAGCTCCACTTATCTCTGCTGTGACCTTTTTTTATTTTTTTTTACCTGGTCTCAACTCCGCAGAGGACAACCAGAGAGTGAAAATGCTGGAGGTGTAGGGTGGGATGAGACCAAAATAGAATGAGAGAGTACCCAATCGGTAAATAAAATATGCAGGGTGGATAAAAACGGACGTTGTGCAGGAAAATAAACACCGGGGAGGGAATTCTGTTTCAAGAGGAGAGGCTTAAGTGAATGAGAGCAGATGAGGTGAGGGAGGATGAAAGGGATGGGACACAGGGTGAAACACCTAGATTTTGACTTTCCAGGTGAGAGGTGATGATGTGTTGATGGTGATGGTGTCTGTGTTTTTGTTATTTTGGGGTTTAGAATATATATTTCCCTCGACTATCAACTGGGTAAGCACACACACCACAAACAGCAGATGCAGTCTTATCGAGCTCAATTAAATCCGTTTTTATACTCAGTCAGGCTGTTTTTTTTTGTTTTTTTTGTGCTGCACCAAAAAACTAAATAAAATAAAAATAAAGTTGAGGTAAAGCACCCAGTGAGACCGCATGGGATCTTTTTTTTGCTGGTTTGTGATGCAAAGCAGCTTTATTGTTCCACTTAAGATTATTATATCTGAGCAGTTTTGTCATATTAAAATACTGTTTCATAGCATCGAATAACGGAACACATTGTATTCCACCAGTGTGGAATAATACCAGAAGTATCCATCGAGCTATATATCAACGTCATTCAAGTTCAGGTCAGAAGGTCCGGGGAATATTTCAGTGGTACATCATGAAGGAGAAGGTGCAAACTAAAAGGCAATAGAATCCACCTTCAGGAAAAAATAAACAGGTAACGACCACTAACATAAATGACGGGGCAATTAATATAATCTGTCACTTTCAGGGAATGTGTCGCACAGTGGGAGAAGAAAATGCGTTGTTGTGCTGGTAGCAGGTGCTTTAACGCACGAGCCAAGATCCAGGCAGGAGGCCATGCAACAAAATCCAACCATATGTCAACTTGCTCAAGTCATGAAGTGTTTAATTCAATATAGTTTTAGTTTTATGTTGTCAATTCCCACACATTGTATAAATAGACCACCCAGTGTACAAGCATAAGCTGGTAGGACCAGAAGCATCAACAATGGCGAGTACATGGACATTTGTGTATACGGACAACAAAGTTGGGTTGTATATAAAACTAAAATCATGAAGGTAGCAGGAGAATATCGACTGGGTGTCATGGCACTCTGGAGGACGCCATTGTTGCTATTGTGAACGTGTTTTCAAAAAGTCGCCTTTTCAGTGACTCTGAGTAGCACTGTCGTGTCGATGGGGACACCCAACACTAAAAAGATTCCTTTATCAAATCAGCGTTTGGCCGCTGTCTGATTATGTCCAGCCGACACAAACCAAGCAGTTTGATCTCTGGCCTGATGATTTATTACTTAATCTATCACACCTCAAATCACAATAAAAACTGCGATCTATTTGACTTTGTCATCATTTTCGAGCCGACAACTTGAACGAATTTGGAGGGCTGCTTTCTCTTTCACAAATCAATCTTCCAACGAAGGAAGGGGAGCCACACACCCATCTGACCAGCCTGGGGAGCAACAACTAGTCGGGTCTGGCTACGGGTCAGTTAGCGACTCAGTCACATTACATGCAGTTGATCATGCTGTCAGTAAGCACAATCATCCTTTCACAAATCATTCTCCCTGCTGGAAGGAAAGGAAAACAAGTCAGTAAACCATTCACATGTTAGCCTGTCAGATTCGTCAGAGCAGAACATTCAGTGCAATGCTGTTGGGAAGCATTTTTTCTTTTTTTTTTGCTGCCAAACACATCAACAGAAAGCTCAAAAGAACATGTTGGATGTGTCAGCATGTTTGAGTGTAATGAGGGAGAAAGGAGGAAAAATGAAGAGAAAAAAAAGCCACATGCAATACGCGGATCAGGATTTATACGACACGATGTAGCAGTCGAGATGCATCGTGAAAAAAAATGCATGCAGGGAGATGCGTGGAAAAAAAGGCTGCATAAACACACATTCATGTGTTCACACATTTGTGCGATGTGATGAAAAGGCATTCAGGAGAAGAAAAAAAACATCTACACAATACGGATTAAATGCACGTGTATTTTTAGACGAGTCGGCGACACGCATTCATTCAAATGGTTTGCTTTTCAAAACATCCCCCTCCAAAAAAATCTCACAAGGAAATGACATCCAAGGTCCCAAACTAGGAGACCAATTTTTTTTTTTTTTTTTACCTCATACAAAACGCTTTCGGCAGCTGGTTGATCACATAAACGCACAGCTCCAACCTGTCAGTGTCTCTCTAGGATGATTTTATGCTCTTTTGGCAGTTTTAAAAGATGGAGGAGGAGATGTTGCCTCGCGAGACTCGCAGACAAAACAAGTGTATATTTTTAACCGTATCCAAACAATTCCCAGCACTCCAGTGATTGCTTCATCTTTTTTTTTTTTTTTTATTTCTCTTACACTGCATGCCAACAAATGTCTGCTACATATGTCAGTCTTTTGCTCCTTTTGTTGCGTCTTCAATCGCATGTTGTTGCCTTTTTATTGAATTGGTTCAAAAATCAAACCGCAAGAGGATGTTTTTTTTTTGACATGCACGAGTCAGTGTCCTAAAGCAAACTCAGCTACTACGGATCTCATATCCTAAGAAGACCAGACAGGAGTGCGTGGAAAAGAATCAGAAATAATAGTTACTGACTAAAAGTTTCTTTCTTTTTCTTTCCCTGCATTCTTGCAGTGCAAACCTGCCCAACACGTGTCACGGGACATCTCTCCTGCCTCGGCTGTCACTCCAACGGATGACTGATTTCCACAGCTGTTCCCAATTTCCCCGTTGGCTCCTTTCAATACAAAGCCCTCAGGTAGCGATCTCTCCTGGAAACATTTTAAAAAACTATATATATATATTTCCTCTCCACTTGAATTGTTGCAGTCGTCTCTCTTTACTTTTAAGTCGACTTCTTAGTGTTCGCTTGACCTCCACTCTGCTGTTGCACTTTTACCTGTGCCTCTCTGGATTGACTTCATGTTTCCAGCCTTCTGAGCTTCATCCGACTGCTTCTCCCCGGTTTGATACTCGAGCTGCTCAAGGCGCTGGCATTGGCGTGTCACTTTAAATCAGAGCGGAGGCAGGCAATGATGTAGGTGCCAATTCTAAACAGTTGGTTGAGTGGTGAAAAAAAAAAAAAACGAACACAAAATGTGCTGTTGATTGTGCAGCACTAGTTGCTTTGTTAAAGCATTTAGAAGAATAAAGTATAATGTAATGATTAGTGCTCTTTAGGAGTTTCTCTCTTTAAGTCATTATGAATTTGCATGTTCTCCTTGTTTGTTTTTTCTTAGAACACAACAGAGTCCTCCAAAAGACAGAAAATATGTTTTTCTTCGTGGTATTAACTCTGGGGTTTATTCTGGGTTAAAGGACAACTTTACAAAGTGGCCAATTATACAATTTTAAAGGTAACAACTATTTATACTTTAATTAGTTGGGAAATGCTCTGATTTGGTGATAGTATTCGACAAGGCCAGAGCACAACAGGTAGAAAGAAAGCGGGTGAGAAGGGCACGATCCATGTGGGTGCGCAAATGGTTTATCAGAAGGCAGGAGGCAAAAGCTGGGGCACTCCTCGACATTTCTTATCAGGGAGCTCCGCACCGAAGATGTTCAAATCCTCCCCAAACTATCTGAGGGTGAGGCCAGAGCTCTTCCACGAGATCCTGGAAAAAGTAACAACAGCCGGAAAGGAAAACGCACAGGAACTGTCCGTGGTGCTGAAATCTGGGTTCAGCGCCAATCTTTGATAAGAAACACCACTTGTTCTTAGTGTCGCCTGCTTGTCAACACAAATAAATGAGTGATAGAACACGCACTAAATGTAACGGAATGGGATAAAATGTGAAAATAATGTTGGATGCTGGGAAATAAACAAGTTTCGCGTCCCACTATGGACCACCTCCACGTTCTATTACGGCCAATTACGTGATGCCATCTTTTGTTACATTCATCCCCTTTTGCTACGGGCTACTAAGTTTCTCATCCGCACCGTGGCAATCGCGACCTGTTACGTTTGCCCATCCCGTCCCCTGCGTTGTCTCACATCTATCCCATGCATTCTTCGGGGGTGGCTTTGTTTTTGCCACTATAAATCAGCAGTACCTTCAAATAACCATTAGACCTGGTATTGTTCAGGCTGTGGGGCACATGTCGTCCTTGTTTGTTGTTCCCAAGAAAGACATTTTGAAAACAAAACAAAAAACTTGAGGTGCTTTGTATATCCGAGAGGTTTATTTGCCTTTGCCTACAATAAGTTTGTTTATTTTAACCCATATTTAAATACCTTTTGCTGGAAATGCTCAGTTATTACCTCCCAAAATGGTCATATCAAAAAGAGGGAATACTAATTAAGAATGTAAGTATGGACATGTAAGCACTTATTACCCTACAACTAATGTACTGCTTTTGATGAAGAGTTATACAGTATTTTATTATTGAGCTAAAGCAGATTCAGTTTAAACCTCGGCTCTCCACAGAAGTCCCCTGAGGCGCCCCCTTAAGGAAATGTAAATGCCTACCACTGCATTAAGGGGGTGTTTTTCTGCATACATTTACTTGTTGTTGACACTATAGAATATATATACTCTGGATCCAAACACAGGTTTTTAATTTTCTCTTTAATTGCAGCCTTAACGTAGTAAACATCTATAATTAAATGGATTAAATCAGTTGTCATCATTATCTCCCCCCCTGAAAACCAAGTTATATTTTTGCTCTGGTGTGGATTATGTTTAGTTTGTGGAGCCCGTCATTCACATTTTTTGATAAGTTTGAGTCAACTCTCCCTGTGTTGTTGCGGCCAGAACAGTATAAACATATGCAAGTTCTTTTTTTAATCTTGATGCATAATTTATATGCAATTTATGGACATTAGCCTGTGTTCATCTTGAAATATTCTGTTTCTGGAATAAATATTCAAAGAGAAATTCATCTTAGTCTCACATTTAAAATTTAAATGGGCCTTAGTGTTAGCTTGAGTTTGGGAATGGCTTCACACATATTTGAAGCTGAATACAGTTTTAACCCACTCGGCCTAATATTTTTTTTCCCCAGCCTCTTTAGTCCATCTGTCTCCCCCTCCATCTCCAGATTTATTTGTATTTTTTCTTTGTTCTCCTGTCTTATTATCGGTGCCTCCCTCCCCTCTTTCCTCTTTTTGTTTCATCTTCTCTCCAGTATCTACAGGCTTTCTCCAAGTTCTCTCATTATCTCCCTCTATCTTTGTCGATCTATCTCCCGTTGCTTTGGCCGCAGTCCTGTTTGGCCTCCCTCTCCCTGTCAGATCACTGATCTCTCTGTGCTGCAGCCCCAGGAAATCAGCATCTGGCGGGGCTACTTCCTCCCAGAGCTTGACATTGATTACAAAAACACGGCGGCCCACACCGATCAAAACACAAATAATTTCTGCTGGGATCACAGCTGGAGGGCGCGAGGCTGCAAACTACTCGGAGTATTTTAATGATGAATTGCAAATGGCAAAAAAAACAACCTTATTTTCAGGCTATAACTTTTTTTTTGAAACTGGAGCACAAATCCACCTTAAGCAAATTCTCAAATGGTCTGAGAGACTTGTGATGAAGATAAGAGATTATGTAGATTGGTTTGTGGATGTGGGGAAGCAGGCCTGTGTTGTAGATTGTTGTAGACGGTGATCAGTGAGGTGATGGATGAGTGGTCGACTTCACTCTGACGGACACTGTTGCCCCGCAGAGCCTGCTCACCTGACTGCATGCATGCATGTATGGAGATATTGGTAATGCAGCCAGTCCCATAAAAAAAACCACAATTAGACACATTAACCACGCTGATATGTGACTTCTATGCCAACAAAACGGTGTTTTGCAGATGTTCTATTAAAAGTAGTGCGGATACTCAAGCTTTCTTCTAATTAGTAGGCCAAGAAGACAAATGTACGTGGCTAACTTTCACAGTATCCTTCTTAAATTTACTTGAAGTTAACCATTTCCATTCAAGGTCTAAAACATTTTTTTCAGAAATGCATTTTTACTAGTGTTTAATAGTTCCCTAATTAAACACTAAAAGTTACCTCATGAATAACATTTTAAATAATTTATTCTTCCTCTAAAGCTACGGCGTTTTTTTTGTGTTTTTTTTTTAATCAGATATCACATATTGATGCATTTTCTCTTAATGGTATATTATTAGTTAGAATAAATGACAAAATGAATTATGGGTTTGTTTTCTTGTTTTGCGTTGTAGTTAGTTTGAGTTTGTTCTACAATGTCCAATGGTGACTTAAAGTAATGGATAGCACAAAAACATGCAATATATTGTTTTATATTGTGAGACTTCACTTTATTAGACCTACATGGAACAGACTGTGGTGCACTGAGTAGTGTCACATATCAGAAGCAGCATTAACTTTAATGCAGTGGGCCAGCCTTCGCTCCCCATGCCATCAATGAGTCCGGCCATGGGGAGCGAATGCTGGCACGTTGCACTAAAGTTCTGCTGCCAGTCCATCGTTTTATCCTCCTGGGTGCAATAGCTATGAACTACTCCAAACTGGGAACACCAATGTCTTCAAGCCAATCTTGAGTTGGCAAAGCCATGTGTTCAATTTGAAATTTGAAGACTGTAGTGGAAGAACAGTGGCTACTCTGGAAACAAAAGAAATAATGATGCTGTGATGGCGAAGGATTAGTGGGACAAAAAGAACACATTATAAATGAAAGTTTCTTTGAGGTAATTAAAAAAATAAAGGCAAATTGTCATCTGCTTCAAAACGGCATCAACGTTTATTTGTTGCCTTCAAATTTTCATGAACAGAAAAGACCAGTGCAGACAATTTTTTTTTTAATCCTCTCAATACACACGCATTCATAGAACAGTCTGAATACGTGAATGCACTTCAGCTGTAGGTAACCTTCACTCCTGTGTGAAGCATCTGCTGCTGCATTGCAAAGGCTGTTGAAAAGCTTGTAGGAAAATGAAATGTTCTGTTCTCTGTCCACACACAGAAAGGAGTGATTATGCTTGGCTGTATGGCATAGAAGCAGATGTGCAGAGGTGGGGAGCCTTGACAAGGCATGCCAGTGTCACATTCTGAAGCCAGGAAATATAGAGCGCGCCCTGAAAAAAAAAGCAAACAGCAGAGACGTATGTAAAGATACGCAGTGTGGGATGGGGTACAAAAAAGACAGAGTGGGAGGCAGCGAGTGAAAGAGCGGGAATTTAGTGTCGTCATGGGATGATGGAAACAAATCAAGGTCAGGCTTACATGTACAAAATATATAAATATACAAAAAAAAAAGAGTAGCGAAAAATGAGAAACTAGGCAGCAAATGGAAGGTGGAGGAGCTTGTATGATCACAGAGCACTAACATACAGGTTTTTCACAATGGAGGGGTCAGAGGTGAGGGCTGGGAGACGTAAACACAGGGAACGGAGGAAGGCTGCCTTTTTCACATCTCAAGTTATAGACTTCGAACCAACTTGGCGGCAATCTGACCTTGACGTGCAACACTTTACCACCTGGAGTGTTTTTTTTTTCCCCTTTATGCCAATTTATGATTGTTTGCAACCACTTTGCGCTACATATTATGCCTCCTATGTGTTATAGGTGATTTAAAATTTTTTGGTTTCATGTTCTGTCTGTGTTTTTGGGCTCCATGTCTTCCCTCATCTCAAGTGTCTTGTTACTGTGGTCGCTGTTTTCATCGTTAACAGCTTCTCTGCTTTTCTCCAATCCCTCAAAGTTCCTCAGACACTCCAAACTCTCTTTCTGCTGCTCTCCATTTCCACCCGTATGCATATTTCCATTTATCGCTTGAATTTACCTTTCTGCTCTCACTGTCAAGTCAAATCTGGTCGTAATGGAAGTTTTCTGTGGTACTATAGCAGCATTCTGCCATCATATAGTGTCGTGCAGAAAAATATCGTCCTGATCTTGTATTGCCGTTGTCTTATATTGGATTTACGCTCTTTGAAATTGACTTTGAGATGTATTTAAAAAGGATTTGTTAAATATAATGTAACAGCTTCAATCTCTACATTTAGTTCACAATGGGACTACGACATGCATGGTGTGGTCAGGGCTGTATTTTTTTAATGGAATATCTCCATGAGCATGGAGGGTTCTCACGGTCACTGTGATTTTATGCACTTCTAGATCACGAAGGTCCGTCTTTCATTAAACAAAAATTAAATGGATGCAGCTCATCTGAACCTGAGTCAAAGCAGCATAGGTATTTCCTGTTTGTGTGGATTGCTGTGTGCATTCGTTTTCTTGTTTCCACCCACAATACAAACACATGTGCTTGAGGTCACTGTTATAATAGCCCATCAATGTGACTGTCTGTCGCTCTGTGTTTGAGCTATGATGGACTGGTACACCTGCCCAGGGTGTACCCTGCTTCTGCCTGAACCAGCTGAGAATGAGTCAATGGCCCTGCAACCCCAAGTGAGATATAGTGCAATAAAAGATGGATGGATGGTAATTTCAAGGGCCAGCAAAAAACTTTAAGCTCATATTTAAGACTAATTTATAATTTCCATAGCTTACATTTCTGGGTACATACACAATAAAGAAAGTGAGCTCACTATCAACTGCATTTGACAATATAACAGGATGTTTTCTACGCTCTGTGGACATTTCTGCTGGATTTTGTTCTTAGAAAATTCTATAAGCGTAAATGTGACAGACTTGTGTCGGATTGACAGAGTAATTCATACCTCTGCCCTTTGGAATGACAGTGAAATTGCGGTTTTTAAAGTTTCACACAGACACACACACGGACAGACGACAAGTAAAGCCAACAGGGACAAGACAAGAGAGGACTGACAGACTAAGCGGTTTTGTAATCACACCTAGATCTGATCCAATTGGATCATTTTGAACGGGTTCTCCTCTGAGAACGGAGTGTCAGTCGAATGGGCAGACAAGGTTTGAAGCTCCGGAATAAAAGGGAACGACACACCGAGAGAAAGAGCAAAAGGGACGGGGTGAAGGATAGCCGGCGTAAAGCGCAGACAAAAAACAAAGACAACAAATTGGACTCCAGTGATGATGAAGCATGAAAGAAGAGGGAGGATTAGAGCAGGGGCAGAGATGATGGCTCATAACATCTGGTGCTGGCTGTGAAGTGGTTTTCTAAAAAGGTCAGATCCATGTTAGAGCATTTAGGGATAAGTGGCTCGAGCCGGTCCAGGTCTTTACTGCCTGCAGGCTCTTCAGAGGTGTTTGTCTTCCAATATTTAATCCTGCCTGCCACTGACACAATGGAGCAATGTCACCGTAAGAGCGTATGAGTTTTATCGCACGTTCCATTTGTCATTCCTCACAAAGAGAGCACAATAGACGCGAGGAAGGGAAACGTTGCTAACGGTGCTACTGACTCCAATCCCCCCCCAGGAGAGTGAGGCTGCATGTGACTTTGATGCATGCAAATAGGGTCTAAGTAGATATGAAGCTGACGCTCATTTGAGCTCTCCTCTTAGCTCTGCCTCTCACCTGTATAAAAAAAGAAAAAAAAAGGGGGTCGTCATCACTGAAATGCGACACGCCGTCCTTTCGAGTAATGGCTCATCAGGAACATGTCACGAGTCTTGCTGCCATTCGCTCCGTCGAGCACATTGTTTTTGGGTGTGATCCCAGATAGACGATTCCCAGTTAGACCACAATGGGTTTTTTCCCCAGCGAGAGGATTTGTAACATTTCAGTGACCGAGGATGAATGGTAATGTATTTTATACATAAAGACAGTTTAAAATCGCAGCAGGGGAAGTAAAAAAAAAAAAAGAAGCCGGGTCCCCATGTCAGACTAAAAACACATGTTTTATTATCAACATATTATTTTCGCATATTTCCACACCATAACTCAGATGTGGAACAATGAGAGAGTTAGATAAGAAGTTGACTTTACACATTGTGCCGGTATTGTTTGCCAATTTTGGCTTCAGGATATTTATATGTGGCTTCCAGCCGAGCTTTTCATCAAAAGTAATGCCTGGAAATGTATTTATGGCAACGGTTAAAAGATACGTCATGAAGATGAAAAAAAACAAAACACATAGGTTGCTCTAGACTATGTCACATTTATTTGGAAATGTAATTCATAATTCAATCCCTTCATCAAGCTACCCAATGCCGCATACAAAAATATAGATAATTCACTTATAAATCGTCTATCTGGGAATCGTCTATCTGGGATGAAACCTTTTATTGTGTGTTCACCAGCCACGCAACAGCTTCCTTCTCTTCTATCGAATGGGTCAAACTGGTAGAACGTGAGAGATCATCTGTCGAGATGCAAGTACCGGCAAGTCCAAGAGGGAGGCCGTAAACGAAACGGCGTACAGCGAAGCGTTAGTGTCACAAGCTTTAAGCTCAATCCTGTTTCTGTCAGCAGCTCAATGAGACGGCATGAGTGGCGTTCCTGCGCTCAGTGGGAGTGGATGTATTAACCTCCTTGCCAGCGTGATGGCGCGCCTGCCAACAGCAGCAAAGTGGTAATTAAGCAGCGATGAAATGGATGTGCCGTTTTCCACACGTCGGCGCGAGTATGGGACTGCACATTTTTCCATTACGGCGGGCGTAGCATTTAGCAACAATAGAAGCAACAGTTTGTTGATTTATTACAGCTGGAGGACGAATCACAATCAGCATGAGTGATGGGAAACTGATGAGTCGTTTTGGACAGCTGATTTCCCTTCGGTGTCGGTTTGGAGCTCGACAGCCTGTCGGTGCTACGCTAAGGAAAGCGCCGGGAATCTGTTTGTAATGATTAATTTTGCACAATTGTGTCTATTTAATTTATTTCACAGTTGTGATAATACGGTTCAATAAGGTCCCGTTTGCAACATTTTCAACTGAAAACACAACTTTTTGAAAATGCTGTGACTTCGTCTCTGCAGAAACTGGGGGAAAAAACCAGCTTGAGATTAATTTTTAATATGTCGTAGCTTTATTATGAGTATTATGAACCTGTGTTGGATAATGTTTTGCTTAATTTGTCCTGATTTTTCCAGTTCGATTTAGAATCTGCAGCTTATTTGAAAAATGTCCTCGAAATGATGAGATAAAGAAGTGAACTGATCACATTGGTGAGAAGTTGTAGGTGAGCAGGCATCACTCATCACAGTGGTAATAATCTGACAGTGGCGAAGATTAGTGACGTCATCTGTGGTGAAAAAACTACACATTTCCGAAAATTGACTACAAAAAGTGCATTTCTAACACTTTCCCCAGTGGCCCTTAACTGCTGATATAATCTCAAATATCACAAGATTTGAGTTGAAATGAAAGGAAAAGAGGAACTAAAGTGAAACGGCTGCCAGATGAATAAAGAACCAGGTCCCTTTAAATGTCGCCACCTAAACACTTCAAGGAAAAGTAGATAGGAAAGGAGATAGGAGGGAGTATTTGGATGCACCCTTTGACTTTCATAATATGATATCCATCAGCATTCTCAATAATTGACCACCAATTACTGCAAATACTCATTTATTTTTTGCAGAAAAGTTTAAAATCTGTTTTTCAACTTGATAGTTTCTGCGGTTTCTTGGTTCGAGACCACTACTGGTTCCTTTTAGCTTTAATTTCATCTTCCCGACATTCATGCAATCTTTAAAATTCAGCTGCATGTTTAAAAACAGTTCAGATTCATCACTGCCTTTACCAGCCTTGACTTTTTCTTGGACGGTTCAAATCCGGGGTCGTTTTGAGATACTAGACATAAATTATGTCCAGCTTGCCATTTTATAAGTGACTGTGCTTCACGCTGTATTATTTTTTATATTCTCTTCCTCAAGGATGAATATAAAGATTAATGAATTGTGGAGTTAGCTAAGACCCACAAATATCTATTCATGCTCATCTACTGCCAAATTAGAAGCTCCTGATAGCATCATACGCACATTTGCTTGGCCTGTGAAAGGAATATGATGCAAGTGTTTTGACGTCATTATCATCTAATTCAGAACATCGTCATTCTAGCCCCAAGTACAATTATTTCAGTTTCACAGGAAGCTTTCATGAGGCATAGTTAGTCATTTACCACGTTCACGGTGCATTTTAATCCACACTGGAAAATATAACCCAAGATAAATTTCAAGATTGAATCTAAAATAATCCAAGTTAAAATTGCAGGCTTTGACATCAGCATCAGTAGAACAGTAGTGTGTGTGTGTGTGTGTGTGTGCGCGTGTGTGTGTGTGTGTGTGTGTGTGTGTGTGTGTGTGTGTGTGTGTGTGTGTGTGTGTGTGTGTGTGTGTGTGTGTGTGTGTGTGTGTGTGTGTGTGTGTGTGTGTGTGTGTGTGTGTGTGTGTGTGTATACCTCTGAGGAAAAGATGAAAAGGAAGGTGTTGCCCTATCACGTTGCAGTTTCGTGACCATATGACATTTAGGACAGGAAAGATTATCAGTGGCTTTGGGCCATGTACACACACACACACACACACACACACACACACACACACACACACACACACACACACACACACACACACACACACACACACACACAGGCAAGTAAAAATAGAGCAAATGTGTGAGACTGTGTTTGAACTGTGTTTTGCTGGTATTGTGAACATTTTTCATCTGATTTGAACAAATCTTTGCTCGAATTGTGAAACTGTTTTCAGCGAATATGTTGTAAATCAGGCAATTGTCCTTTAGAAACGTATAGCACCCTTATATCAATAGAAAAATAAAACTCACCCCTGGACTTCTCCTCTCACTCAGGAGGAGAAAAATGATTTAAAAGGGGGGGGGGGGGGGGGGGGGGAAACCCACGGTGGAGTAAACATTCTGTAAAATGGTCGAGACAATCAGAACATCTGTCTCAGTCTTGATATCTGAACTGGTTTCAATCCCACATCTTAATAAGGGAAAGACAGAAATTCAATACACTCCTCTGGAAAAAGAAAAAGAAAAATCAATTGGTACCTGTTGCCAATTATCTGGTTGAATCCAGATCTCAAGGGTGTGAGTGTGCGTGTGCATGTGTGTGTGTGTGTGTGCACACGTCCCAGTGTGTGAATTTATTACTGTTAAGGGTATCAAAATCCAAATTCACTGAGTCATAATGAGAGATTTTAGTGTCATGTTAAGGTTTAGAGTAGGTTTTTTAGAGTAGTTTTTATAAAGTAAATCTTTAAATCATAACAATTTGCTTTAAGGAGTTCTAGTTATTTATACATTATAATGTTGTTATTTACTGGTGCATGCAGTGGATATTTGTGTTAAACATGCCACGCTGTCACCTGTTATCAGTAAAGCTGAAACATACATTTGCATTATCTCTGTAGAGTTTGTCAGGTTTCCTGGAATCGGTCCTCCTTAAAGATCTGTCTGTGCGTTTCTGGCTGCATTGACATTATGCTTCACTCAAGCATCCTCAATATTGGAAAAAAAAAAAAACTCACCTGACAGAGCCACTGTCGTTTCAGTTTAGAGATAACGCTCTTCTTTTCTGTGATGAAGGACTCTGAAACAAAATGCAATAATAAAAGAATGGGAGGGAACTAAACCGATTGCGGAACTCAAGTCGTGATTAACTTCTTATCAGTGGCTGGAAGAGGCAGAAGGAAAAAAAAAAATATATAGAGGGCATTTTCATTTTGATTGAATTTACAGCAACATACAGGGAAACAATTCAATTAAATTACGAAGGAGACAAAATGGCTGGAGGCTGGAAAAAGGCACAGTGCAGAGGAGAGGCATGTTTCATCACATGAATGTATTAATTACCTTTAAATAAAACTTTTTTGAAGACATTTGTGTGGCTGCAGAGGCCACAATAATGGCAAAAATAACTCGTGTGTGTGTGTGTGTGTGTGTGTGTGAAGCTGAGCGGCTGGATAAAAATGTGCTATTGTTAAAGTGAAAAATGTGGGCGTGTGCGAGTGGTTTGGAGTGTGGTCCGGCGGGGGCAATAACCATTGATTTCCCTTTTTGTTTCAGACCAGCCAGGGTTGTCAGGCCTTCTCGTCAGATCAATAATTTCAGCACATTACCGAGCTCGTATAGTAACTGACCAGCGAGCAAATGAGCGAGTCTTTTTCCGTTCGCACGCGTCTGCTTTGCGAGAGCCTTTTTTTTTTTTTGCCAAATATGTGAAACCTGAAAGTGAATTTTACGAGTCTTTGAACAATCAATGCTGCTATTAAAATGTCAGAAATGGAGTTTTCAGGATATATTATGTTTTTGGTTTTTTTTTTCATTTGTATTTGAACTGTGTATCCAAAAGCTACTAAAATAGAAAATTAGATTGTAGTGATTTTTATTCTTGATTCAATAGATGTACACAATGTATTTAGATGGAATATGCAGGCAGCTCTACAGTCGACAGGGATTTTATGAAGGGTGGCAGCGAGCTCAGCCTTGGCGAATGCACACGGCTCCACATGAGTCCTGACCTTTGTCGTGTGTGTCACACTCCCTCCAGCTTCAAACGCAGTGCATCATTTCTGAGTAAAGGTGGAGTGCCGGGGCTACGTTGGAAGATTGGTTTGTTTTTCCAATTGCAAGGTTGATGGTTCACTTCCTTGCTTTCCATATGTCCTTTCATCGAAGCCCGAGTTTCTCCAATTGTTGTGTGAGTGACTGAGGTTTTCGAGTGAAAACGCAAAATTGGCGTTGTTGGGGTCACCGAAAACACAACTTTTTGTCATGGTTTACAATGTATTGTTCTCTGATTGTGTGTACGGTTTTATCACAAAAACAAACAACAGCACCTACTGGTGGTCCAACACAAAAACTACATCGTTTTCAGCGTTTTTCCCAGTTTACGTTTAAACGGACATCGTTTTCAAAACGGGGAAAACCCGACTTACCTCCAAGCCATGCCTTTAAAAGCTTGCTCGGTGAAGTAGCGCCGCGGATATGACTGACTGTTACGCTGTTTTTGCATGAGCCCGTTTCTCACATGTGCTCTATATATGTTCATAATCACAAGCAGTCTATTATGCCTTCGCTGATAAACCCTCGGTGCTGTCAGAGCCTCGGGGGAGCTGGGAATGAGACGGAGAGATAAATGATGGGAGAACAAAGATTAGGGGGGGGGGGGGGGAGATTGGGTGAGCAACACACAGGAAATGAGACAGCGGGAATGGGAGCCGGGGTTTTGGAGGTGGGAGTTGAAAGCTGGATGGATGTGGAGACGTGGATGCTGGGAGATATTGACTGAGAGGAGGTGACGGCGGCAGAATGGCAGTACTTGCATGTTGGTGTTTGTTTGGGAGAAAGACGCAAAGACGTGAAAATCCAGAAGTAAAGACGCGTGACACTTGAATTTATGTACAAGTCACACAGTCTCCACAGTTGTCTGACACCGCCAGTTTAAGATTATGAAATTAGTACTGTGATCGCTGACGTTTTAGTGAGCGCATTACTAAAATCTTAAAAATAGTTGCCGCTCCTGACCGTCTTGCTCACTCGTGTTGGTTATAGTCGTAACAGTTACCATTAAGCTAAACTCCAGTTTGTTGGAGGTGCAGCACTTAGTTATTTATGAGCGAACATCAAAGTTGCTTCTGTTTTAGATGTTTTTAATAAATGTGTTTAGTTCAACATCCAGATTTTCGAGCAGGTTTTTGGACCACAGACCAAACTAATTTGTTCAAGAAACAAAGTTAGAAACGGATATAGGATCATTTTTGGGGACATTTTACTGTATTTTGTATCAGAGGGTATAATTAAAATCTCCTTCATGTAGTTATTTGTAGTTATATTTGGTGGTACTTGTTTGGTTTTGTAAAAAAAAAAAAAAGTTTGCGTCCTCTGTGCTACAACGGAGATAAATTTAAAGTTCAAATTCAAAGGTTTTTATGGCATCAACCATCTCAAGATTAAATTAATTTGTATATGAACTAAAATATGTTTCACACCCCTATTTTACAGCATCTTCCTTCATCCAACCAACAACTCACTTCAGCTGAATCTCATGTCATCCAAACAATATGCTCACATTATTGGGTCGAGCTGAGAGAGACAATAAAAGACACTAATGAGTTGCTCTCAAAAGTAACTGATTAGTTTTGTCTGTGTGAAGTGTCAAATAACTTGTTTTCTGTGCAGGTATTTGGCTGATGTCACTTTCCTGGATGTTTCTTTGCTGCAGACACTTATTGGATTTCAGATACGATAATGAGGTTAGGGACGACTTTAAAATTTAAATGGAGGGCTTAGCATCCAAGATGGAGCTGTAAAATACCAATCCCCACAATATATGGCCTACAGGAGGTTTAGATGTATATAAACCAATTTAGTCAATAGAAAGGGATTATTCAAATGACCCAGAGGAGAGTGGATGAGTGTGGGTTTAGTGCCACTCACCGGGGAGGGGTTTCTTATGTCTTGTAACACATCTGCTGCAGTCAGCTGCTGTTACCTGACCCAGTCAACAGATGGTGCTGTGCACCTTCAGCTGCCACTTATTATAACCTTGGCATTGAAAAAAATGAAGAAAAAAAAAAGAAGAGCCAGCAGATGTGAACGGTGAGTTTGAGCACCATCAGATGATTGAGTTTACAGACAAAAGTAGGCTTACATGTAAAAGCGGTGCAACTGAGACACTTTGTTACATAACTGCGACCCCCCCCCCCCCCCCCCCCCCAGCTTCCCTTTCTGCTGCCGCGTCAAGATGGGAGCGTTGCTTCTGTGCACGCTTCAGGAGAGGGGTGGTGTGTGTGTGTGTGTGTGTGTGTGTGTGTGTGTGTGCGTGTGTCTGTGTGTGTGTGTGAGGGTTTTCTGAACCAAGCTTTAAAAACAACAACAAAAAAATGTAGGTGTTTGGATACTTTGACACACTACCACCCTCTCTCAGTTTTATTCTTTCTATATTCAAGTGCTTGCAAACCCCTGAATCTTCCTCTCCACATTCCCCTACTGTCTGTCATATCCATTTTCAACCTTCCTCTTGCTCCTCCGCTCTCCCATGCTGTTTCCAGCTCCACGATTCTTGCTGCTTCTGCTTTTCTTCTGATTCCCGGTTATTCAGGAATAATCATTTCAGCTCGGGAATACCTATTGTAAACTGCATATTCATCAAGGCTAAAAATATGTTGGAACACTCGTGGCGTGCGCACAAAGGCATGCTTGCACACCATGGAAACACATTCCGGAGCTCTTTTTTTGCTGTTGTTTCTAACCCATATTGACTTAATCTTCTCAGAATAAGGATCGTATTATATCATTTATTTTATAATGAAGCCACCAAGTTCAGTATTGGCTAAAGTGTTTTTTTCCTTATCTCCTGCAACTGCCTGACCTTGGTGTACTGTGTGAATATGGTACAGCTACCACACATATTATCTTTAGTGTGTTAAGAAAAAGCTGAAATAATATCATATTCAAAATGCTATAGAAAGCTCCAACTATATTCAGTGAATGGATCCATTCTGATGCTTATTGTTCTGGCGTGTGTTGCCTTCTGGTATGTGTCCTTCAAGAAGAAAGTCGATTTGTTCCTTATGCCAATCCATTAATAATGGATCGTAAATGTCACCAAGTCATGGGAAAAGCCACAAATGACTGAGTTCAAAGAATTCCATTCATACACTGCTTCACCCCCCCCCCGGCAGTTCTGCTCACGGCTCTTTCAACGCACTGACGAGTCCAATTTTGAATTCTGTATTCTGCTCAGGTGTCGGCTTCAAGTAAAACTCAACATGGAGGCGACTCAGGACAGGAAATCCAGTGGAGTATACAATATCGCATTTTCCAACTTGTATTCAGAGACAAAGGTTTTTTTTTTTTTTTTTTTTAACCAGATTCTAATCATAATAATAATCACAGCGGAACAATCTGAAAG
This sequence comes from Blennius ocellaris, assembly GCF_963422515.1. NCBI lineage: Eukaryota > Metazoa > Chordata > Actinopteri > Blenniiformes > Blenniidae > Blennius > Blennius ocellaris. The sequence goes on along the minus strand of NC_137671.1, from coordinate 10,476,626 downwards.
CAGCAATAAATACTGTTTAATGAGGGGGCTCTTTGTTTCATCCTCACACACACACACACACACACACACACACACACACACACACACACACACACACACACACACACACACACACACACACACACACACACACACACACACACACACACACACACAGTATGACTCGGCCTACCTCCGTTCTCCATGCATAAAATTAAATCTGGCAGACTGTAGAGAGCCGCCGACAGAAAGAGGGAGGAATCTCACCCTGTCACAATGCAGGTGTCACAGGTGCGCCGTGATAAAGGTGCTCTGCTGTAGGGTCGATATGCACACAGTCAGGCACGCAACTCGACGGGGGCTGTTTGAGTTAGTGGAAGAGCAACTGACTTTGAGAGAAAGGATGGTGGAGTAAAACCACTTTAAACTACAGCGTTAAGGTCATATAGGTGCTATTTCTCGAGGTAAACTGGGAAGATAGGAATCTTTTTTTCTTTTTGCTTCAAGTCATTTTCATTTGTGTGACTTGATGACATCAGTGTCCGCTTCATATAATGTGCCCATTGCTTTTTCCTCTTCACAGCTCCCCGCAGCTACATCCGACTATTACCGTCACAGCAATCGTGTTAGTCATCTGATCTCCACTGTACAGTATATTAACAATGCAGTGCTTGGCAGGCATGTGTAATGTGGTAATTATCTAATTAAAAACTCTAATTAAACTAATTAAAAAACAAACAAGGGTTCAACCCAGATGCAAAGGTCACGGGCCTGCCAACAGTAAACACTCCATGAATAGATTTATCTCTGCTCTACAAATGCCTGTATATAATAAAATAAATAAGAAAAATATAATACCAGGGTAGTAGAGTGATTAGCACACTTGTCACACAGCACAATAAGGCCTTGTTCACAGTGCAGGGAAAAGTGACCCAATTCAGATTTGTTATTTTTTTTTACTCCCAAGTGACTCATGTGAGACCAGTTTTGTGGCCGTGTGAAAATGTCATTCTGATTTTTTTCACAACATGCCCAGTTCATATGTGGTACCAATTTGGATATTTTTCTACATGCGACTGCCTCGTCATTTACGTGTCGACTCAGCGCCGGAGGAAGCGGCTACGCCAAAATGTAAAAAATTGTGCTCTCTTTTTTCTTCCTTCTCCTTCTTTGTTCCCCTCGTCATGTTGTCTAGATTCGTATTTAACAACCACTTGAAAATGGATCTACATGCCGACCAGCGTTGCCAGATATGGCGGGTAACCCCCAATTGGGGAGCCAAACTCTCTTACCTTTTATCTTCGCGTGCTCATTAATACACGTATATTAGTTTCGCGGTTTCATCATGATTTCTAAACAAGCTGAGATTTAAGCTGGTTTTTATTGAGGTGTGTGGGTTTTATGTTATTTGGGCTTGAAACCGTGAGTCACATCTGGCAACCTGGGTGCTGACCGGCGTGCCATGCATAAATAGCGTGCACAGCATGACTTCACGTCACCTTCTGCGCTGTGGCGCCCTAAAACATCAGGCAGGTTGCGTTTGAAATGCTGCAAACAAAACAATAAAAAAAATCTGAATTGAGCGTCAAGACCTGCAGTGTGAACGAAGCCTAAGTTTGAGTCCAGGTTTGGATGGGTGTAATCCGCACATTCCCCCCGTGCATGGTTGGGTCTAGAAGATATTAAATTGCAAATACACGTGTTTGAATTAAATCTGTGTTTCTCTTGGCGTTGAGATTGAACGTCAATATGTCCAGGGGGTCCATTGTCTTTATGCCCAGAGTCAGCTTAGATTGGCTCCCGCAGAGAAAATGAACGGACTTAAACATTGTGAACAATGTGCTGCTCTGGTTGCACTATCACACATGCAGAAAGCGCTTATCAACAAACATTCATGCGCGGTGGTGTAGAATATAGCCTCGTAGCAAGAACATTTCTGGGTCAGCTCCATGCTTGGAGGTTTATGTATGGTGTTTGCATGTGCGTGGGTTTCCTCCATGTACTCCAGCTTCTTTCCGAGTGTCCAAAAAGGAAACCTTCGAGGTTTATTTCATAGACTGCCCGTTGCTGTGAAAGTGTGTCTGTCTCTCTCTGCCTTTTGATTGACTTGTGACCTGCTATATTGTTTCCTCATGAGTCCAGTTGTATGCAAATTGTGCTTACATATTATTTATACTGCCACCAAGTGGATGCAACAGTCGGTAATTGCAGAATTTGCTAGAGAGCCCAAACTGTCTTTTTAAAAGTGTTGAAATAGCCTGATTTTTATTAAAATTGAGCAGCAGTAGTTATTTTTATTCAGTCTAGTTAAGATGTGTCTGCTGCTGAAGCATGATACCAGCAGGAGCACACATTGCTCATTATTTTCATAAATATTGGTGAGACATCACTTCTACAAAGCCACATTCGTCCCTCTTACCCTTCCTCAACATCCTCACACACCAATTTCCTGCTCGTCGTTATCTGAAGTGTCCTTTCCATTGCCCGTGTGGCTTTTGCTTACTCATCCTTGTTTACATAGCTTCACCTCTGCTCTCCTGTTGCATTTGTCTTTTTCTTATCTCACCCTCCTCCTTTTTGCTCTCAGATTAATTTTTTCCTTCGTCACTTTTTTCTGTCGTTCACACCCGGTTTTCCGTTTAGCAAAAACTTCAGACAAATTACTGGCGAGAAGATGGAAGGAACAATTTAAACAATTTTAAATGCTAATCCAAGGTAAGTGTCATGATTGTTGGTCATCCCTTAGTGTATGATGGTTTGGCTGATGAATTTGGACGGGTGGATAAAGGCGCTGAGCCAGCAGGGAAACGTATTTCTCTGAATGGAAACATTACATAAAACAAAAACAGAGGAGGAAGTTAGATACCACCATGGGAGAAGTAAAACTTAACGACACCCTTCAGGTTCTCAGATGGAAGTCCTATATTCCAGCTTTGGCATAGCATCAGTGGATTATTGGCGGGGATGTACATTCTGTCATTTTTAATCGAAATCTTTACAAAACATTGAAGCGAGTTTTGCTAATAATTATGTTTCATTAATGGTTTAGGGGATTGTGTGAGGCCAGCAAGTGTTTCATGTTATTTCATAACAAGATAATGTTGACAAAATTATGAGGCACATTCATACATTTTCAATATCCGCCAGTTTGATCAACCATCGGCCAAACTTCAATGAGTGTCCACCATGTTTTAGCCCATGTGATGTCATCAATACAGCAGAGTTCGACCAAAGGTCTTGCATTTCTGAACCTGAAAACATAACTTTTTAAAATTGTCTCCCAAGGTAAAACTTTGAAAAAATTGTGACGTCTCCGTGGAAATTGGGGGGGGGGGGGCAAAGCTTTTCTGAAAAAACACGGACTAGTGGCCCGACATGAAAACAAGAAGTTTCTATATAGACATAATTTTCAAAATTCGAAACTGTTCTGAAACCAAAATGTAAAAACAATGCTTTATCATTCGAAATACTATAAAATGGGTCGCAACATCAGTGTTGCTGTATTGGCTAGTGTGACTCATAAAATAACAAGGTCGGACAACAGAAACAGGGAAGGTGAACTTTGTATTAGGCTGACGCCTGTTGAGGCACGGTACACTTACACTACAAACATACACAAACATTGATAATACAACATGCCACCAACACATTTTGTCTGCACTCCTTCGACAAGAAAGCAATCACACCTTGCAATCACATCGCCACGCGACTGTGTGCAGCATGTGGCAGAAACACACAAACACATACGTGCTTCACTTGTACCGTACAGACACAGAAAAGGAACTGCGCGAGCTTCCATGTAATTACAGGCAGAGTCACATTGCTCTGCAAGCAGAATTGTGACATGCTGGAACAAAACTGGAGTCTTTCATGAAGCGCAGTGCTGGGGCTCAGTGAACATGATGACATGAGATCCAAACCCTCGGGGGAATACATGCGCCCTTGTCTTCTACACAGAAGGCAAGCTGTAGATGAACAGACAGATGTTGTGTGTTTCTGTGTGTGATTCTGTGTGTGTGTATGTGTGTGTGTGTGTAATCCTGTGTGGGCAAATACAGTAAGTGTATGTTTTGCCCTACATGGTTTTCCCTCAACTGACTGTGTGTGTCCACGCATACTGAAAAGGCATGGTGAAAACCAGCGATTGTGCTGTTCAACGATGTTTGTTTGTTTTGTTTCATATTTATGAGAGCTGGCTTACAGAGAAAAAAAAAGTGGAAATGATGGGTGGGTAAACTAAATGATGGTGATGGATGGGAGCGGTATCTGTAACTTGCTTTGAGTTCGTTTTCCCGCAAGACACAAAAGAATCACAAAATGAAGATGTTTGCTCAGTGGATCCCTTGTTGAATGAGCGAGTCAGCCTTGTAGCCTCTAGCAAGCAAAATACCACCAAAAAAAAAAAAAAAAAAAATCCCAAATCTGCATTTGCTGTCATGAATGGCGCACCTCGTTGCTACTCAGCAGTGACTGGAGGGGGAGCACAGCGGCGACACAGAGGAAGTCAGAAGGTTTGAAATTACTGATACAGATGAAAATTAACTCCGGTTTGACTCCAGCGTAATCAACCGAGCTAAATCGTTGCTTCGAGGCAAGATGTAAATAATAGACGAATCTCACATCCAACGGCGGAAAATACTTTTAAACCCCGGGCTGCCGATTTCAGTTAAAGTTCCCAAGGTTCACCGCACGGCAAAGTAGCACAAAAATCCTCCCACCGTTTCCTTCAGGAAGCGGCTGTCTTAAAGCCCTCTGGTTGTTGGTTTAATCCTCAACCTACCCAGTCAATGTGTTGAGGTTGATAGGCAAGACATTGAGTTCTTAAAGTTTGTTTTCCAACGGTGTGTGAGCATCTGGCATGGCGGCCACATTAGTGCTCTCGCCTCACATCGAATCTCCAGTTCAGCTCTAGGCTTTCTATGTGCACTTTGTTCATCCCTTGGGTCCCCCCCTTTCTGCAGTCCAGGGACATTTCAAGTGAATTGGTCTTTGTGAACTGGCCATAGGCGTAACGGAGTGTGTATGTGTGTGTTTGTTGGTGCCTGTGTGTTGGCCCTTGTGATGGACCGACGACCCCCTGGGCGCACCTTGACTTAGCTGGGATTGACTCCAGTGCTTTTCGATCCTAAATTGGATCAAATAGAAGAGAAGCGGATAATCCATGCATCCATTTATCTCCTATATTGCTCTATCCAGCTCAAGATCAGGAAGGCGCAGATCCAATCCCAGCACACTGTATTTGAAAGAATCTAACACAAATTTTATTCAGGATTTTAATTGGTGTAAATCTTTGTGTTTTACTGGCAGGTAAATGGTAGGGGAAAGGCTTGTGATTGGGATTTTCTGTATTTGATTGACAGTGTTGTTTCTCTGAGAAGCTTGAACTTGTGTATTTACACCACGAAGAAATGGAAAAGCTCTATTTTACATAACTCCACTTTGTCAAATCATGCTGTACACTAAATCACATTTTCACATTCCCCGGCTCTCTGCATTAATCTTTATTCGCCCCAGTCAGGAGCCTGAGAATCTATTCTGTATGTATTGGATGGAGCACGTTGTATGTGCAAACCTGCACAGCGTGAACACCTATTGTGTTTCTCGTTACATTCAGGTCCCAGACAAGGGTTGTTTTGCACGAGCAGGAAGGGTGAGGGTAAATAATCAGTATCCCTATATTAGCTGTGCTTACACTAAACCCTGGCAGCGACAAAAGCCAAGTTAACAATGTACAACAACAAATTAAACCCAAGCTGAGCAGATAATCTGTACCCCTATGTGGAGACGCCTCAGTAATTGATTGCGCTTGGATTTGTATAGACTTACCAACAGGGGGCAACTTCACCCAATCTCAGTGTAGCTGTGATGTAAATTAAACACCAGAAGTGTACTGCAGGCCTTCAGTCTTCCCACTGCTGCAAAGTCACAGATCAATGACTCTGGTCTGTGTTCAGACAAGGCTGGTGGATTACGAGAAAAGTCGGATCATTCACAAGTCTCAAGGTTTTGAAAATCTGAACTTCAATCAGGCAAAGATTAGACTAGAGTCATTGCTCTCTTGCTTGCTGATTGATTGCTAAAGATGTTCTCCAAGGTGTGATGTCTGTGGTGAGAAATCGAAAGAGTTTTGTGTCGGTGAAAAACTGAGCAAGAAGTGCTAATGAATGACTTAGTGGCGTTCTGTCCTCTAATGAGCCCTTCCACTGTTTTGATCAAGCTCAGGTATATTTAGCCATTGTTGCATAAAATCATGTTTCCTGTGCGTTGTTGCAGTTGGAAGCTTTTCCTGCATTTTAATGAATCAATGAGCTCAGGAAAGTTGCATTTCCAGGCGTTAAAAGGAGTTCGCCAAGGTTGAGAGAATCAGACTGACACAGGGAGATTTGCTTGTAATTGAATATGGAACCGATATATTTGTCACTGATCACAGTTGCTTTAGTTGCAAATGGTGGCTCGTAGTAGCTTAATAAACCAGTCTTTATTGTATCTCTGCTTTTGACATGCATTTATAGATTCCCTAAAACATCTTCAATGACCTCACGGGCAGGTAAACATGGCCTCTGGCTAGTTTGGCTTGTTGCTTCCTCTTTTGTGTACAGATCTGGAGCTTAATTGACAATTACCTAGCTTTAAGAAAAAAATCGAATCCATGACTCTCACCTCAGTAAAATCTCATTTCCTGCAGAACTCAAAATGCAAAGCAATCACTCTTGCTAATATAGCAGCATAAAGATAGATGCACTTCTTTCTCTCTTTTTTTTTTATACCTTCAGCACACGACTCTAAGCTTCTCATTGAAGTTGGCTGTGGCATGATGGTGCTCCCGTCTAAAAGTCCGGGTCAAAGGTGACGGCCACTGCTTTATTCCAGCAGCGGTTTGGTGTTTCCGTTTTGCGCTGTGGCATTTAGTCATAGGTGCTGCAGTAAAACATGTCAAAAGGCATCTAGTATTTAAAATTTGCATAAAAAATTGTATTTAATAAAGAAAAAAGTTGTTGTAAAAATAGCTTCCCACTTAAGTTAGTCATCTAATAGCCTGAGGTGTAGAGAGAAAGACACCCCATGATCCCTGCAGTTACCATAGTGTCAAAGTGTGTCATTGCACTCTTGAACCAGTCCGCTCTTGGCAACAGGGAGCTTTTGTCAAGCAGTTTGAATGTTATTCACATGCCACCACTTGACAGGGAAAAAAAAAAAAAAAAAAAAAAGGTTAATAAGTGGCTTAATGATCCTTGTTTTGTTTACATATCTGTCATCATCTAATTGACTTCTATTTAGCCCCAAAACGCACGGCCTTATGTGAGACAGATAACATTTAAGCTTCTCACAAAGGAGGGACATGGTGAAAGACGGGAGCAGCTCTTGCTAATTGCTTTTCCAACAATACCGAGAGTCACATTTTGCTCTTTCAGTTCAACACTAACTGCAAATGAAAGGAGTCTGCTGAGGCTGGAGCCGCAGTAACACTAACGAAGTTCAGCTAATTGTTCTGGGGGGGGTTTTTTTCTGTTAGTTTGGTGTGTTGCAGGAATGTTTGAGGGGATTTTGTTTCTCGCAAAAACTATATATATATATAAAAAAAAAGAATGAACAACTCCACGATCAATAAGTGTTTGACAGTGTAGTTGTACAATTTACAACCTATATTCACTAAACACGTTTCATTGTGTGTGTGTGTGTGTGTGTGTGTGTGTGTGTGTGTGTGTGTGTGTGTGTGTGTGTGTGTGTGTGTGTGTGTGTGTGTGTGTGTGTGTGCACGCTTTCCATTAATATCATACTTAGGGAATAAAAGCCAATCAGTCGTTTCTTTGTGTGGTTTTGAATAAAGGTCCATCAGTGGCCTCCACTGTGACACCCAGGCTGTTTCTCACATAGGAAATAACATGAGATGTTGTTTTTCAGAGCAGACAGACAAAGACGTCAATAACTGATAAGTGTAAATGCTTCCATTATCTTTGATTGACCCCTGCGGCCTCTGATAAATAGTGAGAAACCACACAAATGAAGCTATGCGCTATAAGCTTGGACTTGTTGACATGGTTATAGCATGAATTCAATGTGTTGCACATCGCAACGCTTATCTTTTTTTCCCCTTCAAATGACCTGTTTTTAAAACAAAGGGTCCCACAAAGACAAATAAAGTGTTTCATTTTTTTTTTTCATTATTATTATATCTTAGAGCCTTTGGTTGAAAAGTAGTTCCATACAGATCATAGAGTAATCGGGCTGTCACAGCGAAAGTCATGTTCCTTGTGACCCATAATAGCGACGCTTACCCATGTTACGACCTTGCGCGCAAGAAATGATGAAAGAGGCTAATTTCGATGGTGTGGACGGCCACGGTGATGCATGGCATCATTTTTAGCTCGCGCCGGGATGCTCTCGGGACATCCTGTGCGTCGCTAAAGGTCAGTTCAAAAAGGTCACATGCTGAAGAAATACACAAATATCCATAAATATCAGGGTGTATGAGTGAGTGTGAGTGAGGTTTTATGACTGTAGGCAAGAGGAAAAGATAAAATATCAGGATATTATAGCATGGAATATTTATGATGGCTCCCTGGATGTGTTTAGTTTTTTTATTTGTATAAACCTTCATATTGTATATTTTATAGCGACTCTGATTTGCTTCCACTCCTTCCAGAGTGTGCAAAATGGACAAAGTTCTTCAAGTCAGACCATATTCTGCCTCAGATTTAATGACATCCTGGTAATAACACTCAGTTCTGACCTCAAAGCTCTGTTAAATCCGAGCACACTGTCTTCCTTTGCCCAAAGCGTGATGCTCCGTTTCATTTTTTTTTTTTCATTTCAGACCAAATACCAGGTAACTTCCTGGACCCCTGTAAATGTTCTCATCATCCTCAGTCTGAGATAACTCGTTTTCTTTCTTTAACCCACATACACAGAGGGAGTGTATGTTCTTAATCGGTGGCGTAATTACAGAGTGTTTAGCAGGGCTCCCCTGGGACTGAGATGAAGAGATGGAGGCACAGACGGATATCGAGGTAGAGATGGGAAGAACTAAAAAAAATGGAGATACATGATGTAATAATAAGATTCGATTGAAACCTGACAAGATCAAAAAAAAAAAAAAAAGAAAAGGAAAAAGTACTGAAACATAAATAATGCTAAATAAATACATAATGTTAGTGTTGTTCAGGCACATTTCTTGGGCTTAAAGTAGACGGAACAAAGCCAGTTATAATAAAAGAGATGAACCCAAAATCACATAACAGAAAACATTCTGACCCATTGGCACAGTAGTCACTGTTAATCTACTTCTCAGAGAAGCATCAGCATCTTTTTTTATTCACAGGCAATGCACTGCACTGTACTGGAGAAATGCCAAGGGTGTATTTGACATTTAATGCAATTTTCGAAAGCTTTCACAATACACATTTAGAGAATACAAATGTAATTTTCAGACCATCTGAAGTATAATATATTGCAAAACATTTATTAAATACGTTGAGCTTCCCTTATGAAATAGTTTCATCTGATTGAAGATGGATAATGGACTGATTAGAAGACAATTAAGAAGAATAGAAGTGATGCATTTCGCGCTGCATTACACAAAGGGTTATAGAGAACCAGAAGATTGATTTTTTTTAATTCAGATTATGTCCAACTGATCCTATCACCAATGATTACTGACTGTCTAAGCGAAACGTGTGAATATAGGATATTAGCAATGAAATGAAAATACTAAATGCAATGTAATGCAGTCACGCTGGCATACACTGGTAATGTTACATAATGTTGGTATATGTGAGGTTTAAAGGAAAGTTATATCCTATTGGGTTGACATTACTGCTTTGATCAACCATATAGAACAATACTGGTATATAAAATAGGTGACGTAATTATTTGAGTTTCTACATTCAGGAGATCCACATTTGTTTCACTGTTTTATTTAGCTGTAAACAAGCTTTCACTGGGCTGCATGCACTAACTTTCTTGCATTCTTTTCTCATGGAGGAATTTGTTCAATCAAACAGCGAAAGTGAATATATCACCCAAGTCTGGGAAACAAGGTGAGTGGGAAGCGGAGTGGGCAGGTGGAACAGGACAGAAGAGGATGTTGAGATTAGGAGAGACAGCTGAGAGAGGTACGAGCCCGAGAGTGGGAATATTTCTACAAAACCACGGTATAATGTTATTACCACTGCTGTGTCTCTCTCTGACACACACACACACACACACACACACACACACACACACACACACACACACACACACACACACACACACACACACACACACACACACACACACACACAGAAAAGCACGTAATATGAATGTTGTATAGAAAAAAATGAAGTGATTATTCTCTTTTCTGGAGACCAGAAAATAAAAAAGGAACCAGATGGTCATAGTGAGACCTTTTTCAACACGGTGAAATGGCTTAATAGTTGGCTTTCATTCAGATAAAGAGCCAAACAGTCATGGCTGCTTTCACCGTCCGTCACTCATACGACACACGAAAAGTTGAAAAGCAATTTTCTTTTATTCTCTTTACACCTTTATACTCCATTCAAGAATATGCCAGTGAAAAAAGGACTTTTATTTACATGAAAAGGATTACTGGTCTTTGCTTTGTGTGATTTGACACGACCGAGATTGAGCCATGTGCTGTTTGCGCAAGAAATTCTGAGCTACTCCAGTTGAGCGGTGCAAAAAGATTTTTAAAATTTTAATCAATATTGAAGAATACATCCCGATATTAAACAACTGCATCGACACAATGAGTAATGCGGGACCAAACGTGGCTCATAAAATTCCTCGTAACGGCTCATAGTGATCAGGTAATAATAGAAAAAAGAAAAAAAAAAGCCACTAATGAACAAGAAGTTATAGAAACTGTTACTAATTCTAAAAACAAAACTGTGAAGAAATCAACATGACAATAGTGAAAAAACTCATTCTGGGTATTTTCATCTTTAACCTAAAATTTAGAACGGGGTAATTTCCAAGCAAAGTCAAAACTACTAAAGTTAATCCATTGTACAAGAATGGTGACCTACACAAATTACAGACCTGTTTCTCTTCTCCAATAATTTTCCAAATTCTTTCAAAAATTCTTTAATGACGGACAAGACAAATTCATAGAAATATACAATTTACTATCAGATAGTCATTATGGATTCAGAACTAACTGGTCAACATCTTTCGCATTAACTGAACTCATTGAAGAAATCACAAATCCCATGGACAATAAAAAAAAGAAATCACAGCCGGAGTTTTGATTGATTAAAAAAAAAATTTATTCAATACAATATATCATGATATACTCCATTTTATTGAATATATCATGACATATTCAATAAAATGAAACAGTATGACATTAGGGGAGGTGCACTGAATTGGGTAAGAAGTTATTCAAAAAATAATAAATAAAAGAAAGCAGTTTGTGAAGATGGGAGACTGTTATTCTGACTGAAAATCATGTGTGGCGTCCCACAGGGATCAGTGTTTGGACCTAAACTGTTCATAATGTACATCAATGACATACACGAGGTTGGTTTTTGTGAGCACACTTATTTCTACAAGCAAAAACTTTCAAATTAATTTATCTGGTGGGAGTTCAAGACCATTTAAATATTTTATAAAGCAAAGAATAGCTTATTACCAGAGAATATCCAAAAATGTTCAGTGTTTTGATTTTAGAGAGAAGTTAAATTTTAAAGATTCATGAAGTGCACTGAAAAGGTTCTGTGTCACCATCTGTGAAATATCAAACATAATTCGGTTTTAAAAAGATATAAACGGCTGGTTTCTGAGAGAATAGTTGATGTCTGTGAGGGTTTGATTGTTCAGTAGAGAATATTGCATCAAAATGTACCATCATTTATTATCTGAGCAGCTGTTGGTGCTAAATGACATTTTAAGGAACTTTTGTCATTGAGTTGTTGAACTGCTTTTCGTCATGCAAACGTAAATCAAGCAGATTCCGTTGTTTCTTTTGCTTTTGTTTTATTCACCTAAATGTTTTCTTCCTTTCTTTTCACATTTGTATGCTCGAAATCAGGATTCATTCATCTATTCAATGTAGTGTATCTCTGTCTTTTAATCTGACAGACTACGTCAATATCTCCACACACCACAAACCTGAAAACATTTGCATTTTTATTGCATTGCTACAAAATTCCAATACTGTTAGAAGTATTTTGCATATCGGAGCATAAACGCTGAGCGTAGGAACCATATGCAGCTCTACTCTGGTTTATGGCTCTTTGCTGTTCTTAAATCACAGCAAAGCACCGCCGGCTAATTGTTTAAAGACCATAGTAGGAGTGCCAGGAGAGAAATCATCTGTGGATGTTTAAGGAGGAGAGAGTACGGCCTCGTAATACAGGTGGTGCAATCCAGATGGGAACATCACATCCCAGATTTTTAGCTGAATACAACTCATGATGATTTGCGGGGCTGCAGCTTACACAAGGCTTAAATGTTGATAGCGGTGTACTCACTCTCTGCCGCTGTCAAGCACCTTTAGCAGTTATTGTGCCACTTGTGCTGACCTTGGTAGAGTTAAAAAGGGACAAAAATAAATAAATAAATGTTTACCCACACATACAGCACTTGTTCAAGGAGCAGGTTTGCTCTGCAATATAACAGCCTTACCCAACAGACGGGAAGTAGAGAGAGTTAGTACAATAATCCGCATTTTTACAATCAATTCTGGTACTAAAATTCTTCAACCAGAGACAATGAATATCATCAATGTAATAAATATTTCCACAGTAAGTGGTTTTCCGTCTAAATAAATTCAATTAAGTTTTTTATTTGGATAAATTTGCACGTCGCTCTTTGGCAACGCTTTAGTTGACAACATTAAGGTTATTGTTATACACCCATTACAGAAGCAGCAGCTTTTTAAAAGTTGCAAAATCAACCTTGCATGACTCTTAAAGCTATCCATAAAACGCATTATATTGTTTGTTTAATCAGCTCCCCTCCAAAAAAAAAAAAAATCCAAATTTTAAAACGGCAACTGGATATTATTTGAGGGAGTCATCTGGCTTTCCAACAAAAGCGCTTCAAGCAAAGAACCTGCCTTGCACACGACGCCCTGTCTGAGTAAATTTGGTCGCTTTCCAAGACCTCGCGGTGAGAAAAACCCAAACGATGACGAGGCGTCACAAGGTCCAGGATCGGAGCAAGGTTGGAGCGGGCGTGTGCCTGCAGGGTCTATGGGATGCAGCAGTGGGGCCATTGATCATCAGATTACTCGACGGTCTGGAAGGGAGCCAAGACACTTCAGATCAAGTTTCTGATCCAAATGGTTCATGATGTCACCAGCATCCATCCAGCCAGCTCTGATAGACGCGCACAGAGAACTCGCTGTGCCGAACAATCCCCGAAGAGATCTTGTCAGAAGACGACGGGCAAGAGGAGCAATCAGTGTCCAAGTCCTGAGGGCAGACATCATCTGTAAAGGATCGTTAGCATGCAAATCACCACATCGACTGTTGAGAGGCAACTGGAGCAAGTAGACTGTCTATAAACAAACAACTGACTGAAGCAGTCAGATATTTCCCGATAAATTTATGTTGAGTTAAATAGTAGTGTTAATGTTGCACACATGGAGACTCAGACTCCCCTGGTTACTTTTATACATTTCTTGAATATTCCAACAACAACAACACCTTGACTCATTCTGGCTACATCAGCAGTAGTAAGCCTCAATCAGCCAAGTCTGGGTTGAATAGAGCAAAATCAACAAGTGGCAACATATTTTCGTCAAAAGCTCCAACACAATACGTCCATCAATCATAAATTATTCCCCTGCAACATGGGGCACCAAATTGCTGCTGAATTGTATTTTGATTGCAAAAGTGATTGGGGACTCACTTGGGAGGGGAAGGTCCAGAAAACACGACGGAAACTCGAGTTTACAGCACTCTTACAAACACTCATCAGCCATTGTGACTTGATTGGGGTGTATCGCTCTTCCTCAGGCGCTCCCTTCTATAGGCGGATACTGACAGTCATCTGCCGCCATCCATTCTCATTATCTTCCTGTCTGCCTCTGCCAGGCAGATTCGGTCTGTCTGTCTTCTTCAACACCCTCTCTTGATGCCGGTCCTGAGTGCAGTCACTGTTGCAGTTCTCTCAGAAAGTGAGACCCAGCAGGAGGCAAACGATGGGAACGGGAAAGGAAAGCTTTTCACTCCAGCTGCTCTCCGTCGCTGACAAGTGCTCGGAGAGGGACAGTGGAGCCGAACCTCAACACATTTCAATGACACATTTCGGCTAAGATGGAAGACAGACGGGCAGACGGAGATGGATGGTATTTTGATTCACCTTGGAAAGACGCTGGGGGGGGGGGGGGGGGGGGGGGGGGGGGCACAAAGAGACACAAAGACGGTCAGGCACATGTTCCCGCTTACATTTTCATGACACAGGCTGCTACCCCATCAACCGGTGTTCCATGACATTACGGAGATGTGGCATATTTACACGCACACACTCTCAGCATTGATGTCGCCGCCATTGTCTACCAGACACCGCGACATGGTTCTGCCTATCGGGCCTGACAAGGATATCCATCGCCACACACAGAGACAGCAGGATTGATGCTCATGCACCAACTTAGGATCGCATGAAACATAAACATGAAAACGTCGCTATTCAAAAATGTGTTGGCTGGATTAAACGGCGATTTGTCATCTCGCAGAAACATGCGCCCGGCTGCAATTGTAGAGCATGCATCAGAAACAGTCAGTATCCAAACCTCGCCTAAGGTGCCAGCCATGCCCCAATGCGGCTAAAACAGTTTTCAGAGGGCCAAGCCCAGTGAACCCCGCAGATGGATGGGCTTTGTTATTCATCCCGGGGGATTGAACCACAGTGGAGCCTCACTTGCCTGCTCACAATGGAACCAGAAGTCAGTGAAGTGCGAGTAAGCTAGGTGAACAAGAAGGAAAAAAAAAAATCAATTCAGTCTGAGGTGGTGGTTTTTATTTACGGTATTTATTTTTGTTAGACAGGGTGCCACTACAACTGACCAGTAACATGAGACCAAAGGTAATGTTGTATGTCACAAAACAAGAATTACACTCTGTAATGAGTTTTAATTATTACAAAACCCAGAATTTTCTTTTTCTTGCTTGATTGGATTATACAAGTGCTCACTCATAATGTAATTGGAGGAGAAAACAACTGATTCAAAATGTTCCTCTTAATCAGAGCTACATTTAAAGCATTTTGAGAATTCTACTAAGTACATAAATCAACTTGTCTTGTAGCTTTACATACATTCATGAGGCCCGAGCAGCAAAAAACGAAGAGATGAAACCACATTCATATGTTTTCTACTGGTGAAACCTCAATTGTGTATTCATGGTAGTGAAAGTATCTAATTATACCAATTGATGTGAACACCTCTTTGATTGAGGGCTTCAAGCTAATTTGTGCCATTTGTAATGAGATGTTGATTACATGAGCCAAATGGGGCCAAAGTGGTAGGAGCACTTGTGAGCTTGTGTTTCGTGTGTGTGTGTGTGTGTGTGTGTGTGTGTTGTGTTTAGCGTGACCTGTGCCCATTATGATGGGCTTTGTTTGTGCTTCATCAGCTGTGTTAAGTTTGCTGCTGAACTACAGTCATGCCTTCGGAAAGCATTAACACCAAATGCGTACACGCGCTCCGAGGAGACAGTTCCAGACGCACACACGCACTAATAATGACGGGCAAGGAAAAAGGCTGTGAGTGGTCGAGAGTTTGACAGTGACTGATTCAGGGTCTGACGGTGTTGATTTGTAGTCTGGTGGCCCATTGAGAGAGAGAGAAAAAGAGAGCGAGAGACTGATTGACTGCGGACCGGGATAATGAGATAATGTCTGCAAATGAACAAGACGAAGGAACTGAGAAACGCGAGCGAGAGACAGAAATGTGTGGTGACATTTACATGCCGCCTATGTGCACATGTTTCATACGTAGTTCTGATCAGATGAAACATGCGCTGAGTTTTAATGACAGCGACTTGTGACACGCCATGAAAATGCTCCACATGAAACATGTTGCCAGCGCACAGGCGAGATTCCACTGCAGTGTGTGGAGAACATAATGGTGCTGGCACTTCCTTATTCCTTTGGGGGGATCCAGCGCTCATCACATCAGCTACAAAGAGACTGCACTCGACTGCAGTTAATCACTGACGAAGTGAGGATTTTGAGAGGCAAGACAGTGGAAGTCCAACACTGAAGGAGCGCCACAAGTACATTGTCAGGAGAGCGCAGGATTTGTTCTACAACTCTGAGTACTGTGCGGTTGCACAACAGCATTATGGCTCTGAGCCTGAAACAGGAGAAGAAGTGACTAACTGGCTCATGAAATATAACTACATCTGTGCAGATAGTGCAGCAAGGGTCAAGGAGGCTGTCACATCATTGATTTTGGCTCAAAGGAATATGCACTATCCTACACTCCATACATACTGCGTACAGCCAGAACCAGGCTGGAAATATCCCCATCGAGTTATATTGTCACCTTAGTTTGAAAAGGAAAGACATAAAGTGACCGAGCCAGTAGTGACAAAACAACAAAGAGGAAGAACATACGTATATGTTAGAGCATGAAAGTAAAACAGTATTTATGTTTGATACCAAATATATTATTGTGATAATTTTGCTACTTTATAATTTTTGCATTTCCCTTCAAATTACACAATTTAGTCTCACTTACGTTTGTCAGTCTTGTTATTAAAGGGGTCATGTTGTGCAAAATTCACGTTTTTAAGGTTATATGTGTCCAGATACCTGGGAATGACACCCGAGAAGTGAAGAAAAGTGCCATATCTTTCACTAACAGAAATCAAACCCTACATTCTTAAACCTCCAAAATTGTCTTACATAAAGTTTGAATACAGCTTTATTGGACCAATGACACCCATGTGAAAGTACTCACCAGGTGGTATTAGAACCCAGTGTCATATATGTATATACACTTACTCACTGTATCTATCATTCATTCATTCATTCATTCATTTATTCATTCATTCATCAAACGGCCTATCCAAACTGACACTGGGTGAAAGGCAGAGTACAGTCTGGACTCCTCGCGAAGCCATCTAAACTCAATGAAACAACAGTTTCAGCACAAACAGATTTTCTTTTCATCCATTATCTGGAGTTTTAGCAGGTGCAAGATGAGTGTTATAAAAGAGAGTGCAATAAGGGGAACATGCTACAGGAGGTGAAAGGGACAGGTGTGTGCCGGAGTTCCCAAAACAATGGGACGTTAGTGACTGTAGCTGATGTGGCCTATTTAAAAACACAGTCCACAGTCGCAGCAGCTGTCACACTGTTCATGAATTTTATTTGTATTTCAAGTAGAAAGAATCACCCAAAAGACACATTAAAGTTTATTCTCAGTCTGACTTACACTTTCGAGATCTGACATCCATCAGAAAGCCAGAAATCAATGCTACTCAGAGAACAGAAATACACTTTTATGGCTTGTTTTACATTTACTTGTATCAAAGAAAGATTTAAAATTGTTACTTCAAAGCAAATAGTAACAGCTAGTTGAACATACACTTTATTGGTGAAACTTTACTGAAATATTAACTGTTAAGAAAACCAAATAAATAACCATCTTCAAGATGAAGTCTCGAACAAACTTACCTGACTTCACAGTGAATTTGAATACTCTGCTTGAGCACCTTGAGGCTTCACTTTGCTGCATTTGATAGAATTTACAGCAGATTTTTATGCACCCGTGCATATTGTAATTCATCTTAAAGATTTTGGAGAAAAAAAAGCAATAAATCCTTTTAATAGTATGGTAGAAAAAAATACTGTACACCACATTTCACAGTAAACAAGTTGTGTATTTTGGGTGAATAATAAAGCATCTTGCAATAACTAAGCATTTTGCTGCATTATCCACAGAGCTGAAAGTTTAAGAAAACAAATTCATACAAAGGTATGAACATCATGTAAAAGCTAAAACCTTAACAATTGAGCAAACATGCAGGAATGTTATCAGGGCGCTTGTGTGAGTGTGTATTCCTGTCTGCATAGAGGCTGGGGAATGTTTTTTCTTTTTTCTTTGGTGCGTGCCTACACAGGTAGTCATTTATCTTAGCAAGGACAAGCTGTGTAATGTCTTTATGCACAAGCGCTCCACATCCAGCTGAGACTGTGACACAGAGCAGATGCGTGGTGCTTTATCCCCGGCCATTCATCCATCAGAAGTTACTGTGCAGAAGACTGAAAATGTACCGAGCTGGGTGTCGGTCTGTCCGTGTGAGTGGAGGGCGTTCGTTACTGTTGTAGGGCCTGGAATATGTAAGCCACATTCACAATTTCAGGACATTTCATCCTGAAGGGGACACAAAGGTAGCGCCCATTCAGAATGTAATTGTATTTTTAGGTTGGCAGCCACATTAGATCAGGGCATAACAATGGCAATGCGGTCGTGTGAAATGATACATTCATGCAAAGTTCCGTGTGCGTGTCCGTGTAATGTGATTTTTGAGGTTTGAAATCACATTATCTGATGACAACAGCAAGGCCTCATAGAATAAATGATTGAAATTTAAGGGAAAAAAACTAAGTGTACCGACGGCCGATGGTGGCCTCGTATATGTGAGACAGGTGTGGTAGTGGTATTGATTTTCTTGTCTAACTCTGTGGCAGCAAAGCAAAATAAACTGGACAACCCAAAATGTTGAACAATTTCTTAAACGATTTTGGACATCCTGGCAACCACAGTAACAACCTTCTTTTCTTCCACTCTCACAGCTTCTGACAGTGAAGGCTGATTTAGGTATTTTGCTTGTTTGTGTGGTGACCCAAACCGCACTAATGGCCCTCCTTTGCTTTCTTTTTAATGGGTTGTTTTCAAACATCAGAGACTTAAAAGATGAATGAATTCATGAGGTGATTGCTAGTTTGAAGAAAAATTGAGAAAGGAGCCGTTTGCTGCTCCTGGATAACACCATGCCCCCATGTGGAAGGAGACCAAGGGAAAGAAAATATTTTTTCAGCATCTATTCTGAATAAATGGCAACAAGATAATGTAGTAAAAGTGTGATTTTTTTTTCCCATCATGTGACACAAGTCAATCATTACCAGAAAACGCACCGTTTATGTTGCAGAAAAGTTTAGCGTTCAGACAAGGTTTTGAAAATGATGTCGAATTACACAGAAAAGACAAAAACACGAAGAAAGAGTCGCATCATTTAAAACAAAAGTCACATTTTCCCACATTTCCATGGAGATAGCGTTTTTAATCTGATCCATTGTAGCTTTTTCAGTGTGCATATATTCAAACACTGTGGAGGAAACTGCCAGAGATCGTGGCCAATCCCAGGTCCAGCGCATCATTAATATTTAATCTGATCATACCCATGGAACTCACGTCAGCCACGTCAGTATATACTGCGTTTGGTGAACGCAGCTCACGAAAAAGAGCTTTAAATACTCTATGCAAACACACAACACACTAATGCCGAGCAGCTCAAGATCCATAGGGTGAGCCTAGTAAGCAGCCATGTAATCAGAGCACTTGGCATCATGCTCCGTTGCCATGGAAACAAACAGGCACAATATTTGGACCAGAGGGAACCAGACTAATTACAAAATGTCACTTTTCAGTTTTAGAACACACAGAATTGGCTCAAAGGTCTGTGCTAACAGGTGTATGTGTGTGTGTGTGTGTGTGTGTGTGTGTGTGTGTGTGTGTGTGTGTGTGTGTGTGTGTGTGTGTACGCCCTTAAAAAAAAAAAAAAAAAAAAAAAAAAAAAAAACTTTTTTTAACTCTTTTTTTTTTTTTTATCCAAATGAAAATGTAAGTACCGTGCTTAAAAAGTGAGAGATTTGGGAATATTTCATCATGTCAGCAATACTTCAGTACAGTGTGAGAGCTGAACTGTTCTGTAGCTCCTCCACTTTTGTATGTGCTCTTCCTAAAATGAAATATCCCTGTAATTATTAAATTGGCAGCAGCATTAGTACTGCAGTGTGAATAGACCCTCATTAACCTCCACTGGACTACTTAAGAGTGCAAATACAAGTGTGCCCGTGGCCCTGTAGTATATCAATTGCAAAAGAATGGCCCCTGAAAAATACATTAGTCTTTGTCCTTTGCTTATTTGGATGCTGGACCGCTTTCAGCCTTTCACCCTTTCACCGATCTGTGAAGCTGATTTTTAACTCGATTAGAGTGTTTACACTTTGAAGTTTGCATTAAAAAAAGTTTAAAAAAAGGGATGAAGAATTCAACGTTAACGCCGTGTCATCTCGCGTCCTCTATGAGGTAGCCGGTATTAACGTTTTAGAGGGAGAGAACTGTCAAACATGGACATTACAACAATGGCTGGAGCATAATCTTTCTAATCCCACCACAGGCTCGAGCCATCCACCGAGACAGACACACACATAGATAGATGAAAGGAAGACGAGACTCGCTGCTGTGTGTGTTGGATGGAGATGAGGGGAAAGAGAAAGCATGAGGGGAATGAGTGAATCCTAGACAGAGAAAGTCACAGAGAAATCGGGGGTGTGGTTTCTTTGAACAATAGGAGAATTTCAAGAGCCTCCGCGGCGAAACCAGAACATGACAAGATGTCATCGCCATGGGTGTGCGTGAAGCGCGGAGTGACAGCTCAACAAAAAGGATATTTTGCAGACCACACCCTTGAACAGCATGCGGCGAGTTATTGATTGCCTCGAAGTGTCAGGCTGATAAGCTGAACAGCAGTGTGGTATTTAGCTTACATTGTGGAGCAGCATAACAGCAGCAAAATGCTCATCTTCAACATTTCTCCACCCATCTCATATAGCGAGGTGCAGAGTAGTGGAGCGGATTCCGGCTAACGATAATGGAGTCCCAGGGTAAACACAGATAACCACACACACATTTCCAATCGCGCCTGTAGGCAATTGAGAGTTCAACAATTAGGCTGAAAAGCTTGTGCGACTGTGGAAGGAAGCCACAGAATCTGGGGAATGCACAAGGAGATCATAGAAACTCCACACACAAAGGTCCCCGTGATTTTAGAACGTCATTTCGGAAGCAACGCAATAATATGAAATACAGAAATTATATTTCGGACAACTAATCAGTGACCAGAAAAATGAATTCTTTCGAAATCGGGTGCAGCCAGTCTGGAACCAACAGACTGGAAAGCTTCCATATTCCAGTCAACGATAGGAGCTTGTCATAGGTACACAGCCTTTGTAGCCCCCTCGTGCCACTTAAAGATGATTTAATCAAGGTAAACATAGCGGGCGGTCTTGCTAGATTGCTCCGCACTCTCGAAAGAAATCATCTTTTATATGGCTGCAGTTTAATGAACCGCAGGATATGAAGCAAGTTTGGTCAACAGGGAGCACTCAGCGTCTCTGAAGATGCTCCACCGATTAAATGAAGGACTTTTTGGTGTAGTTTAGAAGTGCTGATTGTGTCTGACATTTGGATGTCTGCGCAAAGGATGGATTGCGTGTGTACGACCCAAATACTATTATAATTGGTGCAAAAATAAGAGTCAGACTGGAATATATTCAAGGACTGTACATTGTAAATAAAACATCATACAATTCATCTCCATTGAACTCATTAATATCATCCTCGTCTGTTGGATAAATTACTCTGAAATACTGTTTGAGTCTTTACTTACTTTAAAATAAGTCATATATGGAAGATAAATGGAAACAATTTAGTCCTTATTACAGAGGAGACATAGGGTAATTTTCAGTCTTTCAATAATGTAATTTATTAATGGGAAAACTCTTGTACTCGTAAAAATAAACCAACATACATGATATGAGTTTAATGTCTCATATAAGAGAAACGTGGGGTTATGAGTATGATGTGTTGGAGATGATGTGGCTTAATAGAAGCAAATTATAAATGCATACATTCTTTTATGTTCTGAGGTAGCCACTTCAATTGTTTTATACAAGATGTTCTCAAATCATTAGGTTATGTTGTCTAAAACTAAATTGAATGTTAATAAACTTGCCACCCTGTAATTGGGACTGCACTAAAACAGATTCTTCATGCCATCCTTGCAGCCATCGAAAGAACACTGAAGATGATCAAAATACAGGTAAACTTACACAAGAAGACTAATACAATGTTCCTTTAGAGAAATTCAATATTAACAGTTTGAGTGCAAATCGATTCATTCCACCTGATTCAGAGGAAAGATATTGATTTTTCCTTGATTCAACAGTCTCAACATTCATCTTGGAAAAAAAGGGTATTGGAACATTTATTTATACACTGCAAAAGTTTAATTTTATGTTCCTTGTTTTTAATTCAATATAGTTACTGAACCCACTGATCCAATATTGGGCAACTGTAAATTTGACTGCAGAATGTTGGTCTCCAGTGAAAACTGCCACGACATACAACGGCACGCAGCAATAGCCATGTTATGCTGGCACAGTGGAGAATGGCGTTACATTTCCATTGGCTCTCTATGACATAAATCCGAAACATTACCATGACTGCTTTTCTTTGGTCTGGTACACCCAGAATTACTTTCTAAACTGCCTTCCTTTTGTACTCTAGGCATGGTTTGTCTTGCAATATAACACTAAATAATTGTTGTCGAGAGAAACTATAATTAATGTTTGGATACGC
Organism: Blennius ocellaris; assembly: GCF_963422515.1. Lineage (NCBI taxonomy): Eukaryota > Metazoa > Chordata > Actinopteri > Blenniiformes > Blenniidae > Blennius > Blennius ocellaris. The sequence goes on along the minus strand of NC_137671.1, from coordinate 10,454,044 downwards.
TACTTCTTTATTGACAACATAATAGCTGAGAGGAAGTATGATGACTCAGCGGCTCAAAAAAAAAAAAAAAGATTTATTCGAGAGAATCCCCAGGTTTGTGGATCCTTTCATCAATATGCGGGACACTGGATCCACTTTAACAAAGTTCCTGCCAACAACTGCGTGAAACATGTTCCTGCGGTTCAGGAGTCTTACTTTTCAAGAGTTCACCTCTAATAACAAAGATTTATATCTATGTGGGATGATGGAGGGAGACATGAACCAATCTTTTCCCAGAGACCATAAGTCTTTCTATGCACTCTTCATTTGATACTTTCATCAGCACACAAACATGCGATCATGCGCTACTGAGTTTCCCCACACAGGAATAGACTTTAGACCCTGTGCACATTAAACATGTTCTCGCCGTGACGCGTTCTCAGGAGATGAATGCACAGGGGAGGTACAAGTTCATTGTCAAGTGGTGAAGAGCAATGCAGGAGAGCAATGCAGTCGAACTCTCTGCAGAGTTCAACACTGCACATCCATTACAAACGTAATCATACAAGCTGAGTAACTTTACAGGGAGAAGGCCAGGATATAATGAGCGTAATTATCAGGCTTAAGTGCTTTAAGGTGCTTAGGTTTAATCCGTGTGTATATATTGTGAGATTCATTATTTAATAACATATTTAACATACAAGTACCTTTGATTCTATTTAAGTCGTATATCTTTTAATTATATTTGTATGGTAATAGTTTGTTTTTTTTATGACAACATACATTTAATTAAATAAGACTTTTGGATGGTGCAAATGGCAAAAAGCTGCTTTCAAAGTAAAAAAACAAAACAAGTTTAGTTAGTTAAAAAACAAAACAAGTGCAAACCATGTTTTGAATTCTTCCTATACCTCCTCATATTTGAATCATTGTATGTTTAGTTTGCATCATTTCGGTACCGCGAAGGCCTCTTTTACATCACTCTGTATGAAATTAATTCCTTTGACTTCCAAGCCTGCATTCATATAATTATCTGTTAAAGGCTAAACCTTTGATACCAGATTTTCCTGAGATAAAGCAAAACCAATGCCTTGCTTTCATTAATCTTTGTGACAACTCATGAAAAGATACCACTTGCACTTATTTTCAGGGGCCTGTGGGAACATGTTTGTTTTAACAAAACACTCTGTCCATCCATCCATCCATCCATCTGATAGATCTTGGTTTTCATTTTTGCTCAGTGGTTTCTACTTTTTTTCTTAATATTTTCCAAACAAATATCTATTCATTCCTTCAAGTCCTCAACATATGTGTTAGCAAGTTAGGCTTTAATGTGCAGACTTTTATTTTGAAATGAGCGTCATCATCTTGGTATTATAACTCCAATCGCTTGTTTAGAAGCGGCAAAAGTTTAAAAAAAATATTGTTCGGTGGTTTTCTAGTTTGCTTGTACATCCCTGGAGTGTGCAGATTTGTAATTTTTCGTCACTTAAATAACAACTTATAAAGAGTTTGACTGGAGCTGAAGGAGTTCAGTCAGTCCACAAAAGTCACTTTAACCTCACAGATATCGGCTTGTCGGTCTGACCTCAATTTGGCATTTCATGCACAGCGCTGTGCCTGTGGATAAACGTGTTAAGGTTATGAGCTTTTGTTCCGCAAGCCTCTCTCTCTTTTTTTTTTTTGCCATTTTCTCCAATTTTGTTCAAATAAATTTGGTTTAACATTTCTTCTGGCCTTGTTCCAGCCACGATTCTGCGTGCTGAATTTAATTAATGAACCTACATGTGCACTGTAACTACATGGCTGTGGGGGCAGTAATGAAGGTTGGTTCCAAATGAAATCTCTTGACAAGTGTAGGATGGATTATTCATTAAATATTAGAATAATAATGAAATCTATGCCCTCCAGCCAGTATATCATAATGACATTTTTATTAATCAACCTGTGTGATTATGATGAAATGTCTTACAACTATTAAATAAGTGCATTATACTGTTTCTTATACAGGTAGAGTACAGATCTAAAGCCCCGTCTCCACCGCACAAAAAGTACCTGCCTAGACCGGTCTAAACCACTCCGGTTCGCGTGTCATGACAGGAATGCAGTCTAAACCGCTCCAGACCGCTCCAAAGGCGACCGCTTTTCCGCTACCCTTCCGTTGGGGTGCCGGGGACCATGGAACGGGTCTGAGTTTGAGCTGCTGTCTGCTGATTGGTCAGTGATTTACTACACAACCTCAATATTTTAATGTGTCGGCTGGATGAAGCCTCTGCTGTCAGTGTGGTCAGCTGCGCACTGGTTGTTTTTATTTTCATTTTCTTTTCTTTGCTGCTCAACTTTAGTGTTTGTTGTGAAAGAGCGGACTTGAGGCAGGGGGAGACCGGGGGGAGGGACTTTGCAACGCGTTGGAGTTGTCTGTTTGCAGCATAGCGCTCGCCGTGTCGTGGATGCGCGTCCGGGACACCGGAGTCTGGAGCTTTCATCTCCGGCGCTGACCGCGCTCCCGCAGCTCCGCTTTCCAGAGGCGGTCAGCGTTCTGTTCAGCCGTGGTCAGTGGCGCTTTATCGCGGGGACGGACCGCGGAAGCGATGAAAAGGAGCTCGGAGCTCGGAGCTCGGCGCCTCCGTGTTCCGGCGCTGTGCTGCCGGACCGCGATCAGCGCCGGAGTGGAGAACCTCCTGCGTTTGAGCAGAAAGCTCAGACTCCCGTGTCTGTGCCTCAGCCAACCGGGGGGAACGCTCCGGCCACTTGCCCCGCGCCCGAGCGCTCGAGTGCGGGGCAAGTCGCCGGCAAGTGGCCGAGCGACTCGCTCTCTCACAGCAAACACGGAAGTTGCGGCTCAGCTCTCCACTGCAAAAAATGACTGCTGCAAAAAGTAACTTTTTTTTTTTTCCGCTGCAAAAAATAACAGTGCAAAGTGGAGAATTTAAACAACAACAGAGGATTCATAAGATCTACATCTGACGACGTTCTTTTCTGTTATAATGTCACATTTCTGCGGAGCTCATAAGCCCCGCCCACTTTTCATGCTCCTCTCTGCAGTGGAGACACGACCCAAAATTTCGGTCGGGGTTAGTGCTTCCGAACTGCTCCGTACCGCTCCGCTCCGCCCCGGCACTTGTGTGCGGTGGAGACGGGGCTTAAATGACCTAAATAGAATATTTAAATGAGGAGACCGCAGCAAACTTAGTATTAGTATTTCCCAAAGTTGAAGATTTTGAAATGACATTTTGAGTAACAGTCTCAATACATCACATGATCAGGCATATTAAAGGATTTTGGTGGAAAAACTGACCAACAAGTCGCTGAATTAAACACAATTTTAGTATGTACATTACATGAAAAAACCATTTAAATCATCGCAGATACCTCTTTTCATGTGTGGTGCATCTCCACACATTTTATTTGACCAATGTATTTCTTTTTAACAATGTAGAAAAGCTGTTCTTATCTTTTAACGTCTCTATGTCACAAGCAACGTTGCTTCTTGAAATGTCCAAACCTGTACAAGTTGCTTGGTGCTTCAATTTCCATTCTACTTCAAAATCAGCCGAGGTGCATTTCAATAGTTTGCCTTGAAAAGAAATGTGTATCTGAAATGTACTGCGATGAGTTGATATCATTTTGAAAGTTTAGAAATTCCAGTAATCCTCCCTTCCTTAATTAGGGCAGCGCAATGCAATTATGTAATTTTCTCAACCAAACACTGGAAGCTAATCTATAATTTGCCTCTAACCACTTTGTCTTTATGATGGTAATATTCAAAAACCTTATTGTGGAATTATTTTGTGGAAGGATTAGTAATTATCCTAATTTTGTTACTATACTGATATGAAGATGTGGTACCTTGGATTTTACCCATATTTCCCAGCTCAAACTGCATACTTCAATGACACACTCTATACATATGATTTTATCAGTTGTGTTTCTGTTTCCTGTTAAATGGTATTCTGTGATAAGTTGTAGGTTTCCATTCAGTAAAACTCCCGACCACGTGACACTTATTTTGTGTATTTGCGGCTCTGCACCCTATAGAGACGCTTGAGACAATCAGCCACGTTCTCACTATGTGCTCAGATGAGACGTTTACCAATATGTTTACCAATATGCTCCACGTACGCCAACATTATCAAACAATCCCTATATTCACACTCTCGCTTGTATGTTTGTGTGGAAAACGCTTTCTGTGAGTCAGCACAAACGGTGTGTCCATTCCTCTATTTTCTTGTCAGATTTCCTTTAATTATCCAGTCAAATCCAACAAACAAGGCCGGCTGTGATTAACGATGCTCCGCTCAGATTAAATATCACAGCCAAACAACTGACAGCCAAACTTCTGTTTCCGTTGACCTCTTTATCGCGGCGCTATTCTTCACCCTTAATCTCTTTCCTTCACCTCCTTGTTGCTTTATACCATCAATCCACATTACTCCCTTTAATACCCCCTCCCCCATGTGTCTTTTTAATTGCGCCCTTGCATTACTTTTATTGTCTTCTTTCATTGTTGAACTCACTACCCTTTGTTGTGCACTCTCCTTTGTCTTGTCTAGCTTGTCTTGTTGATCTCACTGTCCTCCCTATCTCTCTATCTCAGCCTCTGAATATCTACATTTGTCTTCTTTCTACTTTCCCTTAATCTTTCCCTTTTTTTCCCTCCTATTTCATCATTTCTTCATTTATTGTTGACCAAAACTGAGAGAAAAAAAACCCAAAACAAAATACAGTATGATAGACTAGGTCAAAAGCAGTTACAAGCAGTTATGTGTATAATTTCCCATCATGCATTTTACAAGCATTTTACCTGATGACAAGTTCAGTCAACAATGTTTGAGAATCTTCTGAGTACCATTAATAATTTTTTGCCTTCACGGAAAAAACAACAAAAAGTGTCTAAATAAAAAGCTGAGATTTAACATGTTTAGATTTAGTGACTATCCGTTTTTCATGTGGAGTGTAAATGTCCACCTTCTGCCTGTGTGGGTTTTCAATTTTTCATGAACTGGCAGCCTCTGCAGGATGTGTGTCTTCTGTCCCTTTGGCTTTTGAAGACGTCTGTATGGGCGTTTCAATCCAGAGGCGAGAAAACCAAAAGTCTGGAAGATAGATTTGAGTTCATAACCGGCACCAGAAGTTAGGGTTAGGGTTAGGGTTAGCGTCTTCTTTATACCTCATAGCTTTGTTTGAACTGAGTTGGAGGCTGTCTGTATCTCAATGTGCTATTTTGTGTGGAAGCCTTCTAATGCTATTTGACTTAATTTATTTAAAATTTTAACATTCATGTTGAAGCACAATGTTTGCAATGCAGTGGAACCAAGACTGATACATGGGGCACCCCCTCTATTTAACATTGAAAGAACTACATTAAAAAAAAAAAAAAAAAAAAAAAATATATATATATATATATATATATATATATATATATATATATATATATTTAAGTATATAGTATGGATATTAAGAACTGCCTTGAGCTCTGCTAGTGGAATTTAGAAAATATGTTAATCAGTATGGTGCAACCCCAACATATGAGAGCAATATCACAAAGTATTCATATAAGTTTATTATAAGTGTGTATGTCATTATGATATCATGCATAATGCTACCAAGTCAATCATTAATCCCCGATTCATCCAAGTTATATAAACCCAAGTCTAACATTTGAACCTCTCTCTTAAATTCCTTTTTTGACACCCTGTATGCAACAGTTCCAGCTGCCTGAAGCTACAGCTCCGTTTTTGTGAGGATCATACAAAAGTGCCGGCTCCCACAAGCATAACTAACAGTCCCATAAGATGAGTGAGTGTGGAATCGTTTTACAGCTTGGTAGTAGTTTTATTACAGTTTTTCTGAGTGTATGTGTGTGTATGTGTGCGTGCGTGTAAGTGTGTGTGTGTGTGTGTGTGTGTGTGTCCTGTATGCCAGATCACATCAATGAACCACCCACACTGCAGGCAGAGTGAGCTTGGAGTATGAGACCATGCTTCGCTTCCAACACATTTATAATTCAACATACTGTCACAGCTCTACACCCCCCCTCCCCCCCCCCAATTCTCTATTGCCTTCTCCTATCCTTGCTTATCTCGCCTTCTCCCACCTGTATCTCTCTCTGCGTCCCGTCTTCTTCTTATGAGAGACCTCTCTTTTTCCAAGAAACACACCCTTCACCTTTTTCTCATTCCCTCCCCATGCACTCTCCTTTTCATCGGCCTCAGCAGCCGTCCCCTTATCGCCGTCATTTTTTTTTAACACCCCCTCCCCCCACCCCACCTCAAACACCCCCGATCTCCTCAATAATATTATTTTCCAGAAGCAAGCAAAGGCATTAGCAGTCCATATGCTTCAGCCGCAACATGCAATATGTTGGCACATGACAAGATTGTGTTCTCCTCTGCGAGCGGCAGAGTGGGAGAGCAGGCGAGCATCAATATCGTTTACCAGCCAACCGTAGCAGGCAGCCAGCCGCCATATGATAAGCACATGGGCTGCTCTTCCTCCTCTCCACTTGTTAACGGTTTCCTATTCTCTTTTATTGGCGCTCTAATTATTCATGTTTTATAAGAGCAATAACTTAAAATGTGCATCTCGATTACTTCAGACTATTGTGTCCTCTTGGAATCCATCTGTGGCATTTGCTTATTTATTTATGCATGCATTTATATTTTTAAATTTCATATTTCTGTTTGCCTCCCACTCACTCTTTCTTGCCGTCTTCTTTCAGCCTCCGTACATAATTTTGTCACATTTTCTTTTGTCACTGTCATTGTTTTTTGTTTTTTTTGCTCCCTTCAATATTTTGCATCATTCGAATTCTTTGTTGGTTCCATGCATTGCGGTTTCCCTTTCTTGTCTTCTGCTCTTTTATCCTCCTCTGCAATATTCTATCACTTTTACCAGCTTGCTCTTTCACACTGAGTGTTGTATCCCTTCTTTTTATTATAGCCAGTGTTTCCACTCTGTTTTATAAGGCTGGTAAAGAGGGTTTTTTTTTTTTTTCAAGGATGTGTTATATTTTATACCATAGACAGTGCATGTGAAGTACTTAAGGGAAACCATGAACCTTCCGTTATCTCAAAAAACAAAGCAGGACAATACTACAAGTTAGGATTCTATTTGAATATACTGTGAACATAAACTCTCCAATGTGCAAGGAAAGTAAGCCATTAAGTTGTTACAAAAAGTTTATATAACTTTACAATTCTTTCTATTTTATTCCAAGTGAAACACTGTGGACCTTATGGAACATTAGGTGTATATGAATATGCATACGCAGTGAACGAGCAAGGTGTACAATTAAACCAAATCACAATTGCCAGAAAGCAAGGGTACATAAAAGAAAAACATGGAAAAAACAACAACTTCTAAACAGCCTCAATGTTGATTAAATTCATCTTTGAACTTTTTGTGCAATAGGAAAAAATTAAACACCCAATTTATAATGATAATGATGGTCCATTAATTCTAATTTGGCAAGCCACTCTCAGAGCAAGGAAGATCTTAGAGGACACGTTCAGAAACAGAAATGTTTCGAATACTTGGTTCTATTGGAGGAATAGCCTAAATCTGTTCCAACAAAATGAAATAAATAAAGTATCTTTGGCAGATATTGCTGCTTTTAAGTCACATTTGGGCATAAATGATAAATACTGTGGGAGTCTGGAGTCATTTTATTCAATAGATTAAGAGAAACAGTCTTCTTGTTTTACTGGCAGTCAAAACATGGAATTATGTGATTGTATGGGCATAACTTTAGCAAACTGCATGTATGTATGTATTAATTTCTATTATAGTACATTATAACTTCAATGTTTTTTTTTTTTTTACTGTTTGAAATACAGAAATATAAAAGCAATGGTACCTAAAACTAGTGCCTGGTTGTGACAACAATTTATTTATTTTTTTATTTTTTTCTAAATAAAGCTTGGTTTGTTTAAAAGTTGTATGTCATTGGAGCTGATAAATCGGCTTGAAGCTCTTGTGTGCAGCATTGAAAAGTTCGGTATTAATTTGTGATTTGTTGATAACGACATAAGAAATATGGTATTGCCTTCCATTTCGTCGAAACCTCTCTGGGTTCTTCACACCTTTGCTCTCACATGAAGGTTGTTTATGCTTAAATATGGCTTGTCAGGTCCCTCAGCACCCACAAGAGTGCTATAAAACAGAGCTGAAAATCACGTTCGGCACAAGGATACCTCCTCATTTATTTTTAATTTGCTATTGGCCTAATTCAAAACAACCCCAAATAAAACTAATGCTCTTTATTGAACACGCTCAATAAATTCTTATATATTTACTTCCTTAAAAAAAAAAGTGTTTTTACCACATTGTTTTTAGCACTTGCCAGATATGTTTCCTTCCAATTCATCATGTCTCACTATCAGTGCTTCAGAATCGTTTTCTTTCAAAAAACAAAGTGTTGGAGATAAAGACACACAGTTGTGAATCATAAAAGACTGTATGGAGCCACATGTATACATTGGTATCAATGACATGCAGCAATGTAGCTTTTAAGGAGTTCAGTTTGAATCTAATCTTAGGTTCTGTAACCCTTATCTATGGAGCCACATGTCACTCTTTAGCTCCTCTATCCTGGCTCCCTGGAGCGTTCACAAAACTGTTTTTTTTTTGTGTTTATTTACAACAGGACTTGCATTACCTGGCCAAAAACGGGTTGACAAAATGAAATTGTTTATATATATATATATGGGGAAGAAAAGAAGGTCTAATGGATAAAATTGCTTGAAAGGGCTAACGTTGAAAACCGTTAAATTATTCAAGAGAGTCAAAATGGCCAAAGCAGTTAAAACAACAAACGACCGTTCATCTATCTTTTATACCACTTTAGCCAGTTCAGTGTTGTGAGGCACTGTGGGAGGAAACAGGAGTACCTGGAGGTATACCACACACGCACACACACACACACACACACACACACACACACACACACACACACACACACACACACACACACACACACACACACACACACACACACACACACACACACACACACACACACACACACACACACACACACACACACACACACACACACGGCGAACATGCAAACTCCTCACAAAAACAAACGCATGACCGACCAGTCGCACGAGGAGCTGACAACATTAAGCACTCCTTCACCAATTACAACGGCCAAGACTTCGAAAAAAATCTATATCCACAAAAAAAAAACTGCTAAAGCCTGCAAAAAGAAGAAAACAATTCAACGAGGAAACAACAACATGAACGTAATCTCAAAACAAAATAAAGGTTGTGCATTTATAGGAAAAGTAGAACTTTATGAGCGGTTTAATCCTCATTCTGAAGGAGTATGTTTTGTGGCTATTTGGTGCAAAAAGTGCACTTTTAGTCATAATAGTATTTTCCCCAATTTTTAGCACATTATTTTATTATATTACCAAACAAGATCATCCAAATCTCAAAGATGACAGTATTTAACTGATTAATCTAGAAATACCTACATCTTATGTTGTGGGGTAATAAAGAAATGACTTTCCTAAACATCGCATTACATACGAGGAGGTCATTAATAACACACCGTTGAGAACTCCCAGACATGGGTTCATCTGTAAGCATTCACTTTCCAAGACCTGAAGCAACACATAAAGTGGTTTTCATTTTACAGCCGGATGTGACTTGAATGTGATTCTTTGATGCCATCGATTCGAAGAGCCGTGACTGATGAAATGTATCTCGATCTGCAGAAATAGACGAGCAAAGGTGAAATCCTGACTCGGTCGGCTCTCAAGGGAGGAGCACAAAACGTTGTAAGTGAACACAGGGGGATACGCGCAAACCCCTGCTTCCACGTTTGACGGTTGGTACTTACAGATATACGTATTAATATTTTATCACGCGATCATAAACAAGCAGTTTAAAGTGCAGCACCGGTTCAGTATCTCCACTTCGCTGAATCGTCTCCTGGAAGCTCTGCAGCTACCGTCCGTTTCACAACAATTTGGAACTAATGTGATCACGTGAATGGATTACAATGCTCATTAAAAACATTCAAATCTGGTTAATTGTCATCTAGCTGGAGAACATGGGACAAGTTCTAGATGTGAACACACAAAGTCAGATAGTGGTATTAACATTTACACACGCACGCACGCACGCACGCACGCACGCACGCACGCACGCACGCACGCACGCACACACGCACACACACACACACACACACACACACACACACACACACACACACACACACACACACACACAATGCCTGGTGGCTGTGGGCAGACTGACTCATCTGAGCTCCATAAGAGCCGCTGACTACAGAGGGAGAGTTACAGAGAGGACACAAAATAAAGGGAAGGCAGAAAAAAAGGTAAGAGAGGCAAGAAAGACCCAAAACAGAATTAGGAAAATAATGGAAATAAAGAAATTAAATGCATAACAAATCAGGAGAAAAGTGAAACGATTCACGAGGAAGAAAGTCAGAAAGGGGAAGCTAGGAATGGATTTGATGTGACTGAAAGCTTCCTCGCTGAATAATAATCAGATGTAAATAGTTCTGTGGCAGAACACAGGATCACTCGCATCCCCATGCACAAAGAGGAAAATATGCATGGTACAGATTGTAGAAACTTTACCATACAGCTTTACTACTATCAGAGTTTAAACAGCAATACGGCTCCAAAAGTTAATCAAAAGAGTCAAAAACATTATATATGAAGAATTTTACAGTACAGTACTTGCAATTCTATATAATAATAGGTTGTGTGTGTTCACCGGTTTCATCCCACAGTGTTGTTGATTATAAATTTACAGTGTAAAGGTTTGGTAGCCTCCAGAGTGTGACTCTGAGTCGATATTCTCCTGGGACTTGGGACTTTTATTATTGAGAGTCACCCATTATAGCAATCCAATTTTGTTGTCTGTCCATAAGAATGTCCGTGTGCTCACCAATGTTAATGTTTATAACGCATTGTTGTCTGCACATTAACATGCATCTCTGCACACACACACACAAAAAGAAAAAGCCAGGTAACGATGGGATTGCAATGTGACTCATCTCTCATCTGAGCTCCAGAAGAGCCACTGACTACAGAGGGCAAGTTCAAGAGGACACCATTAAGAATATATATATATTTTTTTAAATGAGCACCAACTCGTATCTTGGCATTCTGAATACACTGAGGTCAAAGTCCTACAGAGTGTTTAGGAAGCCAGATACTTTAACTGGATGTTAATCAACAATGACTATTGTTTATCACCCGTCTCAAGCCTCATTTGTTGATATAATTCGCTAATTGGTTGAATTACGTTCATTTTGTCGTTTCCATACGATGGTGGGGGGCTTGATAGACTCTGAGGAAGATTGTAGTCGAAACACGTCGGCTAAAAAACCATCTCTCCCTACTAATTTGTCGCTTGAAAAGAAACTATATCCATATTTGCATTTTGGACTATGGTGGCTATTCTTTTTGTTCTTTGTCGGCTTGAGGAATGTCATCACAAAACTCAAGAGTCCTGAAACACACACACATGCTCATACATGCAACCATACACCTATACACATTAGTATGCTGCGTTACAAGGAATGGCGGAGGGAAATTCATTGTCCCTGGCAGATTGTGTAAACAGCCCTTGCAGACAATGACACATTTGATTAATCGAATCCCGCCGCCATTTTGCCACCATGGCGGCGGCGGCGAGGGTGATTGTCGCGCGTTTGACAAATCAGCGGTGGTAGGTCTGGAGTTTGCCGTCTTTGCTTGCTGGAATTTAAAACAGATTAAACCCATTTCTTTACAATTTGCCATCTGGATTTGAGCATTCATTTTCCCAAAGAAAAGCGACATACGACGCACACAGAATGACACATATGGCGTGCGATGATGATTATGATAAAAGAAGTTCAATGAGTTTGTTGCATCCTCAGGGGATCTTTGTGAAACAGCTCTGGCAAAAAAGAGAGACGTAACTCAATTATTAGACATACGTCGGTGCGTAATCGTTCAGCGCAAGTCCCAAATCTTAAGCAGCTGACAATAAATCACATTAGTAGGTTGACTTTTAAACTACAGTTTTAATCTGTTGAACCGGCTTTAACTTTGCTTTGAAGAACGGAGACAGAAAGTTAACAAAGAGAACTAACGTTTTGGGAGGAAAAGGAGAGATTGTCTTCAGGTCACTCAGAGGTGGGAAACTGTCTCCTCTAATGCATTTTCCATTTGTCAGAGTATCGGTCAGACCAGCAGCGCGAGCGGCGCTGCACACACACAGGCAACGCTGGGCAACTAAAGCACACTGTCACATATTTCAGGCATCATTACTCTGCACAATGTACCAAATTTGTTGCAGATGCAATTTTCCACACGTTAAACCAGAGCCAAGTCCCCCAACCAGTCGAGTGGAAATAAACAAAACTTGTGCCGTGCAGCCTCAAGATGCTACGCGTTACAGCAGAAGGCACTGCGAGGAGGGCCGAAGGAGACGTCCGCCGTCTTCTCTTGTTCGCACAGATCGGATCGTGTTCCCATGTGTGTCCAATTAAGCCCCGTTGACTGAACGGATTGGGAGATGGTGTCAAAGGATGCAAAATGTTTTTAAAAGTTAGATTAATGACACGCGTCAAGATTCTCCGGAGCTGCATTCAGTCATAGCAGCGTGGGGAACTGTTCATGGCTCGTATTTATGAGAAAATGCGAGCATCAGTGATTAATCCAGTAAACACTTGTCATGTTGTTCCTCTCTGAAGGAGTTGGTCAGCTTTTGTCTCAATAGTATGGATGTGATATTTTCAAAGTACGTTGGAAGGAAAAAGTGTATCCTGGTAAATCGTCTTGCGTTGGTTGAACAGTTAAGATAATTAATATATGGGCCAATCGATACACAACTGATAATAATTTGATAAATTCAATATCTTGGATGTTGTGCAGCTTCATATATGTTGCACAGTTCATCCTCCCACAAACTACAGTAAAATACATTATCAACCCAAGCATTGAAATGACATCGATCTTCACCGGAGCATTAAATATAATTTAACCTTTAAAATAAGACATGCACACAGGAGGAACAGCTATTCCATCTGACAAATTATAGAGTGGTTTTTAGCTCATTTAAGGTTTATTAGCTTTTTTCCCACAATTTTAAGTCATTTAGCTGTGAGAAAAGAACATTTTTCAATGTTTGCCCAGCATGCAAAAAGAAACATTCAAACACAAATGAATTTGACAACGACACAGGGAATCACTTGGGCAAAAGAGCAACTTGTGGCTTCACACCAATGTTATATGCTTTTGATATGTTTTGTCTCCATCAACAGCATCATTGTCACAATCTTTTTGCGACTCTCCTCAGCTTCATCATTTTCATCCCCATTTATAAAATGATCCCAATGAAACTTTTTTCAGTGAAGCCGAAGCTTGAAACACAAAGGTACTTTATACATTATTAAGACACAGCGTCACTTCACAATAACGAAGGCTTTCCCATCATCCACCACAGATGTTCAATTCATCACACCACTCTCATATCTTAATAATTTATGACTTAAAATGGACTCGGCGGCCCGTGTTGTCACATCTTAAAAGACACACCAAAATATTCGAATGATGATCTTCTTCATTTCTCTCCCCCACAAGTTTTTCATCATCGTGCACGGGGAAGGCCCATTAAGGCAACTTTAAAAGTGGAAGAAACATTTCATTATTTTAGTTTTTGTGGATTCAAGCTGAGTTTATAGCCTGTGTCGTTGTCGCTTTAATGACTTATTCATGAACCCTGTCAGTTGGTGGATCAGTTTTAACAAATATACAGCGGTATGACAGTTCTGCATTTGGCCTCACTGAATATTTCATACAGGAGGATGGCACAGTGAAGAGGCGGACTGGAGAGAAATAAAGATTAACAACAACACACACTACAACAGAGTGACAATATGTGGTTGCTTTCACACTTTTACGAACAGAGGACATCCACTAACGATATCATTTTTTTCCCATTTAATATTTCCTCTCGCACAGCTCAAAGTAGTCATCTCGTGTACGATCTGCGTTCGTCCCTCCGTTGGGTCCTTCCTGTCGGCAAATCTCACTCTCCGAGACAAAGCCGTCCCGCGTCACCTCTCTGGGCCACAGAGAAAATTGGAAACTTTGTCACTGCCCTCCTAAGATTAAGTTTGAAAGTCACTTAACCATAAATGCGAAATTAAAAAGCTCAACAAGGATTCCCTTTTGAAGGTCACTTATGTCTTCCCATAATGAGTTAGAGTTGAGCTGATGTGTGGATACACGCTTTTATTTGAGCAAAAGTACTGTCAGAATCATCACAACTAGTATTATTTACCTTTGGTTATTGTCTGTCTCTGTGTTACTCTGTGACTGGCTGCTGATCCGTTGGCCTCTTGACTCCCGTCCCCTATGGGCCTCCACAGGATGAAATGACGGGAGGAACCAACCTCACCGCCGAGCTTCTTATTGCTTTAATGAGACACCTCTGTCCGCCTTCCTTTCAAAAAGTTTTGACAGTAGCGCAGGTCGTGTGGCCACAGCTGTAGCCAGGCTGTGGTTCTTTTTGTCAAAAATAGAGCTACTGGAACAATCAGTCCTCATGCTATAGAGTGAGAGGGCTATCCTAATTTAGCAACCCCGGACAACACACATAAATTGGATCTATAGTCGATCCTCTGGCGCTTGTTATCAGGCTACTTTGACTTGAGTTAAACTCATTAAGGTTGTACTATTTGTCCAGAGGGAAAACAAAGTAAAACAATAAAATCCTATAAGACACTGTAAGTATCGATGGATCACTGATGTCTTTTTTTTTTTTTTTTTTAACTTGGCTACAAAAACTTATTTAAAAGAAAAAAGAAGTTGTTTTCAATATTACTTATAAAGATGCCTCTTTTTTTGTTCTTTTCTGAAAGATTTTACGGAAGCATAAACAATTTTCTTAATTGCTAAAAAAAAAAAAAGCCATTGTTTACTGTTGATGAACATTATTAGTCAATGAGTGTATGTATGTATATATATAAAAAACAAAACAATTTAGTAGTTTGAAAGAAACTGAGGCAGAGAATGATCTCACTCCCCTAAGATATAAATTGTACCAATTTAATATCCTGCTGCGTAATTATTTGACATTCAAACCATTCAAAGCATCTCAGATTTTTACACGGGCCCCCTGGGTTGTATATTCGCTTCAGGAAAGTTGAATGAGGTTAGTTACCATGCCGGGACCAAAAATATGGCTGCTGTTGACTTCTCGATATCCCCCACTGCGCAAGTTGAACTGGCCAGTGTGCCACCACAGAGGATTCATGATAATATTAGAAAGCAGTCCGGTGCTGCAGACAAAATGCTCAACAACTACTGATCCAGTCTGGGAAATACACTCAGCCGGCAATCACACATTCTGTATAATCAGGAACGATAAGAGGCACTTTGCACCAACGGAACACAATACAAAAAGCTGTCACTTTGACCCACACTCAGTATGATCCTGCCCACATACTGTACATCTGCTGAAGGTTTAAAGAGTCCCAACATGACATGAAGCAGCATTTATGCATGCGTGCAAAGTACTACAACGTGACGAGGGGAGCAGTTTGTTTGATGTCGTGACTGATCTAAAAGCCGATCTAAAAGTGGACTAAGTGTTTTGTCTGCTGGAGTGCTTTTTAACATCGCTTTTAAGAGATACCTTCCCAACCGTCCCACTGCGTGTGTGTATTGAGATGTTGCCTTTGTTTTGTTTTGTTTTTTTATGGCCACTCGCCATAAAAAGGTCTTTCTCCTGCAGTAAAAGGCAGAGATTGTATGAGAGGGCACCAAAAAAAAAAAAAAAAAAAAAAAAAAACCACAAGTAAATAACATTATCCAGTACGATAAAGACCGGAGAGAAGTATGAGGATGGAAATGGTTAAAAATAAACCATTGCTGTACCTTTCTAGCAAAGCAGTTTTAATTGTTTTATAGGAGCAAGTGTTTCTGTTCTCTTCCTTTTAAAATGTCATTTCTAATGGCGAGGCTTACCGAGGAACCGCGTCATGATGTACCAGCACTCCTAAGCTGTCTATGACTTGCTAATAATACAATAATGTGGCAGTAATTATAGACAATGGCAGCAGAAGCAGGTAGATTTCCCTGCAATAATGGAGTGTCTCAGGAGGTTTCATCATTTTTCAGGCTTTTCAAGGTTGTATAAAATAAAACCCCATACCACTAGTTCACCGACACTCCTCCTCCACCTCTTTAATACACGATGAAATGAACATAGAAAACTGTTTGTGGAACTGACCCATGATTTTATAAGGGTGGCCTCAGTTCACAGAATCGGTTGGGAGTAAAAAAGCTGTGATACAAAGGTGATGGAGGGAGTTTATGAATAAATACACAGTTTATGCATAGCTTCACCTTTAGATCTGCCACCGATATCAAACGTATTTGTCCGTCACCCTCCGGAAGCCACCGGAGAGTTGATGTGTCTGTGTTTTCATTGTTGGGGGATGTTGTTACAGATTCACTGTATATATTTACCCTTTAGTTCTCCTTAATCCTCTCCACTGGACTAGCGCCGCATGCTAAGCAGTGACGCTGTGATATTACTACTGATATTCATTTCTGAATATCAACAGAAAGCATTTGTAGGTTGAAGTATTCAACACATTTTATCGCTTCCTAATTTATTTATATACATTTAAATTTCAATGAACCCAGACGATTTGCAAGTCTTTCTTATGTCTTGATCTCCTAAAATTTAAACTCGGATGACGTTAACTAAAGCACAGTGCGTTCTCATCTTGGGTCACATCGTCATGAGAGCCATTCAAAATCAAATTGGCTCTCATGAAGTTGGATTTAAGCCCTCACTGAGAATTCAAGTATACAGCAATACAATATATGGACAGAAGACAAAGAGGAAAATCTTGCCAGGTTCACATAGAATGACCCACAATCCTCAACATTTTGAGTACAAGCTACATACAAGATTACTTTGTATTTTGATTTGATCCACTCACTGACCTCAAGTGTGTCGATGAAAGCATTTCAGGTTCTTGTATTTATAAGCAAATTACAAATACATTCACTTTCTGTAGCCGGCGAGCTCTTACCTGTGTACTTCAGATAAAATGATTTTGACGGCCCAACAAGGCAATTTGTTCCCTATTACCACCAAGACGGACATCACGCTGCTCTCTCGCTGGACAACCCTCTTTGCTCGTTCCCCGAGTGCTAAAAGTGTGAGCGTCAGTCTGTGTGTTTTCTGTGAGTACTTGAGAGGAAATGTACAGACGAGTTCCCCTGCTGAGACGTTGTCGGTGTGATTTTACAAGAAACTTCTGAAAAATGTTCCTGGCAGTGACTTTACCTCATATTTCTTTTTATACATAAATGAACAAAAAGTCAAGCAGCAGTACTTTGTAGTAGTTGTATTTCCGAAAGTGATGTTTGGCCAAGCTCTTCTGAAATAGCACAAATAACATTATCGTTTTAATTGCTTTTAAGGTTCTGTTTACACCACAACGTCTCAAGTGAAAACGCATCGTTTTTGTGTTTTCGTTGGCGAACAATTCCGTGTTTGCATGGCAATGTTTTGAAAACGACGTCCATTTATATGCAAATGGAAGCAACATGGTTTTCATGTTGGGCTACAAATTTGCACTATTGGTTGTTTTTGTTTTAACACCACACACTCATGTGCATAGAAAATAAATATAGACATTAACAATGATGAGTACATGAACATTCGTATGGACAGCCAACACGGTATCACTCAGCAGGAAGTTTGTGTTTTTTATTTTTTTACGACGTGTGTCAGAGTAGTATTTTTACTGCTATTTAAATTCTCAACTGGTTCTTGATATTTTAATATCTCTTTTCTGCGGATTCACATAAAATTTTATCAAACACCGGCAGCTGTCGTCGTAACAAGCCCAAAGCTTTAGAAACTCTGCAAATCTGCCATTCACTCACAAAACTTCCTTTTTTCTGACAGTTCCCATCGTGTCTTTTCTGTCTTTTGGCTTCTTTCTTTTAATGCAATTCTTGTCTTCTAAGGCACACTTTCTGCCTTTTTGCATCTCGAATAAAGCTTGTTTTCTAGCGCAGCAAAAAAACCTTTTATGGATGTAACAATTTGTGTATAAGTTTGCTTTTTTTAATGTTTTTGTAGTTGTGTACTGCTGCACCAACAGCAAAGCACGCCCAAGGCTACACTTATCCCAGCTTCCTGGCCACTCCAATAGAATGTAGACATTTTATCCCAAACAGGGATATCTCTCTCTCTCTCTCTCTCTCTCTCTCTCTCTCTCTCTCTCTAAAAGTGTAACCGCTCTGGTGCTGTGGAGCATGAACGAAGTGTAGTGGGGTCACCCAGAAATGGCTTTTGAAAGGCAGGGCAGACTGGGGGGATTTGGGTGAATAAATGAAAGTGGGGCATTGCAGTGGTGAAGAGTTTCAAAATCAAGCGAAGAGGGCTTTCCGATAATACCTAGCAATGGAGAAAATTCCCTTGTCAAAAAGCCTCAGAAGTTATAACACAATGTGACTGCGTCAGCTGCCCGGACACGATGACTTGATGGTACATTATTCCACATTAGGGATCGGCAGCTATTGCGTTTCTGGAGGAGTTAAATGGACCTCGTCACTTATGAAGCTTCAGTAGGCCTTGTCTGATGTTTTTTTTTTTTCCCTCCCTCATTTCAAATTCCTCACATGCACTGAATGAAAACTTAACTATGATGTATTCTGTGAAAAGATGCAGAATGTGGTCACACAGATGACTCATTAAATCTGAAGTTTGTCTCACTCCTGTTCTGCATACTGAGTTAAAAAATGTTCCATTAATCTCCCCTCATCACTCCTAATGAACCAAAATACAACCAGACTGGCTGCAGAGGAGTGAAAGGGCCACTGAAAACTTCAGTACCCGCTTTTTAAAAAAATTCCTTTTCTTGGCCATTGTAGACAAAGAAAGTGCGCTGCTGATAAAAATCAATGTTGGGATACTTACTTACTTTACTGACCTTGAAAAGTTTAACATTAACTTTTTTTTACAGAATCTATATATACATATAGGAGCAGTGTCCTTGGGGTGTGAATGAAGCATTTGTTATTAGTACTAAATTAGGACAGCAGCACATCACAGCACTAGCTGCCTTCAATCCATATACATTTAAAACACTGAAGATAATGAGCAGATTGCAGGTAAATAATGCTGAACACTACCTCAATGTAAAAAGGTATCGGTGCTCACCGTGGAAAGTTAGATCGGTAACGTTTGTGCCTCTTGCTATTGGTAGAAGCTGTCAAGGTATTTTATTTATTTATAACAAACAGACATTCTTCTCAAACCGTTGCCATCGAAACGTGAAACCTTTCGGAAACAAAAACGCAAAAAACCATGTGTTGTCATATAAACAGGACTTAGTTGCATTATGTGTGTGAGAGTGATTATCTTTCCTTGTGCTGAAGCTATCCGGGGTGAAACTTGCCTTTACTTTTCAGCTGAGATTGGCTCCAGTGTCCTGCAATTGATCTGAGGACTTTTAATGACATGCAAAGTAAAGAGGTCGGAGGTCAGAACTGGTAAACTATTGATGGAATACAATGAGAAATTAGTCTCTCTTTCAGAAGGCATTCTTTGGGATTGATCACAATTCTTTACCCTATTAGGTCGAATCCAAACATCCTATAACTGCTTAACCCAAGCTGGGTATTTGGCATCAAAATGCACAAATGTAATGGGGATGTTATTCCACACAAAAGCCAATGTATATATATTATGGCTTCTACAGACTTACGAGTTCATTACTTGACAACACGTAGTTTTGCTAAACTTTGGGACCAGATATTTCGCTGCATGAATGAAATCCTCCACTGAACCAGAGGTGACATTCACAGACATAAGCCGGAGCTGACATCATGCAGCCACCATTAGACCATCTATCATGTTGGAAATTTAGGCAATGATGTCTTTATTCCATGCTGCTGCAATAATCCATCACTGGCAACGAAGCATTTTGCACTGGGCTTGACTCACGGACCTTATAGTGTTCTGTGAAACAATACATTGAAAATGAATGTCGGAAATCTTTGTGCATCCATTTAAAAAACTGTGGTGGTCCCCATTTGAAGCGACTCAGCCTGTCTTTCATACATGCATGTAACTAAAAAAAAAGTAAGGAGTTTCGTATATTGGGACACTGATTTAACTAAAACAGACAAACCACCACCGGCCTGAGGAAGACAGAGAATTGCATGGCGGTGATCTACAAGGGCAATTCTCCATTTGAGGCAGCACATTAAACACGCTTTTAAAGAGCCGGTGATAAAATGTAGGGCTTGAGGATGGAGGAGATGAATCCTTCTTGACAGACTTTTGCCTGGCCTCGCTGGCTCTAAATTACCTGCTATGGGGCCTGCCAGCGAAAACCGAAGAAATCAAATAGTGAGTTTATTTCCCTGCGATGGGGAAGACTTGGGGCAAAATAAACACATTTACAGAGAAGAAGGAATAATTGTACAAAGCAAAAACAAATAAGACATAGTTTGCAAATGTGAAGAGCCAAATAGTCATTTAGGTCATTTCAGGAAAAGAGACGCTCGGCTGCAAAAAGACTATTCCTCTAAAAAAATTATTAAAATGCAAATTGAAGTATGACAATTACCACTGAAAAGTACTTTTGCGTGTCAGATCATCCCTTGAGCAGCAGTCACACACAATACAAAACTCATTTACTAAGACTTAATTTTGATTACCTGAGACAGTTTTAGACTTTTCACTGAGTTCATCATCCACGCTGGATTTGCTTTCCACACAAATGTTTCAGCAAACCTTCAAATGTTCATTCTAATCTTGCCTGGCTTGCACCTGAACCTGCCAGAGTATGTTCGTAAACCTTTTTGCGATAAACAAAAATAAAAAGCTAAAATACATAACAGGCTGACAGCTTTCATATTTAATGAACTGTCATTAGAAAGTGCTTTGTGTTGCATCGCCTTTCACCACAGCGCAATCATTTTTTCAATGAATAAGCTTCAAATGAAGCCCAAAAGAACTTAATCTCAGAAGATCTCCACTGTGAGCATGAATATCATAAGTGAACATCGCTGAGCCGGCATTGTACTTCGGCTACTTCCCACTATGCACTCCGCTCCTCTCTTCACCCACCTACTCAAGAGGTTCTAATTTAGATACGAGTCATGCAAGCCAGAGAAACTATTTGCCATTTGTATTCTTTCCAATTCTTTCTCACCACCTAATCAGGTTTGCTTTCATCTTTGCCAGCAGGAATATCTCAGCGTGCACCTTAAACTCCAGCAATTTAATTTCCGTCCAACCCTGTACTTCAGCCCATTACATCAATTTTTAGAACACATATGGCGAAAGTATAGAAAGAAAGAAACAAAATGAGACTGTCGAGTGCAAAAGTGGGAATTTTAACGGACCCACACAAGTATCTTTAGAGACACATTTTTCACATCTTCGCAAGAATACGGAGGTTTGCCATTCCCATTTATGCAGAATTTTCCTTCAGCCACTTAACTTCTCTGAGGGGAGTCGTAAGCAATGAAAAAAGCTAAGTGGAAGAGAGTAGAGTTTGTTTTTCACGAAGGACTGGAACATATAAGAGCGGGTTGCTTTGTCCAAATTCAAGCACACAATTGTACACGCTGTGCAACAGTGTTATGGTACAGTATTGGCATCAAAATGCTCTGTATTCTGGCTTGTATCCATTTTTGTGTGACAACAGACCGAAGGATCATGCAAGCTTTTTAAATATACACGTTTCATGACAGTTGTTACCCGAAGTACATCCTTGCTATTTAGGCTCTTTAGAGTCATCTTAACTGTCTCCAAATCACACGGAATGATAGTTGCAAAGTTGCAAGATTGACAGTTGTACAGGTTAAGAATGCAAAGGGGACTTTTGTGCAAACCTAAGGTATACATATAAGCAGACCTGCCAAGTTCCCGGTGAAGGATTATTTGTCTCATCTTTTTTTCTGTTTTGCAGGCAGTGTGACAAGAAGCCGTCGTAAATTTGACAACTTACAAAATCGTTTGATCAAAGTTCCTTAGACGTGCATGAAAAGCTGCGCTTTAAAAAAATTAAATAAATAAAAAGGTTAGACGTTCACAAATTGCTCCTAGGAAATCTTGACAGGAAGTAAGTTGTCGGTGAATTATAATAGAGTCAGATGTCTGAGACAAGAGGAAGAAAGCTTGGGACGGCGAACGCTGACTTAGCTTTATTCGGCAAAGACGGCGGGACCGATCTGGGAGAAATGAGCCCCTTCTGAAGTAGGCCTGGGCAATATACCGAAAATTTACAGATACCGAAATTTCCCGAAGTCATTTTGCCCATTCCGGTATATTCAGTGTTTTAAAAAAAGAAAAGAAAAGAAACGTTGGTTTTGAGTGTGTGTAGGGAGCATGTCCCTTTAAGACGCTGTACTGCGTGAGAGATGTGACTCCACCCCATCCCGTATTGGATTTACTTCATTTATTTTCAGACAGTGTAGTTTTACAGTCCTTTAAAGTGGCAATAAATAGCTTCCAGGGGAGTCATACTATCAACATAACTGTGGGATCTAGTTGACAAAGCTTTTTTTTTTTGTAGTGGGGGTGTAGTGGAGTAGTTATCGTGAACTGATCAATATATCGTGATATTGATTTGAGGCCATATCGCCCAGCCCTATTCTGAAGCTGTCTCGGGCCCCACATGTTGAGAAACAAAAACTTCACATTATTACTTGAAAAAGTAGCACAGGGAAATCATACTTATCACCATGCACGTTTCACATATGCCTGCAAAATAAATAAGTATGTCATTATTTAATATGTGCAGTAATGGTCACACATATTGACATATTCCTTTTGTGATCTATTCTCTCATTTGTATTTCACTTCCTTTTATATTCCCTCCTTTGCATTATGTAACCCCCCCCCCCCCCCCCCTTCCTATTTACATTCATTAGCGTTATCTCCCTTCACATTTCTGCACACACAAGCCCAGGCTGCTGTTATGAGCCTCTGCACTAAGCATGTTGAAGAAGTCTAAACACCACCCCGAGTGCGCTAAGCTGACATACCATGCACGCACACACACACACAGACAAACACACACAGACAAAGACACAGACACACACACACACACTTAACCACCCACACACTGCAGCCTCTGACTCTGTAAGGACGACAAAAGAAAAGAAACTGATTCACAAGGCCGGTGCATTGTCAGCCTCCACAATGGACCTGATGAGATTGAGACCCCCCCCCCACCCCACACACACACACACACACACACACACACACACACACACACACACACACACACACACACACACACACACACACACACACACACACACACACACACACACACACACACACACACGGAACTGGACAATAGTCTTGATGAATGTTGAAAAAAAACCAAAAAACAACAAAACATATAGCTAATTGGCCTCCAGGTAGAGTGGATGTCACACTGATGTGTTATGAAGTTGGAGAGTGACTGACTGCACGGGACTCAACGACTTGGGTGTGTGTATGTGTGTGTGTGTGGGGGGGGGGGGCAGTGATGAGAGGATTGTAGAGAAAAGGAGAAAATGTGTGCGTGGGAGAAGAAGAGAGTGAGGAAGTCAAACAAAGAGAGCATGCAGGGGAATTAAAGAGAACCAAGACAAGGGGAACATGACAAAGTGTGTGAGGGATCCTCGCGAGATGGTCCGACACAGACTACATGAGAACAAGCATGTGCGCAAGACGGCGGAAACGTAAAAAGAAACAATTACAAAAAGTGTGTACAAGGCAGCAGAAAGAGAGTGAGGGAGATGGAGACAAGAGGGAACAAGACAGCTTTTATTACACATGTGCTGTGGACAGATGGTGGTGAATTATGTATTAAGGCTTTTACAGTGCTCCTGTTCTTTTTGCACTGAGTAGAAAATGAGTTTGCATGTGAAATACAATGTTTAGATAAGTTTCATCCTCTTAACCCACAGGGCTTAAAAAAAAAGAGCCAACAAACAGGTGAAAATATACTCAACTTAAGTATACTGGAACGCTATGGAAGTTTTATATAACGTAACGTTAAAGACCCCCAGAAAATTCAGGGAAGTTTCTGCTTTTTGAATAATTGCCTCGTTCGTTGCTCAAAACGTAAACCCCCCCCCCCAAAAAAAAACACCGCGTTGACGAAGGGATCCGCAAAACTACACGCAGGAAACTGTCATTCCATGTTCCAGGTGTCAGTCTTTCAAGCAGCGCCTCACCATCTAAACTGTAGTCTCTACCAGAGCCACAGCAAACTCGAGCCACTTACATGGTAGAGGGAAAAAATAACACACACACACACACACACACACACACACACACACACACACACACACACACACACACACACACACACACACACACACACACACACACACACACACACACACACACACACACACACACACACACACACACACACACAGTCGCCACAGTGCAAGCCATTTGGAAGAAATATGGTTTGAGTGAGGTATGAAAAGAGTTGGGATGACATTTGCTTCACACCCAAGCGAGTTTGTAGACATCCCGTCGGGTCTGTTCACCCCCCCGACTCCCAGTGATGGACTTGGAGCGGCCCACCCAGACTGCTGCCAGTCATATTGGCCTGCCTGGCAAGATGGCCCGTCAGAGGTCCAGCCAAAGCTGGGGGACGCACTCGTCCTCAGGCCAAGGGGACACATGCTAGTAAGGGAATTTGGCAGCAGGAGAGAGAGAGAGAGTGAGTCAGTGAGTGAGTGACTGAGAGAGAGAGAGAGAGAGAGAGAGAGAGAGAGAGAGAGAGAAAGGGGGGGTGCAGAAGGAGAAAGGGAAAGACGATGTAAGAAGACCCAGAGAGACTGAAGTGAGGAACTGAAAGTCCTGTCAGTAATTAATTCATTGGAAGTCATATTCATTCCCTTTCCAACTCCTGTCTGTAAACATCACTGAACAACACTGTTAATGAGACACACACACACACACACACACACACACACACACACACACACACACACACACACACACACACACACACACACACACACACACACACACACACACACACACACACACACACACACACACACACACACACACACTTTCAGCTTTGTGAAGTTGCACCTCACACAAGCACCACACACACACTGAATCACTCCGGCAATACATAGAAATGTAATGAGTTTGGCGTTTGCACTGTGAAGACTGATGACTGTTATTAAGTCGGGAATGTGTCTCGCTCCGTGAGATAAGTTTATTTGGTGGCGCGGCAAGATGAAGGGCATTTGATTGAGGTTTCTACACCACACAGATATGTTCCACAAAAAAAAAAAAAAAAGAAAGAACAGACGCACAATCGCAAACGCTCACAGTGATGAACGCACAAAGAATTCATGCAGGTGAGCATCGACTATAAAAACCCTTTTACAAGAGCAATTCAGAGCTCCCCGCTGTTGCCTGAAATTTCTAAAAGCCACATTTTTTTTGTCCTTTGATCAACTGCCTCACTAGTTTTGGACCCACTGAAAGTGTGAAATTACTTTCATCAAATTCTGAAATGACGTTGTTCTTGCTATCAACAAAACAAACATAAACGCTTTCTGTGTATTTCATATATAATTTGGGGAAACTGCGTTTCCAGAGAATCGGCCACCTGCTCGAGGAAGTTAAAAGTAGGCTTTGAACCAAACCTCACTAAGTTTTTATTGAGTTGTTTTCATCACTGAAGTAATGCTTTGTGTGTCATCCTGGCATAATAAAAAAAAACAAAAAAAAACAACGTATTTAGCTGATGAATAAAATTGATATTCATCCATCTTTGATACAGCTTTATCCAATTGAATGTTGCAGATTGCTGAAGCCGAGAGCCGCACATGCACACAGACACACACACACACACACACACACATGCACACACACACACACACTCTATCAATCCATCCATTTTCTATACCACTTAATCCTGGGATGCCGGAGCCAATCCCAGCTAACTATGAATGAAGACAGGATACAACCTGGACAGGCTGCCAGTCAAGCCTCCACCCGGGAAATATCCTTGTTTTGAGACATGAGTGGTAACAAATATATCAACATGTGACCCCTTTTTAAGAAAAAAAAAAAAAAAAAGGTGTGTATTCAGCATTCTCACACAGAAGAAGCAACAGATTTCCGGAATAATCTGGGTATATATCATGGCGACATTGTTTGTATGTCATTAAGCAGCCATGTCCTGCAAGAGCATCTCAAATCCGCCAGAAGGTAAAGTTTCTCTTAATCCGTGACAAAAACATGCTCTGTAGGTTAATTGGTGACTAAACTAACCGTGTGTGTGAAAGAAAGTGTGCATGGGTTTGAGCTTCTCGAAGGTCCTGTGATGTTCTGGGTTTGTTCTGCCTTCGCCCCGTTTGCGTTGTTGGATCAAGAATTGCAGGAGAGGATTGGATGTATGTGCACAAACTACTCGGTTAGACATACAATAAAACACGTGAGCTGAAAGAGTTGGGAAAAGAGAAAACGAGGCGGCGATTGTGTGTTGGGGACATTTATCTAACTCACCACTGTCTTCATGAATTTAATGTATTTAGGTGTTATCTTTTTTCTTTTTTTACCTTCATCTCACTAAATTTAGTCTTTAACCTTTCGAGAATGAAATCCTCGTTTCGTTTGATGTCTCGGATTCTGCACACTTACTCGTTGAAATACACTTCAGTGGTCTTGAAGGTATAGGGAGCGGCAGCTCTGTGCCACAGTATTGCAAACGGAAGATTTAATCTCACACAACCTACAGGTTTATCTCTTTGGTATGCATAATGCATGATGGACTGCAGGTTTCATTATGGAGCGATGTGCTAGTTGGTGCGTGTCTCCATTCATCTGTATGTGTTCGCAAAGAACATATATGGGAAAAATGTTTTACTATGTCACTCAGAATATAGAGTATTGCACATTATGTAGGCGGTTTTTCCTCTGCTTTTCAGGTCCTACTTGACCAAAATGTTGGATTTGGGAGAATTTTAGGATAAATATAAATGGTAGGATTGATGTATTTTTTTTCTGACTGATTGTACCTTTTTTTTTTTATCAGAAATAATTGACGTTTTTGAATAAATGAAGTCACCATCTGATATGCCAAGTTTGGTTCTCATATAATGTGGTAAAGGAGTGAGCCAAACGGAGGCGGAACACCAGAGCAAAGCAGAACTTAATTATTAGTACATGAACAATTGATATAAACAATGAAGCATAACATGTTGAGGGGGGGGTTTGTTTGATTATGCAGATTAGTGATGGTGGGCTGTCAGACAGAAAGAAAGTAACTTATGAGACAATTACTGGATCGTGTGTGTGTGTGTGTGTGTGTGTGTGTGTGTGTGTGTGTGTGTGTGTGTGTGTGTGTTAAAACGTCTCTCTCCCTCACTGGTTTTTCTCTCTGTTGTTTCCTCCAGTGCGCATGCAGGAGCCCTAAGCAGCTCTGCTTTGCTATAAATAATTTAAAAAAGCACTAAAAAAAGAATTAGCAATTAGAAATGTTATGCATTTAATTCTCACCTCTATTCACATGATGTACCACAGTTTACAGAGCATATTTAATAAGGCACTTTAGAAAAAAAAAATTATCAACTTTGCTTGATCACAAGAAAACTCCACAATGAAAATATTACATTAACTCTCTAATGGCCAAATATATTCACTATCTAAAGCAGTGGGGTCAAGCTCATTTAACTTTGGGGGCAATATGCAGCACAATTTTATCTCAAGTGGGTTGGACCAGTAAATAATTACGTTAGATGAGATAAGATGAATAAGTAAAACTCTAAATCTTCATCTGTGTTTTAGTACAAAAAAGCAGTAATGCATCATTAAGGAGTTCACATTTAATAAACTATGCTGTACAACATATGACAAAGCTGAAATTTAAATAAAATAACCGCAAATTCATCAAATTGTGCCCGAGTTTACCATGTGCTTTATAACTATTTATGTCTTATAACATTTGGCCACATGTAGATGGAACTGAATAATATAGTTCATATTATGATCAGAATAACTTGTCAAATTCTGGAAATGATCTTTGATATAGACACAGTAGCTGTGTAGTAATATACACTGAAGTAGAAAGAAAATAAGTTATACCACTGTGTGCTGTTCATTTCAATTTAATTTTGCAACTGGATTCAACTCAGGCCGTACTTTTGACACCCCTCATCTAAAGGAAGAAAAAAGAAACTCTCATGTAAAATTTGTAACATATAAAGGGAAAACCTGCTTAAATTTGGAAAGGAATCCATAAAACTAAACTTTTAGCTTGTAATAGTTCCAACCAATAAATAAGACTAATGTACACATTTGAATATGGTGATGAAAAAAGATTTAAAATAAGCACACACATTCAAACAAAATGAACCAGAGAAAAACTGCAGTAATATATGATTTTTTTTAAATTAATAAATAAGGAGAGTAGCTACATAAAAGAAAATTGAATAGAGAAAAAAAACATAAACTAAAAAGAACAAAAAAAAACCAGTTAATATATTGTCTAAAAAAAGAAAAGAAAATTCTAGATCTAGCCCAGGCCCAATTATCTTGTCTTTCTTGCCAATGTTTACCATTTATGGTAAACAAATCAGCTCTTGTGTTTGTATCGTACATCGTGGGGTTGGAATCATGTGTCCGCAGACTCATGCCACCCTATAAGTTTACCTTGCATCTATCCGGGGCCCCCTACCGGCTGGGGGCCCCCAAGCTGGATTATAGAGAGGAGTGGCTCTGTGTTAATAATTAGTAATACGCATTAGCATTCCCACGTGTGCGTGCCTTTTGACCAAACTTATTGTAATTCTGGTGCTGATGTGACTTTGGGCCTATTATGGGGAGTCCAAGCAAATGAGGATCTAAAGCAGAGATCTGTTGGTGCACTAAAAAAACACCTTCCAGACTTGTTTTCAGATGTATATGAAACTCTCCACTTTGAATAACGAGCATCTGAGGTCATTTTCACCACTCAAACGAGTGAATAATCTCATTAAAAACCCCAAAGTCTCCTCATTCCTCTTCTTTAAAAAACATCATGAATCTACAATTGTGCAAATGTATTCCTCAAGTTTATCTGCAAGACAAAAAAAAAAAAAAAAACGTCTCATGCACAGCATCAACAGTTCACTTTGGTGTATAAAAATCCTACTTGCGTAAAAGTCCAGTCATAACCCAATATTACCATTCGTAATGCTAACCAGTGTTTTCATACATGACTATTAGAGTCTGATTTTCAATGAGAAAACTTCCCCCTCCAGGTTTTAACCGTGAAAACTCATATGTTGGCTTTTAAACATGATTATTGATGTGATGAAACAACCAGGTATAAAATAAAAGTACACATGAAAGCTTGCGCTAAATGAGGAAACATTTTGTGTACGTCCCCCGCGACAAGAGAGACATTGGTGGAAAGCAAGAGGAATTGGAAATTCTTTGAAAAACAGACCAGTAGCAGGTCTTGGATTACAGTCGTTGATTCGACTCTGGTCAGTTTCTTTCGGATACCGAGCACCGCCATAAAGCCTAATTCATAGTCCGCACGCAAACGATATGTGAAGGCTATATGTTGCCACGAACATACTCTGCGCAGCCTTTGCATTGATGCGACGAACACCTACTCCAGCCTCAAGGCTCTGCAGCACACATAGGGCAGCACATAGCGGCTATCTATGCTCATACGCACGCACGCACGCACGTACGCACACACGCACGTACGCACACACGCACACACTGTCAACA
The DNA here is from genome assembly GCF_963422515.1 of Blennius ocellaris. Taxonomy (NCBI): domain Eukaryota; kingdom Metazoa; phylum Chordata; class Actinopteri; order Blenniiformes; family Blenniidae; genus Blennius; species Blennius ocellaris. The sequence goes on along the minus strand of NC_137671.1, from coordinate 10,424,281 downwards.
AGTGTGTAATTCATATTTTCATCATGTTTAGCATGTAGCACAGCTCGGAGTCAAAATCTCCTCGATCCACTGAGCTGTTAAACTAATAAGTAACATCCAAATGTCACTGCTGATTAAGTTGCTGGCATCGAAGAGTTGTATTTTCAGTAGCTCTGAGCAGCATTGTCATGTAAAATGGATAATTAAAACGCAATAAAGAAACGGACATTGTACTTTCAGAATATCCACTCCAAATGTAATCATGTTATCTGTTATATGTGACGCAGACAAAAGTACCTGGGCGCAGAATTTCACATTCATATTTGACTTATTGAAAGAAAACAAAGGATACGTAAGAAACAAAAGGCTTCTGAGAATTAACATATTATATAAATGTACAATGGGAGTGTGTATTTTGACAATCTACAAAAAAATACGAAACATATTGGCAATGAATTAAAAATAAATGTTTCCTTATCTTTTGTTTAGCTGCGCAGTGTTTAGTGATTTTTTACAGTATGACTGTAAATCCTGAAAAAAACTGCTTCCGTGGACGAGAATCACTTTCTGGCACATCGACCGTACCACTTAAAGCACCAGATGCCGTTTGATCGTCATGAAACAAAGGTCCGCGTATATGTCTCTCGACTGAGTGCCGCCCCCTGCTGGCAACTCCTAACCACTTCGGACACCTCTGGAGGTCTCTTAAATATCTGGGAGAGTAGAAGTGATTCTTAGGCTTAAGATACTTGATTAAAAAAAAGAAGCTTTTATTCTTGAGTTTGAGTGAGGACTAAATTTCACAAATTCTCAGGACAGTTTGATAACCACTGGCTTTTGTAACACACTGCTGAGTGTCCCGCGGTGCTTTACGAAGGAAGTTTGACCTTTTCATTCAAATCAATAACCAACTATAATGGCTCCGGTTTGTAGGAAGTGGATATTTACACATAGTTTGCTTGCTCTTTATGTTTGCAGACGTTAATGTTCACGTCTATGTGCAAAATGGAAATGGATCTGGGAAAACACAATTAACATGGGGAAGTTAAAGGAATGGAAAAACAAGCTCAAAGAAAATAGAGCAAATAACTTATATAACCGTGTTTGGTTTGTGTTAGCTCGTGATGTTTATATCTTGTTAGTGGCGGCATTTCAGATTTTGATTATTGTGGCGGTTGCTGGGATCCAGGCCTCTCACCCAGGGGAACTGTGGGTAAAGGGGCGGGGTTAGAGTCTCCCGCACTCAGGCTTTTGTGGGCTGTTCCATTCCTGCTCTGTGTTCGCTGTAGTAAAGACGTGTTCCAAGATTCAGCTCTGCCTCATCCTTCGTCCTGCCACAATATTTTCAATCCACAGAAAGAAACATCAAAAAGTCTCAGGCGTGGTCTTCATTTTAATGGAAATCCATGTTTCTAGGTTTGCTGATTGCTTTCAATCAATCGTAATAACTTTACTGCTCATGTTTGTCATCCAAGGATCAAGAAAAGGCCTGGATGTGGCGCAGCAGAGTGAGCGATTAATCATTTAAATATGAAAATTAATATATGTTTATATAATTAAAACATTAAACTGCAATCACTGATATTAAAGGGCTATAAACCTAATTTTGAGGATACACAGTAATACGATAATCAAATTTAATCAAATAATTGTATTTTGTTTTTTCCCCCAATTTAAAAACAGTTGCTGCTACTGAAAAATGTTGCGAGCGACTGATAGGCAAAAACTTTATATGTTGAACAAATGTCAATGAACATAATATAAAGAAAAAGAAAGAAATACAAAAAATGTAAGCACATTAGATTTTTCTACCAATACTTTTCTTAAATATCACGTTGCATCAATTTTATTCAAGGGAAAATGACCTTGTTAAACATTTCTGAAACAAAGCATGTCTTTAATGGCTGCTATGATAAAAATACACTGAATAGATTATTGCCTCGTGACTGGAAGCCTATAGTTTGTCCTTGTTTCATCCAGTGTGCAGCTGTACCATACGTACATTGGGCTCGTCTTTTCTTTCATTCTTGTTATAAGTGATCTCACAAAATAAAAAAAAGAAAGAATGCAAAATGACTATTTCTGTACTCATTTAGATTTATTATCAGTTATTCATTTCAAACTGATTTTCATTTTTTTTTAAGTCAAGAAAACATTCTCGGAGTCGGATTCACAAAACAGAGGAAAATGGATTTCTTCCCACAATGTGGAATAGCACAAAATATGGTGGTCCGGTTTTATTTTCATGATTCTCTTAAGCAGTCTTGAAAACTTTAACAAAACAGCTATTTAAAAAAAATCATTGAAAACAAAATCATCCGTCATGATTTTTTTTCCCCCGTCAGCAAACGTTTCACTCTGAAGCAATCTTTTTGTTTTCAAGGCTACATGCACTTATTATACATGTAGCTGACTCTTACATAAGTTGTTTTCTTTTTACCACATTGGATATTCTGGTATGTGCCATCTAGTGGTTCCAGCGTTGCTTCACAGAGTGGTGTGGTGGTGTAGACACCAGAATAAACTTCATAAAGCATATTTATCGTCAACTTGTTTTCTTGGTCAGAGTTGAAGTAGACCACGACATTGTCATCAGCACTTGAAGGTTTGGGCAAATAATATGTCTTCCCACTGCTGTAGGTCACCTGTTGAACACAAAACAATTGCATGGGTTTTAATTAAACAGAATGTGTTTCTATGTTTGGCTCTGAATGAGAGAAAGAGAGCAAACGACTTACCGAAAGCATTGGCCTTATTAGAGTTCTCGACTCACCAAGTCCATCATCCACTAAGACAAGCACATTGTTTTTGCACGCAGACGTGGTCTGGAGATATGCACACGCTAGCAAGACGACGCATGCAGCAATAACCTTCATCTTGAATCCGTCTTCACCCCGAGAGGACAAAGAGAGATATGAAATGATGAGCACGTTTTACATTCTTATAGTGATTTAGCTGAAGGAGGGGCAGCACCTAACAGATGAAAGTCAATACTATATTTGGTACATCGCAAAAGAAACTCCTCAAACAATTTGCTCTTTATTTGCGCAAACATCGCGTGTTGAGGAGACGTGTTAGTTTTACATGTTGGCAGATTCAGTTTAAATACAGGACATGAGTCGGATGGAAAAACTAATTTTAACCCTCCACAAATACTGAAACTACAGGTTTTTTTTTACATTGTTGAATAAATATAACTTGATGGAAAAAATATTTGTTCATTTGTTATCTGTAACACTGTGTATATCATCTCTATTATCTACCCGTCTTACATTGTGCCTATTTTAAATTACTTTTCTATTGTAATTTACTTGTGTTTTATTCTATTTTATTCTTTCCTCATGTTTTGCATCAACCAGAATTTAATACCAGGATATATAAAAACCTGTTATCACATGACAATAAACATCCTTGAATCTTGAAACCAGGTGGATAAACTGGGAGAAAGTGGGGAAAAAGACGAAAGTGTCCCTTCGACACTTCTATAACCACGACTGAGTTTCTCAGGGTGAATTTTATCTTCATTAAAATCCATAATCCATGACAGAGGGTTTGTGTAAAGCAAATACTTACAAATTGTTTGCTCTTTACCTGTGATGACATTGCTGTATGTATAAATAATACTTTTATGTACAAAACGCAAATAGTTGTTAGTTTTACTTCTGGGAAAACACACTGTCAACATGGGGAAGTTAAAGGAGCCTAAAACAAACAAATATCAATAATGGTGTTTATTTTGTGACGTTATCTTGTAAATTTTCACAACATGCACGCACACCCTTTCCTTTTTTTTTTTTTTTTTAATGAGGCCCACCCGAGGGACTTATAAGCAACAAATAAAATTGTCATAGCGATATAACGTCAACAGACATTAACGGGGAAAAAAAACAAAAAACTGTGCAAATGTCTGCTACATACAAAACCCTACCTATTATTATGGATCATGGCTTTTAATAAAGAGACCAAACTTCAGTCACGAAGAACCCTGAGACACTCAGCAACTTGTTAAAAAAGTTTAACATTTTGTAATATATATATTCTCCCTCCTGACAGTCAAACAAGTCTTGGAGTTGTGTGAAGTTCCAGGTAAGTGTAGGTCTATAGGAAATGGAAATAAGTCAATGTCTTTCCACCATAATACAATGAATCGTACACTTTTTCTGTGTCCCTGTGTCAGCTCTGTTAAGGAGCGACAGCTTGTCTAAGAAGAGTTAACAACCCTTAACTTGATGTAACAGTAAATAGATTTCACTTATTTGGAACTTTTCCATTGGTTTAGCAGCTTTCACGTTGTTAATCAAATGGAGGTCGCTTCTATGCAAGATGTGCAATCGTCCATTGACAGTTATTTAGGAATCACTGAGGTCCACAATCCCCCAGCCATTTTCAGGCTTGTTGCCTGAAGGCAACAATGTGCTCTGGTGGTACGGAAATACCAAGGTTTTCATATTGAAATGATGAAAGACAAACAAGATACAGTACACAAATCTTGATTTAAAAAAACAACAACAAAACAACGACCACAAATGGTTTATTTCTTTGGACCCCGCATCTCAGGCACTTGGATTTTAGTACGCCTTTGCGTCACCCTTTATTTCCAGCGACGGCAATCCGGTGGGTTTTGGCATCCAGAAACATACGTGTTTTAGGGCTTCTTGTTCTCATGTTTTCGTGTCCCCAAGCAATTTGGGGAGTCCGATGACGTCTTATGCACCATGTTCGTTCCACTTTAACACTAGCTGTATGGTGCAATGAAGGATTCCAGCAAATCCACCTCACCTATGTTTTTATTGTACTCTCTCATCATCGCAGGACAGTAGATATGGATTGCTTTTCTTTCTCCTGATCCCATCAGTCTGCCTCCGTAGCTTGATACGCACCAGTGTAGGTACTGGGAACGTTGACTAAGCGGCTATCGTGCCATTTTACCAAATATAAAGTGAATTTCCCAACCACAGCAATCGTCCCTGTGCCAGATCCTTGTCTTTGTTTTTTAATTACACAGTGATATGTTGATCACAGTACCCAGGACTTGATTACTTCTTTTCTTCTAACTGGATCTGTGACCTGATTCTCTCTTCATCCTCCAGTTCACCGTCTTCAATGTCTATTTGATACGAAATGACTAAAAATATTATTGCACCTATTTCTTGTCATTTATATAAGATGGTAGATCAATACCATTGAGTATGCTGCATTGTCCCGTCTAGCACATTTCCAAACATTTGTATTGTTGAACAAATGAAAAAGGTTCAACATGAACATGAATTAAAAAAAAAAAAAAAAAGTTTAAACCATCACACATGCTTCTTTATATGTTTTTGTCTTTCCACATGCTTTTTTCCAGAGGTATTTTTATTCAACAATGTAAACAAAAAGTACTTTCATTTGTAAAGGGTTAAAGCTTGTTTTTCTATTTGTCTCATTGTCTGTATTTAAACAGAATTTGACAATAGGTCAAACTAACAACACATAATTTCTGCACACATGAAGAGCAAACTGTTTGAGATGTACACAACTGCAGGGCAAAAGACCTTTGCCGGCGAAAGTGTATCTTTAGGAAAAAATAATTAAAAAAATCTAAATATGCACGATGTGGGTGAGCAGGCAAACCACATTTAATAAGCTCCAAATAATATATTTATAGTGTGGTTTTTTTTCTGCTCAAAACCAATCAATTCTTCATGTTTTTTAGTTAGAAACACACTTTGCATTTTTGACAGTAACTAATTTCCACTTTTTTTTTCTATTTCTTAAATGAACAAGCTTGCATCATAACTCCTGTTCAACATTCATATATCCATTAAAGGTAAACCACTTACAAGATTACATTACATTCCTGCATTAAAAACTGCTATTATTTTTATTACAAGTAGTATTATTTTCTATTGACATTCTCTGACATTCAGCAATACACCATTACAATGGCTAGTAACTTCCCGAGTGATTTAGATTTTTTATTATTATTATTATTCCCTTGTCACCAGAGTTCTTTACCTGTGTTTTGTTATTTTTGATTTGTGTTTGTGCTTCATCTGACAATGAGGGAGATGTATGAGGGTGATGTGTAAGAAGAGTGCCCTATTAATTTGAGTTTATAGAATACCCTGCTCATAACAACAAATAAAAATTATTATTATTATTAATAATAATAATAATAATAATAATGTTAGTTAAAACCTGTAATAACTAGCATGAGCCATAGTACAGAGACAGCCCTATTAAAGATTCCTGCTAAATGTGGACATACATTATGCTCTTCAGGGGATTCATGATATCAAACGTGGTGTGCCCCAAGGCCCAGTTTTAGGTCCAAAACTTACAGATGATTCCACTTTGGGATGTCATCAGGGAACATGGCATTTATTTTGTGATGACACACAGATGTACATTGCCATGTCTCCTGAAGACATGCAGCCATTTGATGAGCTTTTTAATTTTACTTTAGACATTAAGAAGCCTCAAGATATTATTCCAAACCAACTACACTGAATGACAACCTCAGTACTCTTCATAGCTTTAACAGAACAATACATTCTGTTACTTAACATACACAAAACACACACTGTGAGCACATACTGTCAGTATATAAATACACCATGCGTGTGTGTCTCAAACCCTCTTCTCAGGCCGCTTACTATTTTCATATCTGCAAAAAAATCAAGAGATACTGCCAACTAAAGTATTTGAGGTACGGTCCCATTATTGCCTGTTCAGCTGAAGTCGTTCGGTACTGCTAATGTCAGAACAAGGAAACGTGCCTTGAATTAATCGAAAATCTGCATTAAAATAACTGAACAAAATACAGAACTTCCCTCAAGCAAGTGCAAGTTGTAAAAAGAAAAAAAAGAAAAAAAAAAGTTAATTTAATTAGGTTATCAATGACGGATGATTTTTCAAAAGAATGTTTCAATCAGAATTAGTGTTTTGACAGGATGACTAATACGATTCTCGGCAAGAAAGATTGCAATGTGTTGATTAGATATAAAATAATCAGAGGGTAAATTTAAAAAAAAAGAAGAAGTTTCAGAGGTCGAGTCACAGACAGAAAGATGGAGTATTGCCAGCAGGTAATGAGAAGAGTGCTGAAATGTCTCCCCTCCTCATCTTCTTCCTCCCATCCTGTCTGCCAAGGCTCAGTGGCAAAGGCCTTTTTTTATCTCATTGTGAGTCATTATCACATGTCACTCTGTCGCTCCCCAGTCTCTGCTCCACAAGTCATAAGTGGCAGAGAAATGGGCGAAAGGACACGGAAGTGTGAGAACAGTGTTCCCACAAAGATATGTTGCAGCATGGTAAATGTGTGCATGAGCAGAGGAGGAAGACGAGTGTGTGCATTTTACACCTTGACACGCAGCTGGAGATGAGAGAGAGAGAGAGAGAGAGAGAGAGAGAGAGCGAGCGAGAGCGGTCCTCAATAAGACTGACAACTCTTTCCACATAGTTAGGAATCACAAGCAAACAGTCCATGCGGGAGACTGAGGTTATAACTCTGCATTGCTGACTGTACTTCACAATCGTTCACATAAACTCAGACTCTTGCTCCCTCAACTGTGAGCGCTGCATTCCCCAAGCCTCAAAGTGCAATCGCACTGCATTGTGGTGCAACAAAGACCTAATTTCCAGGCCATGGATATATGTTAACTTTAAAGATATAGACATAGATGTGCCGTTGTCTAATAAAAGAAGAATGTGACTGACTTGTCTTTTTTTGGAACAATTAAAGGCCCCGTTTTCATGACAATGTTTTCCTGTAAAAAGGCTAAACTTTCATTAAATTTTAGATGTCTGTTTACACAACTATATTACACACTGAAAACTTTTGGAAAATAACTCGATACAGATGAACAGTCAACACAGCCAAACTATAAATACAGTGTCAATTGACATGGTAAGGCTACTATATTTTGCCCAAACATTTTCTTATCAAAACTGTAAATTACCATTTACAGAACTGTCAAATGTAGTTCTGTTATCTGCTGCATCAAATGCTCAGTCTATAAATGATTTTATTTTCAGTCTCAGCAGGAATGCATAATTCCCAGAGTAACTTGCCAGTGCCAGTACTGTTTCATCAATGACACACACTTTAGAAAGATTTGCACTTTGAAGGTAAATTCCTTGGACATTTCTGTCCATCGGACTGACAGGGTGTCTAATAGTAATCGAAAAGCTTTTCGTCCCGACTCATACTTCAGCTTCATGCTTTCGACTGAGTTGTGTGACAAGTTTCGTTTTGCAATCATGAACCACTGCTGTCTCCATAAACGTCTCTTAGTTTAAGCATGTGCCTACCTTCCTCGGCGATTTCCTCACCTGCGTGTCCTATCTACACCGTTTTCAGTTTATCTTCTTCTCCTTCATTTCAGTACCCCCCCCCCCCCCGGTCGTATTTCACCCATTCTCCCCATTTCTACCTCTCTCTGTACATCTGCCTTTGAAGGCTGGTCGGCTGACAGATGTGTGCAGAGAATAGCGTTTGACAACTTGTGCATTCCTCTCATCTGCCACCTGGGATGCCGGAGTATCTGGTCTTTGGAGGGATGGAGGTTGAGACAGAAAGGTCACAGGAGAACCAAAGAAGCCAACTGAATGCATCAAGGGAGATAATTCCTTTTGAAGGAAAAAGATTTTGCATCGTGTGGCTGAGCAGCTTTTCATGTCATGCACATCGTTTTCTGGGGGATTGACTCCCTTGGTCTATGCATCCCTTATCTGTTGAATTATTCTTACTGTATGGATGGATCAAATTCATCTACCTTGAATAATGATAAAAATCTATTGTGCTGGCAGACAAAAACAAAAACAAATCAAAATGAATGATGAGATCTGAGTAATGGAGGCCTAATGTAGAACTCCAGCGATTCACTCCAAACTGCACAAAGCTGCAAAAACTCAATTAAAAAAAACAAACGCCATATATAATGTATTTTGTAATCAAAAGAAATAATTTGAATGGATGATCGATCTGAAATTAATTACATTGCTGATGAATGATTACTGGAGAATTTTCCATTGACACATTTTTTTTCTGGATTTAGCAATCATTTTAATTCAGACTATTTAATTAGTCTAATAAAAGAAAAACAACTTAAAACACGTCCCACTAGAGCCTGAGTGTGGCGAGACGGCACAGTTAGCAGAAGCTCTTGTTTGGTACGTGTTTATATACTTTGGTTGGTTGCGTGCTGCTCCCATGGACTTATTTTGACACAGCTTCCATGCGACTTTGTTTTTATTTGCGAGTTGAACGTCTTACTAAGACACCTCTTTATTTCCCATAGCGCTAATGTAGTTCCTACTGGTGGCAGGTAGATATATGAAAATGAAGTGATGCCTTGTATATCGATAAACCGACTGATATAGCGTTGACTGCTGAGAGAGCAGATCTCTAATTGTTCAGCCAACCAGTCATCTACATCTTTAGTGAGAGGATGTCAATATAGCAGCAGCACATCTGGAAAACATACCTCATATGTCCTACATTTCATTTAATCTGCATTACATTCCTACATTTATATCAGTAACTTTATTTTCTGCGAGCTCGTAATGCTTTCTTTAATCAAATTCATATTTGAAAATCACCACCCAATTCAGTTAAACTAACACATGTTGCCATTTGTTGCATTTGGTACAATGAATTACTTCCCTAAAAATGTAAATCAAGTATTCCAATTGTGTGCTGGTACGACTTCATGGGAGACAAATATTATTATTATTATTTACTGCTGAATCTGACAGATACCGATCATATCTCTGGTTGATAATTCACAATTGTAATTTATTGCATTGTACTGAGAGATGAAATTAAGTCAAATGTAGGAAAGGGTTAAAAAAGAGAGTAATAGAGAACAGACTACAGGACACAAGACACAAGGCTCGACGAGTTAAAGTCTGGAACTGAGACTCAACAGCAGATGTCAGTTACATGAATAGATGGCACATAAAACATCCCATTAAACATGAACAGGAACAAGAAAAGCAGAAGAATTGATGAGAACATGATGAGACATTGAACACAAGGATACAGATACAGGAGAACCACAAAGAAAACACAAAAAAGAAAAACCAGAGACACATTAAAGTGCAACAGAACCAATGGAGTTACCGTCTGCAGTCATAATATATTTGGTCAGTGATTGGTGAGATTTACTGTTGGTAACAGTTGAAAGAGGTGAGTTAGCGCAACGGATGTTCCGTAATGGAATACCATGGATGGACAGAAGCTGCTTAACTCAGTCAAACAGATAAACACTTCAATAAAACCAATTGCTATCGGCTCATATCATTACAACACTTATGTAGTGAGGGGCACTCGATCCTGAAATTACTCATGGGGTCCTTGAGACATCCACACCTTGTTCTGAAACGTTCACGCCAGCCGTGTTTCGTGTTGTGAGGAGTTCGCAGTCCGGGGAGTGAAGGTCGACTGGTTCAATTAAGCTCTCATTAATTGTCAAAGGACCAGTGGACCCACATGATTGAAATATTAGTTGTTAGTGCTGAGTAAGAGGGCGACTCTCGAAGCTTGCTTCGTACTCAAACTATATCACCGTACAAACTGCAACAAACTTTATCATTACCATGGCAAACCTGTGTCTCGAAGCACATGTGTTTTATACAAGAGATAATGTCAGAAAACCAAGTGTGTAGATATGTTGTTTGCAGAATCCACTCAATAATGCTTCATAGTCTTAATATATCAGGTTTGAGTCCTGACTTTAATTTAATGCATGTTTTCTAATGTGTATTCTCCTATAATCACATGGTGTATTATAATTGGTTCATTCTTCAAATGTAAACTTTCATGTTCTAATCTGATGGATATAATTTCATGGTTAAAATACAACTGGTTTGTAATTTATGCTAATCTAGGATCTCTCCTCATCAGTACTGCGCTTTCCAAGATGTTGCAGTATATTTGGATGTGATGACATGAACTGGCAACCCAATGAAATAAAGCCTTCAGTTCAAGACATTCACATTCCTCTGGGCTCTGACTTTTTCTTCATGAATCAGGACTGACTGTGGCCAAGTAGATCATTTATTTGTACTTGTACAAGTGTTTTTAAGCTGTGTAGTACTTAGCTTGATCTACGTGATCTGATTTATCAAGCATTCATTATTAGAGCTGATATTATATATTTAAATGTATTAATATAAGTATTTTTTGAAAACTAAAAATGTTATTTTTACATAATTCACCTTTTAAGGTAAAACTACCTTTTTCAGCAGACATGTCCATCTTTATTTACATAGCACCCCAAGTTCAAAATAATTGAACTAAATGTATGTAGACTTAGAGAAAAGTAACCTCTGTTAAAAGTCAAATTTTCATACAAGATGCATCTCCATAATTTGTTTTGTCAAAGTCAAACACCAAGAAAGTATTGCATATTATGCTAACAATATGCAAAGTAAAAAAAATTTTCTTAAGCTTGCTTTCTTAAACTAAATTTGACTGCAGGTAAAGCCAACAAGTTTGCAAGTGTACAACTGTTTGCAAAGTAAACATCTGCAGGACAAACGGCCTTTGTAGGGGAAAAGTTTCCACTGTCCTCATTAAGTTATCATTTAAACTGCTTTTGCATGTTTGCAATATCTGTAAGAAATGAAATGGAATCAATAGCGGCAATGATTATTGGGTAGTAGGAGCGGGACACTTAATGAATAATTGAGTTTTATTCTTGATTAAGCCTGAGAATTCTGATAAAAAGGTGTTTAAATTCACAAAATTGTTGTTTAATATTAATATATTTAAGAGGTGTCCTATAGGAGAAATAGAGAATACTGTCGAGTGATTGTATTTACTGGAAAATTTGTATTTTGTTTTTAGTTTTGATGACACAATTAATTCCCATTATTATTTTACCATACTGGAATCAACAACATCCATTGCCTTTAGTATTAAGAAAGATAAAGATCGGTATTGTGTGTTTACACACCTGATCACACCCACATTTGGTAAAGACACTTCCTGAGAGGCGTGGTCGCTCCTCTGTGTGCAGCCCCTCCCTCAGCCACTTCACTATAAAAGCGTGAACCTTGCAAGTCATTTCATACCTCACTTTCTCTCTCCAGGCAAAGACAGATTCAAGATGAAGCTCATTGCTGCATTTGTTGTTGTGCTGGCATGCGCCTACTTCCAGACCACATCGGCCACATGCACGGATGGAGTGTCGATCATGGTGAATGGCGCAACTGGTCAGGACCAGAGTGTGATGAGACCACTTCTTTTGGTAAGTCATCAGGAGTCTTTCTCTAATCTGTGGTCAAACATAATTACACCTACTGCAAAAAAACAACAACAAAAAAATACTCATAATCTGAAACCTAACAAAATGTGTTTTTTTTGTTTGTTTTGTTTTTTACAGTTGACATTCGGCAGTGGAGAACAGCGTTACTTGGGTGAACCAATGAGTAGATATTCCAAGACAATTGTCCGTATTGGCGACAAAGGGGGCAAGTTGGCGATAAGTGCGCTGGATAAAGTGGCCTATCTTGTCTTTCGCCCCAGGCTCATATGTGAAATAGATATGGTACTGGATCAAGCCAAGGGGGATTTCACGCATGTCGAGTGTGGCCAAGGCGATGACCTTATACATGTCACTTACAGGTGCCTTTAAATGCAAGTCATTGTTGAAAACAGGGAAGATCACTTCAGAGTGGAGCATTTGCTGACAGGAAAATCATGCAGAGCACAGACGGTTTTGTTTTCTTTGATTTTCTTTTTTAATAGTATTGAAAAAAGTTTTCAAATGCCAAAGCTGTTAAACAGAATCATGGAAATGAAACTGAGACATTGTGTGAAGAAAGCAATTTTTTCTCTGTTTTGTGACTGACTCTGAGTCTGTTCCATTGTTTTCATGTCTGTTTCAAATGAAAAACTAATAATAAATCTGATTGAGAACAGCAACAGTTGTTTTGCATGGATTTTTTTGTGAGATCACTTATAACAAGAACGAAAGAAAAATCAATGAACTTCAAAATCAGACGTTTTAAGTTCAACCCCAAGGAGTTTTCAGTTTTCAGAGTGCGGTACAGCAAGTTACCTGTGATCATGACACACAAACCAGTGCTGCTACGATTACCTTGAAAAAGTAAAATGATTACTGATCAGTAGTTACTCCTTTAGATAACGTTTTACTGATTACTTGTTTTTAAAAGCAACCAATAACACTTATCGGTTTTTGTCAAAATCTGGGTACGTATAAACGTGGCCTGAGTCAGCAGTCACCATTAGCATTGGGCTGATATGTTGTTTTTAGTGAAGAGGTTCTCCGTTACTCAATCCTGGACATTTTTTTTTTTTTTTAAAGCCCCAATAAGTAATGTTGCAATTAACCTGTTTGGAGGTTTGCAGTGTATCCCACCTGCTTCTTTCTGTTGTCATTAGTTCGCAAATCAGTAGGACGATAAGCAGGGCCGCCCCTGGCCAAGTGGGGGCCCTAAGCAGGATTTTATTTTGGGGCCCCCCCTTCCAATGACATGATAATAATAAGAATAAGAATAAGAATAATAAATTACAATTACAATTACTAACGAATCAAATGAACAGCCTCTATCAACAGTGGAACAATAATTTTACAGATGCACACGTCTGAAAAAACTTTGTGGCGTAAACAGTTTATGCCACAAAGTTTTTTATTTTTTATTTAATTTTATTTAATTTTGTTTTATTTTTTATTTCAACAACATATGCACCTTCAAGTGAAGCACGAGCCTCTTCTTGTTTGGACTTTTTCTTTCTTTTGCTCGCTCCCGAATCGTATTGGCGTTTGGAAGCCGTCTCTCTCTCTCTCTACTCTCCACCTGTAACCCTGACGGCTGATTGGTCAGATGGTGACGCTTCGCGCTTTCAATCATTGCGTCTCTTTTTTCTCCCTCTCTCTCTCTCCTGCCTCGGGCTGACTTGGTGGCGGTGCTCTACGCACGCCTCTCGGCAAAATGCACGCGCATCCTTTGCGCATTTGCAGAGTATGATGATACTTTATTGATCCCGAGGGAAATTCAATTCACTTGCGCAAAATGGGGCCCCCCATGGATCGCGGGGCCCTACGCACAGTGCGTGTTCTGCGTGTAGGGAGGGGCGGGCCTGACTATAAGTACTGCCAACATTCCTATTTAATGTTGGCAGCATTAACATTTGTCCCACTGTGTCTTCTTGTGTGCATGATTAAACGCATACCGTACACATCATTGTTTTTAACAGTATTGGTATTTTATAAAAACACGAACAGTCCTGAGGCTGTCTTCAACATAGTTATTTTTGAGACCGTATATTGAGTTCAGTTCTTGATTTCACAGTGGGGAGCAGGGCTGTCGAATAAATATTAGTCAATGAGACGCATACAGATTATTTTGTCTTTGAATGGGCCTACCAGTAAAATGACATCATAATAAAACTAGTTTGAACAACTCACATTGTTTCCAATTGTTCTAGTGTTCAGTCTCCATTTAATAAAATATTGCAAGTTGAACATGCTGTAAAACAATTATGCTATTTTAACAGTGCCTCCTGGTGCAAAGAACAATGAAATGTCCAGCATTTGATGCATCTTAGAAATTCCCTCTCACCTTTGACGCTAATGATACTATGTCAATTAGGTAAGTATCTTGGGTTTCAGAATTGCATTGTTCATGCTACACTGGGACTGAACTAGAAATAGCATTTATTTTTCTGAAGAAATTTCAGTCCATGTTTTGTAAGTAGTGTTTAGTCATCCTGCAGGATGGATTGGACTCTGTTTGCCTGTCCTTGGCCCCCGGGTATTATGTTGGTAAACCCTGGTGGGGATGGTGTGTGCACGGTATTATTTGTTCAGGAAGTTTTTGAGATAACTTCACTAAATAACCACTTTGTTATATAGGTTTTTATTTATTCTATTTTCTTTAGCTTGTTTTTCCATTCCTTTAACTTCTCCATGTTGACAGTGTGTTTTGCCAGAGGTAAAATTAACAATCATTAGCATTTTGCACATAAACGTGATGTTCGAAATCCACGAGTCACTTTAGTCACTTTTGATTGAATGAATGAATGAATGTGGGCATGTATGAAATTATTCAAAACAATAATCACAAAATAAATAAACAAAACAGAGCAAAGCAAAGCCAAAAATATGTAATTAAATAAATAATCAAATAAAATGTCAAACCACGTCCAAACAGGACGAAGATTAGGATGAAGCCGAAGCTTATTTACTCCTACCCCTTCTCCACCTCAGCAATTAATCATCTTATTTCCCAGTGGTTGTGTTCATATTTCCAAAAAAAGAAAAAAAAAGATAATATTGGTTTTTCTCTGTTTTGTGAATCCGGCTCTGAGAATCTTTTATGTTCTTGACTGAAAACATGAAAATTCAAATGAATAACTGATAATAAATCTGAACAGCAACATTCGTCTTGCATTTTTTTTATTTATTTATATTTTTTTATGAGATCACTACAGAACAAAAATTACATGAAAGTCAATGGACTTTAGTGAAGCCTCAAAAACACATGGTTTGAGTTCGACCCCAATGAGTCTTCAGACTGATTGCAGCACAGCAAGATACCTGTGAACAAATTCACTGTCACCTTTGACGCCTCATTGTTAAGATAAGTATTTTAACATCTCTGTACTTGTGTTATTGGTCCAGAGTAAGGTTCAATGATGATGTGCCACATTGTAGTCCTCAGTAAATCAATTAGAAATAGCATTTATCTCTCTAAAGATATACGAGTCCATGTTTGTTTTTTTTTAAGTAGTTTTTATTCTAAACAAAGTCATCCTGGGTTGGACCCTCTGGTGGGCCGCGTTTGGCCCCAGGCCTTATGTTTGCATCCATGGTTTGATGTGCTAAGGAACTTTGTGAGATGACTTCATAAAATAAATACTCATTTGTTTTTTTTAAGCTTGTTTTTCCATTCCTTTAACTTCCCCATGTTGACAGTGTGTTTTCCCAGAGGTAAAACTAATAACCATTTGCATTTCGCACACAGGAGTGTCACGGCTGCATAACGTCTGCAAACAAAGAGTGCAGACAACCTACGTGTCAGTAATTCCTACAAATTATTTTATTGAAAAGAACAAACTTCCTTCAGAAAGCACCCCAAGTGCAAGTCTTGATGCTCAGATTGGATTTACTGTGTAAATCAGGATTTTTTATTTTTTTATTTCCGCTTCTACGTATTTTATCAAGTGGCCCATATGTGATACTCGCCATGAAACTACACCATCAGAAACATTGTGCATACATCCACAAAGAGGAGATCACAACAATCTTTTATTAAAATAAAAATAATAGCAACCACAAATGGTTTATCCATTTGGACAATTTAACACTTTATATCTGTAAACTGCAGTTGTTCAATGATTCCCTGGAAGCAGTTGTTTTTGGATGTGAAATAGAAATGGACCCTACATTTAAAAGGCCTAGTGAAATGTAAAACACTACTTTGGAAAAAACAAGAGTTGGGGTACTACTTACAAGGTTTCTCCGACTCTGCCCCACCACTGTTGTCGCATAACAAAGTTATTTGAATTTTGAATCTCCAGCCGACGAAATCAAGGGAATTCTTCTTCGTGGGTGTTACGTCAAGAGTTGTGCAGATCTCGATCTGTTGTGTTTATATTGGCTTGCGTTGTTTCCCTCTTAAGTATCGACGATTTTACAGTGCTTTGAAGTTATAGTCGGCGTTTTATGAGCCTTGACGAAAGATTGAGCCTGGAAGAGAACCGAGAGAGGAGAAAAGGAGCACGGGCGGCGGGATCCGCTAGCTCGCGCCGCCGGCTCGGGCGGCTAGTAGACGATCAAGTAATACCTGGACTCATCTTTGGTGATTCCGCGCAGTCGGAAAAGCGCTTCGCCATGATCCACGAAGCCGGGTCGTTCTGCCAAAAGTCAGGAAGCCTCAAAGCCGTGGTGAAAAGTGCCGGCTGCTGAGGCTGAGGAGACGAGGACGAATGGAGGACAAAGCGTCTTCTGCTTCCTCAAACATGTTCCAGACGGGGTCACCGATGGCAGAACGACCCATACTGTGTCTTCTTCATCAATCACTGGATTTGAAATGCCCGATGATGAAATATCGTTAAATTCAGCCTCTTCGTCGTCAAAACTCTGATCCTCCATAATGTAAACACAACTTGGGCGTGTGCACAACCAGTGATGTCACTCTATTATACCGCTGTTTATCGGCTATTTTCTCGCAGATTGCCGTGTTTTAACATTTTACCCTTGGGCCAGTTAGCATAAAAATGTCCCTAGAAGCGATAGCCAGAGTGTTTTGGAGGTCGAATTTTCATTTCACTAGGACTTTAATGCCCTTGGATTTTGGTGCACCTTTGTATTGCTCTTTATTTCCAGCATTGGCAATCAGGTGGGTTGTGGCATCCAAGCATACTTAAGGGACTGGGATCTGTGTTGTTTCTCGTGTTTCCACATCTCCCAGAGAATAAAGCAGTTGTACTACATCTTGCGCTCCGTGTATCACACTTTTACAGAGACTTTGTGATGTATGACTTGAATATATGACACTTCATCTTTTCTTCTCTATTATCATTTTAATCTCTCCTGTACAACAACCAGGTGATCACAGTTATCACGCCTATAAGGTGAAACTCAAGCCAATGGTACCATTCTTTGATCTGATTATAGTACAGTGTACAGAGGCCCTCGGTTTTATTGCCGTTTAATTTGAGTGAATTGTGAGAGAGCCAAGTATTTACTTCATGAAAGAGGGAATAGTAGGAAGGCTGGAGGAAGTTGTAGAGAGGCAGAGCTGGGTGTCATCTGGGCAACAGTGGAACCGGATGTTATACTGTATTTATGAAAGATATTGCCAAGAAGGTAGATAATAAAGATGAGAGGACCTACGACAGAACCTTGTGGAACAGCTGAAGTGACGCAGGGATTGTTAACTTCATTTCAACAAAACAAAATCTATTTACGTCAGCACTTTCTCAAAGGAATCCAATACATGCAATGTATTTATGCGTGTTTGTCTTTGCTGATGTTTAAATAGACATTTGAAGCCATCCTAGTATACACAAAGACACATCCGAAGAGGTGTGGTCACCCCTCTGTGTGCAGCCCCTCCTTAAGCCACTTCATTATATAAGTGTAAAACTTGTCCGTCATTTCATATCGCTCTCTCTCTCTCTGGGTGAAGACGGATTCAAGATGAAGGTTACAGCTGCATTAGTCGTCTTGCTGGCATGCGCCTATTTCCAGACAACATCAGCTGCCTGCACGAAAGGCGTGACGGTGTCAGTGAGAAATGACGGTTATGGGAGACCAAGGAACGGTCTTTTGGTAAGTCATTAACAGTCTTTCTCTAATTCATAGTCCAACATAAATACACAACTGCTGTCTGTTTTTAAGTTGCTCTCCACTTGGATGAGTTTTGTGTCTTTTTTCCCGTCCACTATATTCAATTACTTTCTTTCAATTGACAGGTGACCTTCGAGAACGGAGAACAGCGAGTTCTGAAGAAACCTGCAAATCCAAGAGGCCTGACAATCTTCAACGTCCTTCCTGCACAAGGCAACATGGTCAAGATAGCTTCGTTTGTCCCAGTTAATTGGGGTGTCTTCAAGCCAGTCAGTAACTGTGAAATCATGCTGGAGAAAACGATCGACTACATACGTTTTTATTGCGATCCTCTAACTGTCTATTACCGCTGCATATAGATGCAAACACCTTGGAAACAAAAAAGATTGCTTCGGAGTAAAACTTTGCCGACAGGAAAATCATGCAGAGCACAGATGATTTTGTGTAAACAGTTACTCTTTTGATAAAGTTTTCAAATGCAAAAGCTGTAAAACTCAATCAGGAAAATTAAACCGACCATCATATTGCGCTACTTCACTACCTGTGTGAAGAAAGAGATGTTCCTGTTTTGTGAATACGACTCTTGAGAATCTTTTCCTTTGTGTTTATGACTGTTCTTGACTTGAAAAACCATGAAAATCGGTTTCAAGTGAATAACTGATAATAAATCTCACAGAGAACAGCAACATTTGTTTTGCATTCATTTTTGTGAAATCACTTAGAACAAAAATGAAAGAAAAGTCTTCGAAACCAGATGGTTTGAGTTCGACCCCGATCATCATCATCTTCATCACCATCAATATGCCTCCTTCTATTGTTGCAACCGGGTGACTTTTCTCTGTGAAAATACTCAAACCCAAACCCAACCCATAGCAGAAGTTGAGGTTACGTCTATGGAGCTTAAAACTAATTTCATTGTTATTCAAACACATCTGTTTAAATAAGAGTGTGGATAAAGAAATACAATTCTCACAATTGAACTAAAAAGCTTCCATGTGAAACTGCTAACTGTTACATTTCAAATGTACTCCCAATGATCAGCAAAGCTTCAATGTAAAACTTCTGTCTTTTACATCGATACAATGCAAAAAGGCACAAATATTACTAGTCTTGGGTTTGATTTTAAACTTTTTCTTCCGCTGGCACATGCGTACATAGATGTTTAACGTAATCTGAAGTACATTCAGTCATTGTCTGAAGCTGATATACTATATATATCTTTAACGTATGAAATCATCCTTCACTTGCAGTTTTTGGGATTTGACTAGCATCCGAGTAAATGCTAAATTACTCACTTGTGCATCATTTCTGAATCCACCAAACATTCTGAAAACCACTTCTTATAAGAGGCGTGTTAGAGTCTGATATGTAACACATTATAAATAAATAAATAAATAAATAAATATAAAGGACAAAGCATAATGAAGAGGCTGAAAGTCTTATTTTGGAAGTTTTGAAGTCCAATTTAAACTGGTTACAGCAAATTCAGCTCCGGTATCATACTGCACTGTGTGTTTGTGGATGAGATTAATCTAACAGGCCAATTGTCAAACTCGGACACTATCACTAGGTTCCAGTCTACACCCAACGCCTCCAGTGAATCTTTTCCCCCACCGCTTCCATTCTCCTCTCGTTCCCTCCAGTCGCTAGCGGTTGCAGTGTGAATAGAACACTAAACAACTGGCGAGGAGCTAGAACTCCCCGAGGAGCCCAGATGTCAGCCAGATAAAACCAAGATGAAGTAAGCCTTTGTTCTTCTCAACAGCCTCCACTTCATCAAGTCTTCGCTCTCTGATTGCGCTCTGGGCCATTACGCAAGGCCGAACGTCGGACAAAGGGGAGACCTCACCTTGAATGAATGTCTCGTTAGAATAAACAGATTAGAAACTAAAAAGCAAAAAACAAAAAAACAAAACATTTAATGAATGAAACTCCATCTTTTTATTGTTTTTGTTTAGGGTAATAGGGTGATAGTATTTTAACATATTTGCATTACTTAGATTATTACCAAAATTGTTGCCCTTGTTGTGGAGAAAATTAGAGACGTTTTATGTTAAACGGCCATTCTCTAAAGACCAAAAATAATTCCTTAATCAAACAATAGATATTATTGATTTTTCTGGCACTAATTGTCAACACTTAATCAACCTGATTAACCATTCAGATTTTGGAACAGAATGTGTGTGTGTGTGTGTGTGTTGATAAGTGAATTATTTGTAACATTTCAGTGACCGATGATGAATAGTAATGTATTTTTACACGTAAAGACACAGTTTAAAATCGCGGTGGTAAAAGTTAAAAAAAAAAAAAAAAACCTGTGTCAGACTAAAATCATTTCATTTAGACAACTTATTATTAAAAATACATTACCAATAATCCGAGGTCACTGAAATAGTACAAATAATTCCCTTATTCTAATAAGATGCCAAAATGTTTTTAGTCTGACATCCTTTTTTTTCTCCTTACTCTGCTGTGATTTTAAACTGCTTTTATGTGTAAACATTTGTGCTGTCAATCAATAAAAAAAAGATTGACTCATTAATTGCACAATTTTCTGTAATTAAATGCGATTAATTGCATTGGTTTTCCACTGAAGACTGAAGCTTGTAATGGATATTTATTCAGGGAAAACCATGGAATTAATGTCGACTCAACACAGAGTCTATATTTAAATTCAAAGACTATTTTTATAACTTCCTTTTACACTTTGCGTGACTAATGTTTCTCTCCACATTTATCAAAATAATAAAAACAGAACTTAATTAATAAATATTGAACATAAGTCTGGGTTTGCAGGTAGAATTTTAATATTTCTAGACACAAAGTTGTGAACTTATAAGAATCATCTCATGTTAAAGTAAATCCACGACAAAGAAACACACATGAAACACTATACCCTTGGGGAACATTTTGCTGTTTCAAAATTGGAAAAAATATACAAGAAAATAACTGAGAGGCGGTTCGTTGATGTTTGTTGTGCAATTACAAACTGAGAATGACATGATTAGTCTTTCACCAAATCCCCTTTGTTTCTGACATGCACAATATTAAATTCCTATGTTAAAGATTAGAGTCAGTCCTTTGAAGTGACAAGAAAGGAAAAAAAAAGATATTTCCACGATCAGACGGGAGATTAATTGGTTTCAGTCATCTTAAGAAAACCTTGTTAAAGGGGAGCCTCTGTAATATTAATTGATGCAGCAGTTGTCCATTAAAATCATGGTTTACGGTCAGTCATTGTTGAAACTCCTGCGAATCGATGCACCCTGAATGGCATTTGGAATATTACCTTTGTTGTGGAACAAAGATGGAGTAAAAGCCTCGTCACGTAAATTTGCAGACCTATTGAACTCTGTCAGACAACTTGATTAACTTGATTAATAGGGCTTTTGTTTGCGTGGATCAACAGTTACTCACTACAGAGGCCTGCAGACATACTGCATAAAGTGTGGAAGGAAAAATGAAAATGTAGCTGGTGTTTGGCTCCAATACCTTGTTTTGTTTGCCTTTCCAATGACTGAGTTTTAAAAGAGCCAATGTGGTTCAAAAGCAAACAAGAAAATAACCACAAGCTCACAGTGATATTAAAGCACTTACATTAGATACACCTGCACTGTTTGTTTGCCACCTTTTTCCTATTCACACATGCAACTGCGATACACACCGTAATTATAATAACAGAAAATGATTTTTTGTTGCCCCACCCTGATCTGATTGCCTCTCTTGTTTGAAGGGCACCCACTTGCAAATTCTTTCTCTCTTCTCCAGTGTGAGAGTAATGAATAAATCTGGATTTTATTGACCTTGGTGCAAGCGGAAGGAACATTGATTTAAAACAAAGGGAAGAAGAAAATTAAGCCGACCTGCAAAGTTTTTTTCCAGTTTCAGTGTTTTTTTTTCAGTCACCCTCCAGGCGATGTTGAATATGTAATGTATTGGAAGTTAATATATTCAATAAGCCTTACTTTTTTATTTTTATTTTCCGCTGGCCAACTTTTCCAATTGAAGCAGGAAGGCTGAAAAACAAAATGTGATAGTTGAGCTTTGTTTTTCCAATGGTATCCGTGGAAATTCACCTTAATTTTACCATCTTCCTACTTGGTGAAGCCACTCGATGTGGTGTGCTGATGTGCATCTATTTGATATGCCAACATTAATTACAGACATCAATTCATTAATCTTCGTCATTGCGTGGTGTCATCCCAGCGGTAACAGAGGCCCACCTGTTTTACCACTGAAGATTGGATTAGGGTCGAGGTTGGTGCGCGGAGAAGATGTGGGTGTGTTTCTTTTTGGCAAGGGTTTGAATGTGAACAGACTGTGTTAATCCTGAGCGTCCAGTCTCATCTAAGACATCATTTATCACTTTGACTCTCACTTTGCCTAAGTAGGAATGACCCGTGAGCATGGCGTGGATCATGTGCTCTGCATGGGATGAGAATAGTGTTGAATTGTGTTTTGTCGGCGTGAAAACAACAAACTCACAATATGCTTGTGCGCGAGTGAAAAACAGAGATGAATAATGTAATGACTTCTGCAGCATTGAACAAAGTGAAGGCGAGCCAAAACAGCTGCAAAAACAGGAGAAAAAATGACAGTAAGATGTGGAGGAGTGAGTGAAGAAGGACAAATCTCGCTGAAGACTGGGCGTGGAATGGAACGAAAAGCAAGTGGACGGGAAAATAAAGAACTATTCCGCTATTATTTGTGGAATATAAGCAAAGTTTTCATAAGATGTGTCTGCTTTTCAGGGGAGCTGCTACAAAATCACATTCGCAGTCAATTTATGCACAGATCAATACATATTTTCTACCAAAGTTCCACTTATTTACAGCTGAAAGTTGACCACAACATTAACCAGGAGACATCAGTCATTGCCAAACCCCCCCCCCCCCATTTTGTTCCCCACCATGGCTTCGCAGAGTTGCAGCCTAATTTGCCTGTTAATGAAAAGGTCACCACATGTAATGTGCAGGAAGTTGTCCACCAGAGTAATAATTTGTGCAAGCATAACATGGTTAACCAGGGAAAAGAGCTCACAGAGCAAAAACAAAAGAAAGAGCAGGAGTTAGTGAGTATAGGGATGGATGAATTTGGGAAAGCTTGGCGTGCAGGTCGGCCATGTTTCACGTTTGTCCGAGGGGGTTGTATTTATATCACAAATATTTATCAAAAATTCTTAATTCATTTAAAAAACAAACAAACAAACAAAAAAAACCCATCTTATATTAACAATAAAACACACTTTGCCACTCTGGTAATCTCACCACTGGGCAACGTTGGGCTGTGAGGTGAGCATGCTAACAATACCAAAATGTGTGAATCGTAAATGAATCATACGAAACATGAATCTGTTTATGTTATGGTCAGTGGTGAAGATACAGAAGCAAACAAAACAAAATGCACTATTTATGCTTGACAGCAGTTTTCCTAATAGAACAAATATAAAAAAAAATGTCATATGAATTGTGTCAGATGTTGACATTGGTGGGCCAGGTCGATCACTGATAAAGAATTTATGTGAAAGACTATTAGTAGACATGCTATAGTAGATACTTGTGTAAACATCAAAACTTGTTTTTTGTAGGGTTTTTTTTAATCATCCCATTCAAAATGAATGAAAATTACAATGTATGTAAAGCAATGGTACGCACACACACACCTTAGCCTCACCATTGTCCCCACCTTGATGCAGAGTCTAAAGAAACGAATAGGAGTCAGCCTCGGGGGGATTTCCCTCCCTGTTCATTTCCCTTACGCCTGGTTAAACTTGATGTATTCACCCTGTCATGTCTTTCTATCCCCACGGAACCAATGGGCCATGCACTTGTAGAAGTACAGTCGGCAGAAGTACAGTTGTAGCGACTGCAAGTATGCCATTCTGCATCCATTATATACATTATACATGAGAATTCGAGGGTCACCGTAGGAGTGGCTGTTGAACAAAAGCACAACGGTTACATTAAACATGCTGTAAAGTCGGTAGCACTGTACCTGGAACAACATACAACCTTGAGAGACGACTGCAGAGGCAAATCGCAAATATGTAAGTGCAAAAATATAGTTTATCCTGCATAAACAAGTGTTATGTCGCCAAATTGGTTTTGTGATCTGTAACATGAAATAGAATCCCAGTGAGGGAGTTTTGTCTTTATATAGAAAAGTCTATTGTGTCCGGGCTCTAAGAATACTCTCTCTGTAATTGCTCATCACAAAGACGTATTATCATAGCGTGTGAGCATACTGTATGAATCCTGGTGTCGCATGCTGCTCTGCAGATATGAAGGGATCTCTGGGGATTTCAATCAAACTCGCATATCTATCGCTTTCTGTCTCATTTTTGTCTCCATCGCTATTGTCTGCTGTCTCTGGACGCGTTATCAGAATGTGTTTTGTCTCAGCTCATGTTTCTGATAGCGAAGAGGAGGAGGAATCACAACAACAGCCTCGCTGCTTGTCTCTCAGAACAGAGTCGATGAATTACTTATGAAATGGCGACTTCACCGAGGGGAAAGACAAACCTTCTATTCCATTAAACTTGATTTCCTTATGTTTGTTGCACACATGTATCCTTGGTAATAAACCTGTGACCACTGACGTGCTATCAGGTAGCAGTCAATAAAATTTCCATCACCAAATTCGGACTCTGTGTCTTGGCCTCAGGAATGTGTCAAAGTGTGAGCCAAGAGCTGAAATTGCCATAAAATGAAATTGCCATGAAAATCATGACGGAATCCTACCTGTGCTTCAATGATCTAATTTCCATTCATTTTCTGTCATGAAGCAGGTCATAATTTCAATTTGTCGGTAATGAACACCTGGACATTTCATAAGCAGCAATGATATGGAACCGTTTGCTGCAAAAAAAAAAAAAAAATTATAAAAAAAAT
This sequence comes from Blennius ocellaris, assembly GCF_963422515.1. NCBI lineage: Eukaryota > Metazoa > Chordata > Actinopteri > Blenniiformes > Blenniidae > Blennius > Blennius ocellaris. Next base: position 10,399,101 of record NC_137671.1, on the reverse strand, counting down.
TCAACTAAGCAGTATGAGTGTCTGGCCTACCAGCGTTGGAAATGTACAGCGGTGGAGCATTGTGGTATGCAAGATCAGGTTTGACTGTGTCCAGATTGTGGCTGCCATGATTCACACAGACATAAGACACAAGGGGGAATATGCCTTTTACTGATTCCTTGGCAATGATGAACTGTGTCATTTCTTCAAGGAACGGTTTGACATTTTGTGAAATAGCCTGCTCTACTTTCTTGCTGAGAGCTGAAAAAAGATCAATGGCTCTTCCATATCTGTCCACAGCTGTCTGTTGGCTGGCCTGACTCTGCAGATTAAATAAAATCCATGTCGCAAAGATCACTAATTAAAATGTTAATCTCTCTTCTATTTTGTTAACACTGAGAAGTTTCCAGGTACACAGCAAAGAGGACTTGTTCTTCAGGCTCATTCTCAAAGAAGCTTTGTAAGCAACTTTCCCCATCAGGAATCAACTACTATTAAAACAGCTTCATTTTTTAGTGGAATTTATTGTTCTTTCTGCATTACCTTACACTGTAATTACACATTTGTTCCTGGTGCACAGGTTTCTGGGTTTTACTACAGCTGACATTTACAAAGTTAAAGCCCCTAAATGCTACTTTTTCTATGACTTCACTGCAGGGGATTCAAAAAAAGCCAAAGCCAGCCCACTCAAATGTGTATTCCAGCCTGCAGGATGAAAATGCAAAGTGAAACAGTTATGAACTTATGAACATTTTCTCTGTCAATAAGTAATTGCTGTTTCTTTTGTATTCACTGGATATTGGACGGCTACACACAACATGACGTCAGTGATGCCTCGGTGAAAAGCCACTTATTTAAATTATTACTAATGAAGTAGCGTTAGCATCGGTGACGCACACTGAGGGGGAGTTTGTATAAAACATGCAGACTGAAGGTTGGAGAAATCTCTGAGCCCTGACAAGTGACACATTGTTTGCTTCCGGGGTGAAACTTTTAGAAAACTTTATAGATGGAGAAATGTTTGTGTACTCGCCACTGTGTGGTTTCATTACAAGAACAACTGACAGCACCCACTAGTGGCCATATGTGTGAAAACTTCAGCAATTCTGCCATTTTTAAGAACGTGGAAACACACTGGAGCAAACACACACTGATGGTTATCAGAAGCTCTACTGACGATTAGCATACTGCATGATTTGTTACTGCAGCAACAAATCATTATAATTCAAGAATAGACCAAATAAAACAAACAAAAGAACAGAAGAGCTGAGTGACAACATACATAAAAAGATACAAAATGTACAAATTTCAGTTGCCTATGAGTCAGGGAAGAAATACATTGGTGTTTTTTCAGTTACTGTCAGAATAACTATTTAAATGTTTTCTTTGCAAATGCAACTTTTTTAAGGGAAAAAATGTTGGCAGTGTTTGTAGAAGGGTACCTTGGAAAAAAAAGTTTTTTGTTTTGTTTTCGCCTGTTTTGTGTTTGGTTTTACTTTTCCGGAATGACAGCCGACATTGACAGAGTGAAGTGTTACAGATATTTAAATATTAAGTAAGTTATGCAAAAACTAGCAGCCTATAAGTTGAAGGTCGTCAATGCACAACTCTGGAAAGAGCGAGTGACAACTGTCGGCACAACTGGAGGGATCCTGCTGTCTTTTGATTTTTATTGACACATGTTAAGTCTTATTTATTGGATATAATGCAGTTCACAAAGAGAACAAGTGTCATAAAACCTTCAGATGTTATCTTTTTATCCATAATGTTCTGCACGTTTTTTCTTTTCCTACTTTTTTCTTTTATTGTAAGTTTTTCGTGAAAACATGGTAGACAAAAAGAAATACACGTGCATAAAAAGAAAATACAATTTTTTATTGTTTAGATTGTTTATGGAGGGGGAGTTGGTTGTGGATTTCTTCTTTCTTTTATCATATGTTCTGTCTTCATGGTTGTAATCTGTAACAGAGTGTATTGTGTCATTATGTGTCATATATATATATATATATATATATATATATATATATATATATATATATATATATATATATATATATATATATATATATATATATATATATATATATATATATATATATATATATGTATATATATGTTATGATGTTATGCAGATGTTATATATTACACTGTCAATGAAATGTGGTGGGTTTGCATCACAAAGATTTGAAAATAGGTGTATATGATGTGTTTGGTCTGTTTTGTATTAGTGTAAAGGTACAATGAGTTTTATTTGACCTAGGGTGAAAAAGCAAGCAGAAAAGACGGTTTCTCAATGAATTGCACTGGTTATCGTTCCGCCTCATGTTTAAAATACTCGTGTTGAAAAACACTGAAAATGAAATGAGCAAATTTTGCTAACACACTTATAGAAACAGTCTTGCAGCAACTGCTGACAGTTTCACCAGATGGTGTCTTAAGAGCCTGGCTCATCACACAATGATTCTTTTTTCGCTACGTTACTTACTGGGATTGTAAAAGTAGACAAACCTGTTATTCAAATCCGTTTGGAAAAAAGATCATGCCAGATCGTAAACTATAGTCTGTAGTAGCTGTGGCAGGTATTTGAAGTCTGCATCAAAATGTTTTTGATAAATAGAATTCAGCCACAAGCAATCGCCACCACTATTCGTGACCGCAAGACAGTTTAAAGTGTTGCCCTTTACTATCATAGACAGGTGATATTCCTTAGCCCACTGAGTCATTGATGTCTGAGGTGTTTGAAATGGAGCGTGTGGAACAGGGCTAAGCTCCCACAGGTTTGGCGGGCTGGTCCCTGCTGAACAAATCTGATAGCCATATGGTGGCCCCGATGGTAACGTGCTCTTTCTTCATCTCTCCCCCTCTCGACACTGAGCAAACTGTCCAATGAGTAGGACTTCTCTGAACAGTCAGTCATCGTCTCGCGTGGGAACATCTTCAAAGGCCACTGGTGCGGCTCCATCACAATGAATATTCTCTCTATGCAAACACGCAGCTGACCAAAACAAAACAGGTTACCCTGCCCTGTATTTCAAAGGCATTTGCAATTCAAATCGCCGTCTCAAGCGTTCTCTCGATATAATGAAGTTGATACCAGGAGAAACTGCTGGCAGACTGTCGAGTGGACTGTATCAAGCAGCCGGCAGGGTCCGGGGCCCTCCTGAGCCGCACTTCACTGTGTCTAATCATACAGTGGCCTCTAAACTGTGGGGTCAGCACATATTTAATAGTATGAATGCTGATACACTTGTGAAAGTACAACAATCAACCTGTGCAATCAATAGTGTGGTCGATGCGCAAGAAATTGTAGGGTATGTGTCGAGATCGCCTATATGGTGGCATTAGCAAGAAGATTTATGCTTTAGAACAAGACTGTGCATAACTGAGTGTTTTAGTCTTTATATCCTTGTATTAATGGCACCTCCTCTTTGATTATAATTTTGGTATAGTTATGGACAGTATTTCTGTTAGTATTGTTATTTATGCTATATTATTATTTATTCATAATTATGCATTATTATGTAACTTTATTTTTATTTCTAAGAAATTGATATGCTGTTCTTTTCGTCTTTTCTTTTCATCTGCCCATGATTTTAGCTTCTCCAGGAGGTTACCAAGTTGTCGTAGTAGGAGTCTACAGATGAATTTCATCCAACATCAGTGCTGAACATAATTCAAAGACATTTCATGGATCCATTTCTTATAAAGAAACTTTGATTTAACAAAAATGTAAATTAGATTTTTTTTTCTTGAGACATGTGCCTAATCACATTATTATGATGATATTCTTAAATGTTAATGCTTCTCACTGTCCAGTAGAGCTGTGCCTTCAGCCCTGTTACATAAAATTGATCTGCTGGAAATGGAATTACTTCTGTGTAAATTATTTAGACTTGCTTTTCATAGACAGCACGGCTTTCATGGATCAGTTGATGAGCAACAGTATAAAGATTATAACATTATAAATACAAACTCACCATGGATTACCCATTCAGTTGGATTCATTTGTAAACTTTTATTCTTATATCTAATGTCTTAGATGGGCTGCCGAGTAGCTATAATCTAGTGTTAACGTTGGTTTAAAAAGGTTTTACAGGATGTGTTGTTTAATCAGTCTTCACTGTAGCAATGTTGTGGTCAGAAATGAGGTTTTGCAGTGCTGCTGTGACTACTGGTAAGCAGGGGTATAAACCAGAAATGTGTTAATCAACCAAAACATTTTCATTTTTCCATTATCATATTCAGCTATTTACAAATACTTAAAAATGTTTTGGCCTGAGTTGCCACTGACAACACTGCTGGGAATAGCTCCATTAGATTCCGTGATAGTAAATGAAAATGAAAGATGGGTTGAGGCTGGAAACCCTGCATGTACCCAGATGGCCTTTTTGTATCTGTGGGCTATTTCAGTGGCTCTAGCTATAAACAATTTTATGCCATCTGCTTAGTGATGGATTTGAGTCCATCTGTCTAATCAAACATCTCTAGAAGCTTGTTCCTGGTTTACACGAATGTGAGGAATGACTGTAAGTCAGCGGCCAAAGTTTCATGCATATATAACCACTGTGTTAGATTTTGTCTGATAGATGGAACAGTATAACAGCAAGAGTCCTCTTCCTCTTCCTCTGCTCCATATGGATTATGTGCTTATTTATTATTTATACACTGCAGGAAAGAGGGTATTCCCTTATTGTACGCTCCGACACTGTGGCATAATAGATTTAATCTAAACTATTTGAACCTCTCATCTCAGATGGGGACCAGGGAAAAGGTTGTAAAGGTTTTCCTCAGTACATGTGGTCTTTTTTAGCATTCAGATAAATACACACGCTCACACCTGGCAGTTGCATTGTGTGATCTCATTTTCCATGTGCAGCATGAGAAGGATGTGTTTACCAGGTAAAGAAAACAGAAAAAGAAACAGGAGAAGGTGTAAAAAGTCACAGTTCAGTCAGTTGCATGATGTAAACTGTAAGAATAAAGCTTCTGCGAGCTCAGCATAAATAGATAGATAATAGTAGTATTGCACCAGAAGGGGTGGTACCATTGACCTTCAGGAACTGTAGAAGGATTATTTCTTATTATTATTTTTGAATTACAATATAAATCTCTACGCTTATTTGCTTCAATAATCAGGTGTTTGCGTAAAACAGTCACCTGGCACCACTATTCATTTTCATATGTTGCATTATTCCTGTTGAGGCTGAGTTTTCTCCCAAGCTCAAAGTAAGTTGCACCACAAAGTGAGCTACAGCGGTTGATGAAGAGCACGGAGACTGTGGGCGATTCACGGCTAGACTGCAGTTGATAGAGGACGGTTAAGAATTTGAAATGCATGCATTTGTACTTCAATCAGTTTAAGGTGTGATTCTGGTTCCTTCGTCTTTTAGGGTCCTTCTCACTCGAGCTTTTCAAGTTGAGCTTGTCTCAAAATGTGCCCGAGTGCACTTATATTTTCTACAGCCATAAATGATCAAACCAACGCAGTCCCCAAATCATCTGGCACGCACGCACGCACACACACAGGTGGCTGGCTAACAAGACAGTTTGACATGTGCAAGCTGGTTTTGCTGACCAGTGGGGGTTTCTAACTGACGTTAGGAGAAATCCCACAGTCATTTAACTCTTCGCCTGGCTGTTTTCACACCATCCCTCTGTAGACTGCTTAACGCAAGCTGGGCTGTCAGCTGGGAGGAGGAAGGAGTGAATATGAGTATCTCTCTGAGCATACTTCTGCATATACAGTACGATCCTCTGTTGTGCATATAACTGCATCATCCCAGGTACATTTGTACTGTAACTAGTGTGAGTGCGTGTGTGTGTGTGTGTGTAGTTGAGAGAAGGTGAGTATCTCTAATGAGTTCAATGTCTGATGGTAAAGAGAAGCCTAAATCACTGAAAGTCTCTCATGAGACTCACTTGCATGTGTGCTTCTTTGCAATGTGGAGAACCACTGGAGAATGAAAGCAGAAAAAAAAGCCATAGGAAAAAAAAAAACGGTGTAAAAAGATATTGTCATTGCAATGCAGTAACACTATATACAGTATATGTATAACGTTGACATTTCTAATGGAGGCTGTAAGGAAAACACTCGGCCGATCTGGTCTTCATACAAAGCACCGAGAAATGACTGGGTTGTATTTGGTGCTATATAAATAAAGTTGAATTGAATTGAATTGAAAACATGGATTAGGCAGTTGACAAGCACAAGTATGACAGCAAGTGTATTTTCAGCTTAAGTTGTCTCAGGTAACACGTTATGCTCAGCAAGAAATTTAATTTTTGAAATCCGTACTTGGAAGCAATTCTGTGAGTTGCATGGTGGCCTGTATTTATTTATTTTTGTCCTGATACTCCGGTTTCCTCCGACAGTACAAAAACATGCACCTCAGGTATTTCTACATTTCCTGATGGTGTGAAAGTGAGTGTGGCTGACTGTCTGTATTTTAGGAATTCATAGGTTAAGACAAACTTGTCAGATTGGTGGAATATAATGCTTGCTTATTTAAATTGTATATATGTGTTCTTACTCTCAATGGATTTTATTGTAAGTAGAAACATGTAAATGTAGAAACATGTAGAACATGTAGAAACATGTACTGAGAAACTGTGTGAAGCTTGTATTTCCTACCTGCTGTGTAAGCCTCAATGCAATCTGATTGCTTGGGTCTTCCTTGTAATGGATGTATGTATGTATGGATGTATGGACGTATGGATGGATGAATTGCTACAGAATCAAAACACTTTTGACACTTTTGAAGCTCTGCTGCTGGTGGTCGTCGGAAAGTTGTAGAATACAGTAAATTGTAAGTTGTGTTTCAGGAAATACTGGCAAATTGGTGCAACTTTTAGGGTACCACTCACTTTAACTGTAATGGCTCCATATTACTACTTGGAACTCTCTGCAGTCTTACGTAAATCAATTTGTCTCAGCCATTTTATTTTATGGCTTTATATTTCCTGAGAGTTTCCTGTTGGTGCATAATAGCTGTAAAGTCAAATTTGACAGACAACTTGACAGATTCTTTTGTTATTGGCATGTAAGGGAAAAGGAGAACTGTTGTGAATCACAGTCAGCTTGATTCTTAGAGCTACTGTATGTGCCAATGTGGTGGAATCTATTATATGACACTGAAATAAAATTGACCAATAAAAGAAAAGGGGACATGAGGTTGTCTCCGTGTGTGAATGCGTGGGACTCTGTGAATGATCACAGGGATATTATAGGGACGTTGACAGTTTTCTTTGCCGAAAAGAGCCAAGCTCAGCTCATCTGACAAGCCTAATTGACGCACTGCCGAGGAGAATGTCATCGCACTGTGTCAACTAAGTTGCTTGGGGAAAAGTAGAAGGCACAGGGTATGATATATTAGGTTCACCGGCATTTGAGGCAGGTTTGCTAAAAAGAAGGGATGAAATGGAGACAGAAAGAGGGTTAGAGAATTAAAGTAGAGAGGAAATAAGTAGAAAAAAGGAAACGACTTTATAGGTACTGGTATATAATGCACAATAAATGTGAGACAAACAGAAAGATTGGGCAAGAATAGTCAATAGTTGGAGCAAACATATAAAACAGTGGGAGAAGTCAACAATACTAAAAGAAAAGAAAGTAGAACAAGGAACTACAGAGAAAACAAAAGTGAAATCCTTTAGCAATGGAACTTGCCAGCAGGTTGGAGTGTGAGTGAGCTACAATGTGCCTTAAAACACAAAACCCATGTTAGCTTCATTGAAACCAATAAGGATGAGGAAAGATCACCCTGAAAAACATATGTCCTGCTCCCAATACAGTTTTGATATGATGAAAGAAGAAGAAGAAGGAGAAGGAGAAGGAGAAGGAGAAGGAGAAGAAGGAGAAGAAGAAGAAGAAGAAGAAGAAAAAGAAGAAGAAATAAAATAGCACGGTTACAATAAAATAGTACGGACGGAATAAAGATAAAACGAATCACCAATCCAACTAAAAGCTTGTCTGAACAGCCGTGTTTTCAGCTGCTTCTTAAAAGAATCAACAGAGTCGGCTATTGTTGTCTGTTTATTGCAGTGATGTTAGTGAGCTCATTGATGCACCCTTTATACTTGGCTTTGCTATGTGGAATTGAAAGGTGTATTTCACTTGATATCTCACTGTAGCACACTACTGACTTGTTTGCTGTGAGGCTGTGTCTGTATTGTGATTTTCCGATGGGAAATTAAGACAGCTGTGCCAAAATGGAAAGGAGGGGGAATGAACGGAATAAAGGGATGAATCACTAAGGTGAAATGGAAAAGAAATGATATGAAATGAAACAAAAAGAATAGTCAGAAACAGTCAGATGGTGAAAAGGGACTGAAAACCACTTTGGGAAATGAAAAAGACAGATGCCTTAAGGAGAAATTACGTACCTTGAGGCGATGTTACAGTTGGAAGGACTTATGCTTTGGTGTTAAATAGCTTTCTGCAAAAGCTGAAACTTACTTGGCTTGTCTTTTTCATATAGATTGGCTGTTTGATAAAATCTCTTTTCACTTAGAAACTGGAAAATTAAACAAAAATATAATTTCCTGATTGCCCCTTAAAATTGTTGTCAATGTGACACAGATTAATGTACTTTTAAATATTTCTGATGGAAAAAAAAAAATCAACTTGGAGCTGATGTGTTTCAAATCGGCTTGACGAATTCTGCTCTTCTGACACTGCTACTTTACAGCAAAACTACATCTGTATTCGGCAATATACATGTAATTCCTAAAATTGTTAAACACGTCTTATGGGACATATACACTTGCAGTTAACAGTTGATAAACATTCAGACATTGAAGGATCTTTGAAAAACCTGCATTTTCTTGGTCAAAAAATAGGTATATTGATGCAAAATAAAATTAGCATGTTAATATAGAACCATTAAGCATGCAAAAGACTGTATAAAAAAAAGTAGCGTGAGGATTAGAGATTTAAACAGCGAAGTATTCATAATCTCGAATAAAACCTCTGTTATGTTGTTATATATCAATTATGAGTTCACATATCCAATTGATTCAGTTCAGTTAAGGAATGTGTTATCTCATGAAAAAATGAACCTTTTTTTTCATTTTAAGTATGGCAATTAAGATAATATAGACTGTAATGTAAATGCAAATGTATGAGAATAGAGGATCACAGTACTATAGGAGGTTACAATACACCAAACTGCTGAAATGCACTCTGCTGAGCCAGAACCAAATGCAGTCAAGTGGTTGGAATGTGATTACCATTAAATAAAAGCAAGCTGAAGAGCAACACATGAACACCACTGACTTTCAGGAAAAGAGACACTTCAAAGGCTAAAATGGCCATGGGAGCGGATGCTGGGAAGGCCTTGGGGCACAAATAGATTTCAGCAGAAGCGAGAAACGAAAACCATGAAAGTTGCTGGAGAAGAATAATAAAGTCCTTTTTCATTCTTTTGGAAAAGACAGATTTTTGGATTGTTGAGGCAATTCAGATCTTCATTTCATGTCTGAGATCAGATGGGAGTTTGGGTGTGAGTCACAGTTCCGGTTGTTGGTAAGTTTAAGATCGTTTTTCATCAATATAATCTCATTTCGGTGCTAAAGAGGATTCACTGCAGCAATATGAATCCGTTCATGTAACTTTAGCGGTGAAGATGTTGTGATATTACTAGTACAATAAAATATAAAAAAAAATGTGAGTGAATTGCTTAGAAAAAAGATAAGCTGCATCAATGAATTGGTAATGCCACCAATAATACAATGGAGCAAGAAAAAAAAAATCTCTCTTTTGAATTTTTTTTTTTTTTAACCTAAAACGATTCAGTCATCACACAGCAGAAATAAACAACTCCTCAAATTGTAAGAGCACTCCAAGTCTAATAAATCATTCACACACACTTGTAAGTGGCTCAATCAGTTGCAGACCGGGGAAACAATCCTTTTGCCTCTTGATTCAGCGTTTCTTCACTCACACAAAGGCAGTCAGACAAATGCCCAAAACAAAAGTCTGCTATTGATTCGATGCCTGTCGAGTCAAATGCATTCAGGAGGCCGGGAAAGCAAATTTGCAGACAAATAAATATTTTCCTTTCAGGTTGTCTTAAAAAATTAGACTGAGTGAAGTGTATAAAATTCTGTGTGAACCATAAGCTTGTGAATAGTTTACAGTTGTAACAATTCCAAATGTGCTACCAAAACCTCAAACCTCATAGTTTCAGTGAGATAGTAGTAAATGAAGCAGTCATACGCTGGAGACTGATAACATAAACATGTCTGTTGTACTGTTGTATCACATCATATCAGTGCACAGATTGTGAAAGGATTTGGATAGCTGTTGTAATCCAGCTGGATTACTAACATTTAAAATGATCCATCAGTCTATCGTCATGTGATGATGACGACGCCAGAAGAACATCATCCGCAAAACACCTCAACACCGTATCAATAGCGAGTACGAATAAAAAGGGAGACAAAGTAGAACTTTGGCTGAGGTCAATCCCTAAATTCATGCTGAGAATGCAAACACAATTCTCACATCAGAAGTGCAGAGAACACTGCCTTCTGTGGCCCTCGTACTCCAAACTCCCACAATACCTCGAGGGGGACGTGGTCGTAAACCTTCTCCGAGTCTCCAAAACACATGTGGACTGCATTGTCAAACTGCCGTCTCGCTTCCCGTAGCCTGACAGGGACTTTCCCAGGGAGGCTGAGCAATGTGACCCCCTCTAAAGTGTCCTTAGAATTCAGGATCATGACCCTAGTCTGCCTTCCTAAGATCAATGTACTCTTGGATTAAGGAGACCGTCACAGTGCTTCCTCCATCTCCTAACAACATGCTCTTGCTGAGCACAACTTGAGGAAAATCCCTCCGACTTCTTCTACACCAGATGAAACAGAATCTCTTTCAGGCCGACAAAAAGTCTCCTTGACCTCCCCATGGAGAACTCTCCCCATGCCGCAGATGCTTCAGTGACCACTTCCACCACAGCTCATTTAGCTTGTCAATCCCTGTCCACTGAGTCAACCACTCCCTGCATCAACCAGGCCCTAAAGGCCTCTGTCGTTATTCTGCTGGTGTCCATCAGCATGTATCAGGTTTCCACACTGACAGTTTCCAACAAGCTTCCGAGCTTCTGGTTGGAGCGGCATCTTGCTGCTCACACAATGGAGGATTTAAATTGGCTCCATGCAGACTTCATGTTCCCAATCTCCCCTGGTACATAGCAGAAAACCTCACGGAAGTGGGGGTTGAAATCAATCCGAACAGCATCCTGGACTAGCCTTTTCCCAGCATATCCTCACCAGGCAGTTGTGATGTCTTCCCTGCCATCTGATTGCCTGGTCAGGTGATCTGCAAAACTTTTTTTTTAAATTAACTAATGTTATACTCATTATCGGCAAGGGCTGATATTTACTAACCTCATTTCTTTCACATCCATTTCAAACTGACCATAATGAGTCAATAACAGTCACCCAAGACTCACATATTTTCAGAGAGGTGTAGCTCTGGTCAAGTTTCCGCGTGAGAATATAGCAATATTATTAAAACAATCTCTCATAACATACTTTTAAATGGAAATAATGTTTGATATTACAAAATATTTGCTCATCTGCATTATGATACAAAAAAAGCATATAATAGGGTTGTTGTTTTTTTTGCAAGTAACAAAATTGTTGAATGCTGGCACTCAATAATCAGTACAAATGCATCAAATAAATTTTTTTTAAACTGAGAATATTCACATAAATCTGCTTTTAAGACCAATATTCCTTTTTATATTTGCAAACAATAAAAAAAAAATCTTATCCTGCCACAAGACAAAAGACCTATAATAATAGGATTCAGATAACAGAATAGAAAGTAAAAAATAAATAATTTATAACAGTTTTGTGTGCAGTTTGCATATTCTCCATCCGACTGCATAGTAGAGAACTATGTCCTTCTATATTTTCTGTAGCTCAGCATATGTTCAAGACGCTGTATTTGCTCTCTGTCTGGAGTGACATGGAGTGAAGATGAGCTCTGACCTTTAAGCTTTCCTCTTTGGGGCCAAAAACAATTACCTCTGTTTTGATTCTGTGTTTTAAAAGATTCAATTTTATACAGTTAATGTATCATAAAACAAGTTTAAAGTGTAACTGTCAGAAATTACACCTATATTAAAATGTGTATGATGCGTTTCTTGCTGAATTTGAAAAGTATCAAAAACGAAAAAAAAAGCCAAAAATATCAGCCACACGTTTGACAACCCTGATGTATGTAAATATATTCCCAATAACACAATATTGTTAATTGTTTAAATCACATATATTCAAAGTGAACTCTCAATGACATTTGGAAAATGTAGCCAACATGGGATGATAATCATTGTGAAAATAATCATTATATGAAACTCATCAATAAACTTATCATAGAAAATTTGAAAACAAATGAAGTGTTGACAAAGGCTGAGACATGAAATAATAATCATCATTATAATTTATATGAAACTCATCAATACATTTATCATATTGAAATATGAAAACAAATGAAGTATTAACAAAGGCTGAGACGTGAAAAAAAATCGGATTAAATAATATTGAAAAAGTTATTAAATCCAACATCAAAGCACAAGCAATAAAAATCAAGATTCACACTGAAGATCACATTAAAACATTTTGGGAAAATTCACTATCGAAATACAGGAATTTGAACTCGAGTGGAGTATAACATTAAATACGACATGCTAATTAAAAGCACACTTATTAAAAGAATAGAGATGATGGGTCAAGCATATATTAGTTGCCCTGGGGCAGACTGATGGAAGTGAAATACATCAACCAGTTTTGATATGAAGGAATTTGGAAGTACATGTTTTTTTTGTTTTTCATAATACACAACTTACTTTCTTGCTCACTGGCTGCAGTTTGTTCTGCACTGTCACATTGAACTGTTCCCCCAGAACTTTCTCGAGCTCATCTTCTGTGATGTACCGCATGTTAAACACATCAACACCATCCTCAGGCTTGAAGGTGACCTCGCTGTAGGCCCAGCCGATCAGGCACTTAAACCCTGTGGCTGTTTGCAAAGAGCAGATGGATTTATTGGTGAACAGGGAGGTCGGATCTATTTGGAGTTTGTGGTTTATATCGACGAAGTCATGAAGTTGGCGAGGATTCAATGAGAAGCAGTAAATCGATTTAGTTAGCTCCCTGTTGATAAGATCTGGTTTATCAAATTCTGGATTGAGAACCTCTGGTTTCCTTCCAGTCTTCTCCAGCACCCACACGTCCCCTTTTTCAATAAGACGAAAGATTCCCGGTGCCTGCGGTTGGTCCTTTCCAGAGACGAGCTCCAGAGGCTCCCACACCTGTGACGACAGTCCAAAACTCACGTCTGCTATATAAGCCTTCCCATGAATTACGACCTTGTTGATGAGATGAGACTCATCAGCAGGAAAGTCCTTGAGAACCCGGTTGAAAACCCTGGAGCCCAAGGTCGTCGTGTCAAAGCCCATTTCTCTCAGTGCCCAGCCAAACAGAAGGTTGTTCTCCATGCACCAGCCTCCGCGACGGGTCCTCACGAGCTTATCAAAGACTTCCTGAAGGTCAGTGGTGATTGTTTCGCCACAGTGAATGCTGAGGTTTTCAAAAGGGATCGACATGACGTGCCGCTTGTGGAGCCGCGTCAGCGTTGACAGATCCAGCGCTTCGTAGGAGCCATGGAAACCGATCTTCTTGAAGTACTCCTCCAAATTCATGTTGGCTGAACAAAGAAAGCCATAAAACAAGGCAGCGTGATACATTATTTTCTGTGTGGCGAACAATGTTGTTCACACAACATGATAATATTCAGTCAGTAACAATAAATAAGTGCAACAAACGTCGGTACTTTATGACAAATAGGGGGAGCACTTAATGTGACTGGCCTCTGGAGCGCCACCTCATCCAGTCCAGTTGTTCGACTGATTTTCATGATTTATTTTCACTTTACTCTCTTCTTTATATTTAAAACAGCGACTCAACATCAATCTTTATTTCTGCTCAACTATTTTATAGTTTTACCGCATACTGTGCAGCTTCCTCCATCTCTTTCTTCCCTGTGTCACAGGCTCTCTCTTGGGGAATTTGTGTATATTATTTGAAACAAATCAAAAAAGTACTAAGTTACTAACCAGTGCTTTATTGCCTCTCCTTGTGCTGGCAGTCTTCTGACAAGATTACGTATTACATATATCATATTCAAAATGGTGTAAAACAAAATGCGTACGCCTGTTATCATCAAGGATACAAGTTACTTAAAGGTTGTTTAAAAAAAGCTAAACAAAAAAAAAGGTATTTCCTGTTTTGTTTTTTGAAATGAGGCAACAGAGCAGTCTGTTATCTCTCTTTATTTTAATCACAGTTTACTCAGTAACTATATCTATGAGCGCTCAGTAAACATAAAGCAGTTTCGCCCTCTGGACCTTCAACAAGCGCCACAAAACTAAACTTCAGACTGTTCTTAATAGAAAGAGCACAACGTGTGCCTTTCCGTGATCATTGTAGAGGTTTTTCTTTATGTTTTTTGCACGATTACATCGTTTTTAGCCTGCTCTAAAAGTGCTTCTGGTCACCAAAATGCCGTTCCACTTCTGGCATGAGGAAGTGACACATCCTAATGATCCTACCGCTGTGTTTTCAAAATGAAGGTCTTAAAGTGAAACGTTTCAAAAAGCGAATCCTTTCTTTTCTCAAGCTGAACACATCTCATTGCATGTAAAAATATATGGGAGCGTGACATGTGGGTACTGTGTTTTGCGAGTGTGCACTGGGAATTTTGCACATGTAATAAAGAAATGAATATAATTTTTTGGTTAATTACAAAGGGATTTTTTTTGTGCGTCTGTACTAGGATTTGTGCATTTGTAATGTTTTGTAGTTGTGTACCAGGCTCCAATCTGGTCCTGGTACAAAATGCAACAGTTATAGGAGGCGTGTTTTTGCCATTTCATTGAACTTTGCACCAGGAAGTGTCATTAAAACTGGCCTTATCTTGAGATTGCAGTGATATTCAGTATTATTGTGAAACATTTCATTTGGCAAAAACATAGACTTTTTCAAAATGACTACTCTACACCACAACAAAGAAATTCTTTGAAGTTAGACTTTAAATAGGGCTGCTCAATTAAGGACTTAAGGAGAGTCTTTTTTAAACATGTTCAATAAATGCTGTTCCAAATTCAAAGACATAATCTAGTGTAAATAATTGTGATTCCGATTTTTTTTCCCATAATCGAGCAGCCATAATTTTAAAGGTTATGATTATATTACCAGTTCAGCCCACACCAGGATGGGCCATATGTGGGCCCCCTGAACTAAAACGAGTTTGGCACCAGTCCATTAGGAGTGACACGGAGCAGCGATCTACATTGTTTCAAAGGGGATGGGGAAACTGTGCATTGGCATCAATTATTTGTAGGATATCCAAAGCTCAGGCTGGAAGACTCTTCCTTCCAAGTGTTGAAAGCTCTACAACTTTCATATGGGCAGACAGCTCTCTGTTATTTCAAGCATGACACCAAACAAATCTCATGTATTGTAGATTATTTTACACAGTAGAGTCAGCTGGATGATATTGGATGATGATTTGAGTCATAAGTAAGTAAGAAACATATTTTATCGCTCTGGTTGTCACATACAAACCTGTGTATGCACAAATCTACATGCACAAATCACAGCACAGACACAAATATCATCAAAAGTAAAGGTTGGGAATAATAATGCATGCAGCATGGGAGATGTAGCAAAACATATTTAATTCTTACCTTATTAAGTAGCGCAACAATTGAAAATCAGGTAGCCTGTCTGCTGAGGTTCAAACAGAGGAAACAGCAGTTTCTGTAGCCTATCTACAGTTGTGTTACCATAATCATTGACGAATATGTTGCATCACAGGTGAGTCACTAATGCACAGCATGTTTATTGCGGTTCATGCTTAAAGCGATACTTTATTTCTTTCAAACCAATGAACAATGCATTACTCTTCCTGTGGTTGAAAAGCAAAGTTTCTAAGCACTTGAAGACCAGTGAGATTTGTAGTTGTTGAACCAGTAACTTTTTTTAACTGTGCTGCATTAAACAGAAATGCCATTAACCAACACATGCAGTAGGCAGCTGTGTGACCACACAATAATTGAATTCTAAACAAATCTACTTGAATGGAGCCACCTCCACTCTGGGAACCTCACTCTCCTGTGATGGGGTGTGGCTTCCACAGGTCCAAGATCTCATGCCAGTCTTTTTCTGCCATCCTGTCAACTCTTTTAGACAGCCTCAACATGTAACTTCTTAACCTCTGACTGACTCTTTTCAAGGTTTTTTTTTTATTTGTTTTTAAATAAAGGTTGAATCTCAAGTACAACTTTTATAAATGTCCCAAAGAGTCCACTCGATAGAAGCGCTGGCTGTACGAGATTTCAACCAGAAGTCGAAGTGGAACTGTTTTTATGAATGTGGTTTTAAATTCAGTCTGAGGATGGATGTGTTCCATTACAACCTTTACATTCCGGTCCATTACAACAGTCCAGTCTGCAGCAGTACCTCGTCAAAGGATACATATGAGGGTAATATGAATTTTCTTATTTGATGGTTCCAATTAATAACACATGAGTATTCACACAACGTAGGCTCTATGACTTATTAGCCATTCTTGTAAATGATTAACTGTCAGTATTCATAGATTCATAAAGTTTTATGGGGAAAGAGTTACTGAATCACTCCGACAGACAGATAAGCATCCGAGACTGAAAGACAAAAAGTCTGGTAGTCATTCAGTGAGACAGCAAAATATTCATTCATTTAATAGACGGCGAGCCAGCGCGTCAGTCACTCAGGCAGTCGTTCAATCGCTCAGCCGTGTGGCGAGGACAATACGCGCCAGGCCCATCTGCGGGGCGCAAAGCGGCCTACGTCATTTGGTGGTCGGCCAGACTCCCAGTCAGCCACCCAGCCAAAAATCCCAGTCAGTCAGAAAAGTCACCCAAATAATTGGCGGGCCAGGCTTCCCCTCACCCGGTCTGTCAGCCAACCAAATCAGCTTTTCCGCCAACACTGCTACTGGATTCCAAAGAAAGAGAATGAAATACAGACATGAGGTTAACAAGAGAGAAGGTGAGAGAAGCAGAGACAGAAATCGAGATAAACAGAATGGGAGGAGGGGGAAAAAAATGAAGCTTGACAGAATAGTGCTCGGCATTCAGCGGCAGAGCCAGCAGATGGTACGTATTCTCCGTGTTCATTCAATAATGGCCGAGCCGTGATAAATGAATGTGAAAATGTGTGTCTGCAGGTGTGGATGCATGTGGTTTACACATTCAAAGTCACTGTAATAATGAATTTCATTTTGCTCATTTGGGAGACTGAATGGGCGAGGAGATAAAGAATGAGATGGGATTGTTTTCAAACAGACAAGGGGATTTAACAGAGTAATGATCAATAGCTATATTTCATCGGCGGGTCCACACTGGCAGAATTGAGTGTCCATAATGGAGAGTGACAACAGATGACACAGAAGGATGTTTGATGGCCATTGCTTTTATAAGGCACACAGCTGCCAAAGGCATCATTACACCCAATTTATGTGCACACATGCCAACACAGACATCTGCCAACACACACTTGCTACAGAGAAAATGTGCATGCGTGTAGCCATAAAGCCTGAGAAATATTTATCCACGGCCTCATGATAAGATATGAAACCTTTTAAATGGTTAGTTGAATGCCAATCGTACCAGCAGGATCACCCGGGAGGGGCCTGTGGTCGCCGTATAAATTATACCAAAAGTACAAGGTTGTGCGTCTTTATGTGTGTGAGTTTGTGTACATGTGCATAATAATGGGAGAATGAAGTTGAATGAATCATGAAAACGATCCAGCGCTACTCTTCGATGTAACAGAGGGAGAAGATTGGGCAGACTGAAAATTTCACCGGGAATAAATAAAACAAAATCAACGAGCAAAGTGGAAGTCTCAGCAAATATATGGCGATCATTAAACAGCCGTCTGGGGGGTGCACACGCCATTTTCCTCCTGAATAATTTGGTGTTGAACGGAAATTCTTGTCTCCTCACTTTCTTGCAAGTCTGACATTTTGTGGAATTATTCCTCATTATAGATCAATAGTGACTGTAGTGTGGCAGCACTGAGAATACTGTGACACAGGTGTGGAAGAGCACAGGCGTTTGTGGACATTGAGGGATGCCCTTGTGTTTGTTTCTGATGGCTGCAAACCTTTGACCATTTAATCCATAATTAATATTAATCAGTTTGATTTGCTGAGAGGAAAAGGGGTAACGATCCTCTGATCTGTGGACTCTCCTTTCTGCTTTTTTACAAAACATATTTACCTCTTATGGTGACTAATCTTTATGAATTGACCAGATAAAGAAAAAAAAAAAATCTCCCCCAAACATTTGTGGGTATATAAGAAGAGATGAACTCTCACCTCTTGCACGTTAAAATGAAACCAACATTATTCGGAAACTCAAATTCACGCTGCATGCTGTTTATGTCACACCAAGTCCGACATGTCAGTTCACGTACAGATTCCTTAGATTTTCAGAATAAAAGCTGTGAATTATTTTAACAATGTACCTCTTGCTGTTTTATCTGATTCCATACATTCTTTGTTTTTTTAATCACATTTTGTGGAATAAATGGGCTATCCTGGCTTCATCATGGTGTAATTATTTATTATTTTTTTATACCTGGGGTGTCAGACATATATATGGTTTTGTAAGTAAAGAAATATAGCTAGAAATATAGAATATAGATCACATATAATTTTTTGCCACACCAACAACAAAAAGCCTTTGTTGGATTTGAAACCATAAATCTACCAGGCCGACTTAACCATTTTCGATCTAAAAAGACCATCAGGATTTCTGTGAAAATAGCAACAAAAAATTCTGCTTAGAAAGCAACAGCGCCAAACAGCAGAGGCCTGAGTAAGTTACATTATGTATTTGATCTCTCACTGGAAACTTGTGTCCTGCAACCAAGATACAACCGAGCCGAAAAGTATTTACTGTTTCCATTAAGCGAATCCAACTGCTCAGCCAGAGATTTTGCTTCCAGCTGCTGTCGAGCAGTAGACGCCGAACAGATCAACCAGGTAAAACTACAACAAGCTGGATGTGTAGGTTTGTGTGTGTGTGTGTTTTTTTCCCTCCACACTGCCACTGATCTTACCTTAACCTGCCAAGGCCAGCAGTACATCATCACTGTTCAATAACTTGTTTTCTGTCATTTTTGTTGATTAGTTTGAGGGTTGCTGTTTGCTTGCCGAGACCTTGTTTTCCTGTGGAGAAAGTTGAGCTGCTATCACCACAGCACTCACCACTTTTTTTATGGTTTCGGCTTCAGGCGACAAGGTTTTACAACTTTTCAACAACAAAAAATGGAAGGGTTGAATGTTTGATTACCCAAAAAGAAAATATCTCCGGTTTTCATTGAATTACATGTATTTCAAAGGGTGGCTTTCAAAATTGCTTTGCCGAGTTCAAATAAAGTAGTACGACTTTAGAAAAGTCAGTCTCAACGATTAAGCAGAAGTGGTTCAAAAGTTTGGGCCTTTTTTGTCACTTTTAGATTTATGCATGTTACTGAAAAAGGAACATTCAACTTCACTAGCATGTAACAGTACCGGTATTTGCTTTTGATTTTTCCTTCAGTTGATTACATTCTAGACAGGCTGCATGTCCATCACAGAGCACCTGCAACCATAGGCAATGTTCTATTCACTAAATATCCACTCTATTTTTAGAGGATTTCTTTCTTTTTTACTGGATTGTTTTATCTTTTTTATTTTTACATGTTCTATTTTTTGTGCTTTTTTTTGCTATTGTTTAGATATTGACATACGTTTCCATATGTTAATTCCTTAATTTTATAATTTCTGCACCTTTTTACCTTGAGCTGCTGTAAGTCTGTTTCCCCCTGGGGAGGATTAAAGCTCTCTACTCTCATAACCTCAAATATATTGTCTTTTGTTTGGACTGTGGACAGAAACTGGAGTGTGTGGAATAAAGCTATACATGCAAACTCCACTCAGAACAGGCCTCGAACCTTGAGCGTCCACAAATACCTGTTTTTTCTGGGTGAAGTTGTAAAAAGGTCTGATACATCCTTACATTCAATGTATGCGCTTACTCAGCAGGTATACTGTGCTGTGGTCATGTGATATATAGTGGCTATTGTGCATCATTTGCACAATAGGATGTTGCAATGTTCAACGATCTGAGTCAGAGGGAGCATGTAGATTAAAAAAAAAAAAAAGAGGCCCAAGGATGGAGCCTTGAGGAACACCAAAAGGAGAGCCGCAATAAGATCCAGTCACACTAAAAGTGAAGCTTTAGGTGTTTAGCTGTTCATAGAAATGTCTGTACGAGCTGTTTATGAAAAATCTAGCCATTCTAAGAAAGTAAAAAAAGAGTAGATGTTATTCCTGCACTTGGTGTATTTGTTCTGGAATCATCAAATTAAAATCCTTCAGTTTGGTGTCAAAAATTAATAAAAATAAAACAAAATCCAGAGCCTTCCATTCCTCCAGGTTTGTGTTTCATGTAAATTCCACAGGAAAAAAGATTTACAGTGTCAAAGATAGGTATTGTACAAGAGCCAAAGTCATAAGTGTGTGGGGGTGAGCGACTGGAAGAGAAAGAGCGCAAGAGGGAGAATTAATGAAGGCAACACAGATAACGTTATTAAGGTTTTTTTCTTTATTCATCCTGGCGTTTTTATTTCTACAGTCTTGACGTCTTTTCAGGTCCTCTGGATGCTTGATAAGTGTGTCCACTCGCCCCACGGGGCTGTTTTTATTCAATAACGCCATATTCTTATCTCAGAAGTACAGATGCTCAAATGCACACTATGCACACACACACACAAACACATAAAAAACTGACACAAATATACACAAAATTGCTCATACTGCATTATTCCTATGTGCCCATGGCTCACGTTCTCACATACACATGTTCAGACAAACACATTACCGTTGATGGGAACACCAACCGATCCACATTCATGGGTGCATGTGAGGCTGAAGAAATTCTGACACTCAACCAGCGGATTGCATTAAAAGTCATTAATAACCATGTAACATTTCCATGGCAACAACACAAATGTGTAGTGATGCCTGGAGAAGCACTAGACACAAAGCTGTCAGTCACGTTGGCTTTTTTTGTTTGTTTTGTTTTTATTCGAGCCGTTTAAGGACAGATGGAGAGGATGTGTGGGTCTTCATCACCATGACAATAAAAACATATCATTCATGCAAATGCAAAGGTTTTGCGCATGAAAACAGAGAATATACATGTCAATATTTCAACAATGATTTTTAACTGCAAACATCATATTTTCCTTTTTTTTTTTTTTTTTAAATAAAGGTTAAGTAGTTAAGATGCAGTGGGGGTGTCTCAGTTCCTTTCTATTGCACCTTTTTACTATCTTCTGATTTATATATGGAGTACTGAAATTCCTCTTTAGTTGTGTGTCTCTCAAATCACAACATTTTGAAAACAGCTGCCAAGGTGGAACTTTTCAAAAATGATCCGACTCCGTGGAAACGGGAAAAGCTGATACTGCATGTGGACAACAACATGGACGTAGTAAATACTTCTTCTGCACACGCACAGTGGATGGACGGTAACAACAAAGTTTGCCTGGTGTGTCATGACTCCCAGTCCATATTCTCCTGGTACTTTCATAGCCGAGAGTCTGGTTATAGCAATCCAGCTTTGTCATCTGTCCTTGTGCGGTTTCATCACAAAAATCAATCAACAGCACCACTTCGTGGCCTGGTGTGTAAACAAGATCGTTTTCAGGGTTTCTGCCATTTCCATGTGATTAATATTGCAACAACACAACATCAGTAGCGTAAAACTAACTTGTCTCACAACAGTCGACAAGGGCCACATAAATGAGAAAGCGTTATGAAACCAAAACGCAAAAGTGAGGCATTTTCATTTGCAATGTTATTGCGGAAGTTACGCACGCACAAACGAAGGGGGTGTTTGTGTTTGTTATTGTTTTCAGCAGATTTCACAATCCCTATGAAATAATAACGAACAAGTGGGAACGTTAAAATGAGTGTAATTGACTCTCTGGGTTCACTTTCAGTACAGAAACATAAATCAGCTAATTGAAACACATTGGTCAAGTGCTTTTAAACGCTGAGCGACGGCAGGTTCAACCTGACAATTTCATGACAACGACACAATTACATTCTTGACCTCAGGGTCAACAGTCTGTGTGTGTGTGTGTGTGTGTGTGGGTGTGTGTGTGTGTGTGTGATAATAATCAAGACAAAATGGGCGGAATATGAGAGCAGTTTCTGAGTATTTTACAAGACCTTCATAGATGCAGTGGTATTTCTTTTTTTTTTATAGGGTAGCAGATCTGTCCAGCCATATATATTCTATATCAATTTATTCAGGACCACAGGGGCCTGGCGCTCAGCTGACTTTTGTCAGAGAAATAGTCACACAAAATCAGGCAATTGAGAGTCACCAACATAGTTTTTTTTTTTAGATTGTGTGAACACACCAATGCACCCAGAGAAAACGTATAAATACAGAGAGAGAGCATGTGAACTCAACATAGAATGCATGGATTCATACCAGTGATGCTTGACACGTCTTACAATTTCAAGTGTGTCTTTGGTGATATAAATTCATGGAAAATGAACTAATTTCTGTGGTTGAGATCACTGTACAAATGCCCGTGTGTGTGTATTTGGTTGCTTTCATGCTGATTTTGGCTTTTTATTGGCCTCCCCTCAGCGGCAGGGCTAACCCTGCCAGTGCAAAACTGTCAATCTTTGCAACACTTTCACACGCGAGCACATAAATAAGCACAGAAAATCATACACTGCAGTAACCCCAAAGCTGCCCCAGTAACACACCAACATAAATGTTTTGCTTTCCTCTTCTTTTTTTTTTTGATTTTTTGAAAACATACCTTTGACTTGTTTGGACCGTGTCAGACGTTCTGCCAGTGATTGTGGTCTGTGGGTGTGGTGACAAATCTGGAAAAACAAAATGTGAAGAACTGAATGTTACACACTGTAGATGACAGTATTTTGGCATAATTTAGGTAATCCTTTTCCATTATTAATAATCTTTGACTTTAATTTAAACCAGACATGGGTCTCATAAGACCCGGTGGCCATAAGTGGCTCTGTTTGACTGGCCCTCTGAGTGTCACTGGGAAATCCTGACTCAAATGAAAATGTGTTATTTTTGGCTTTAATACATCTAAAATAGTCACATTTTTTACCATTTGGCCATTATTACATTGTCGGTTGGGAGTAGCAATTATTACCTCACAAAATGGGTGTTTCACAGTAGAAAAAAGGTGAAACAAATATATTTATTATTTGTTTATTGTATGTACTGAACTTGACATTTTTACATTTCAAGACAAAGACTGGGAAAGACTGAGAAAAAGTGATGTGGTGCCACAGTAGCTCATAAGAAACATGCTGAAAAATGTTAAATATATCAAGCAATTACTATTAACATTCTTATTCTTATTATTATTATGAATCACAATTAATCAATTGTAATAATATGTCAGTGCAACATCCAGATTAGGTATTGTGATGCATCTCTGCACTTTAATACAGTTTTAATGTGTATTTTTACACATTTTACTGTGTGTTTTTGTACTTTTTTTATTGTTCTTGTTCTTAGTTGTGACTTCTAAAAAGATCATTTCATTCATGTGTGCACCTATGAGGTATATGTCTCAAGGACAATAAAGATATATAATCTGTCAGATAATTCTGTATTACGTCTCAACCCTTTATAGTAGTGCCAGTTTTTAATGTGGCCCTTTGGGAAAATTAGGAGCCCACCTCTGCTTTAAACAAACCCTGGAAACAAACTTCGAAATGACCTCGCTATGTCAGGACTTTGTGTTTACACCGGAGCCACTTGGCTCCTGAATGTTTGTACAGTGAGTGTGTCCAAAACGCAAAGAAGGAATACGACTTTGTCCAAAAGAAATGTGAGTATTTCACTCTCTTATTTTGTGTGCCTCTGTGTAAACAAACACATGCGCATGATAAGGCTTTGGAAAGCGGTTGTGAAGACTTCTTGAATTGTCACCAATAGGGAAAATTGCATATTTTAATTAAAGGCTTTAACGATGGCTGAACTCCTTCAAGCTGCTTCTGATTCACTTGCTGCTTCCTGTCACACTGTCGCGCTGCTCGCTGACACCGCTGAGCAGAACAAAGCCATTATTAATGCTATTAGAAACGCCGGTGTCTTTCCCTCTATGACACATCGGAATGTATGTAATGGTATAAATGGAAGATGGGTGCACTGGTAATTGCTGCGTAATTGCACACAAACACAAAGGCGACATACACGGAGGTTTTAGAATGACCTGTTCTTGCCATTACATCGCAATTATGGTTAGCAAGCATTCTGAGTGGACTGCGGGGAATGCATTTAAATAATTGCTGTTTTGTGTGCAGCATTTGTGCAAATGATTTGGATAGTTAAAGGTATAAATTTGCAATTTCTCATTTTTGTCTAAAAACAGTAGTGTGCAAACAGAGGCAGATTTGCAAACTGTAATTATTCATATGGACCATTAATGGAGCCTTTTCTTAATATGCATTCACTGTACAGGATGGATTGCTGCAAATGAGGCCATTTCCCACTTAGACTGTACTAAATATTCTGCCAAAATGTAAACTCCCCGAAAGACAGACGTCATGTAAAAGTAGCCATTGTCGTCATACAGCTGCTCTTCTCCTGCAGTAAGTCTGTAAATAACTATTTCACATTCATATGAAGAGAATAATGCCTTTTTTACCTCTTTAAAGCAAATTTTTACTACCATCAACCACTTAATATTGTACTTTTTCCAATCTCTAGTCTTCATGTATTTCTCATTTTTAATTTGAAGTTTATTTTGAACACGTAAAAACACATTCAAAAAACCGAACAAACCCCCCCCGCAAAAAAAACCCAGTACATCCAATTACATAAACAATATAAAAGGGTCAACACCATATGTGCCCATGTCTTTTCACATGCACGAAAAGGAATAGGAAGAAGACATGCTTGTTTAATCCTCCCCCTTCACATAATTGCCTTTATCTTAATTTACAACAATATATATATATATATATTCACTTGCAGTGAATTGAATCCTACGATATATTATACTATCATCAGTCAAGACACACTCAACTAACCCTAACCCTAAATAAACAATCCTCATGTCATCATCAAGCAGTGTTCCTCACCAGGATCAACTCTTTGTCAAATGCGTGCCAGTTCAGAAAAGCAATCTTTTAGTCTCCACGCACAGTTTGTTCCATAATTCAATTCCACAGTTTGTGAAACAAAAACTTTTAAGCGTGGTGTAGACTTTTCTCTATTACAGGACAATTTTGTAATATTAACTGGTAATAAGTTACTTTTTACTTTATGAATTATTTGAATAGTTTTAAACTCCACAAGATCCATACATTAAATAAGTTTTGATTGTGAAAAATGGATTAGTATGCTCCTGAGTGCCAACATTGTCTACAATTCTTACTGGTCTTTTTGGTAATATGACAAGTCTTTTCAGGGAAGTATTTCCCCATACTTCCACATTCAATTCATATCCCATGTTCAGAGGATTTTATCTCCGAACACAGGCGTCTCCTTATCATTGACCAGAAATAATATAATTTCCTCTTCTAATAGTATGGAACTACAGGACTGGGAGCATAAGTTGATATGATAATGTTCTTACAGGCGTCCAGAATTCAGCTGATGAAGCAGCGTTGGTTATAATTGTCTAAGCTCAGGATAGATATGATGAGGGTATTCTTGAAACACCACAATCCATTAGGTTTTTTTTGTTCACAAAACTTAATTTAACTACATTCTTGAAAAAGAGATGAGGCACTTTCAGCAAAGACACGAGAGCACTATTTATTGGCTCCAAACTTGTTGGTCTTTTTCCATATGAAAACACAATTTTTAATCTGTTTTTAGAGATCATTTGTTACTTTATTTTTAGGCCAATGCTAATGAATGTAAGAATGTCACTTTATTTTTGAACAAGTGCAATGTCACACTGTCATGTTTATCACTAAGAAAATCAGTGTCCTCACTCTTCATTTATTCAGCAATGGTGGATGTTTCTTTGCATACTTCTCTTCGTCTTCTTTTTGGTGTACGATGTCACACCAAACCAGACCGAGAACAGCAAATAAGTCAGAACTCCCTTTACTTAATGAGTGATGCTGATGACCTACTTCCATGATATAAAAAAAAAAAAAAAAAAAAAAACATATGCTAATTAGTGTTTTGAGCCAGTTAATTAAAAATAAATGTGCTAATAAGTGTTTATTTACTGTGCTGAGCCGAGTCTAAACACGAGGCTCAGAATGTGCTCAAGGGTCAAAAGTATTTCATCATCATTAGACAAAGATCCATCAAAGTTTGGCTCAACAGCATATTATACAAAGATTCAAGCTGTTAATGTTCGGAGTATGACGCTGCAAATTAAAAGGGATAACAATTGCTTGCTTCCCTCTTCTATTGGAGGATAAACAATGATACGTTTTAATTTGATATACATATATAAAATCAATAGATGCTGAGGATGCAATAGTCAGAATTTCATCCCAACAATGTACTGCTGAACTACAATTTACTGACTTGTGAAAACACACCTATCGAACCTGCACAGGACACCTTCCAATGCCTTGTAATACATTGCTCTAAATTAGGATTCACTCAAAGTAGCATAGCAGCTGAAGGACAAAGATAAAGGGATTTGCGGATAAAAAAAAAAAAAATAGTCATACAGATTAATGCCAAGCTATTTATAAGTGGATGTTTTAGACTTTCAACGAGTAAATTTGATGTGACATTAGAGTTTTAGCTCACAATGCTACATGAAGCATTGTGGACAGTGTGCACTGTATTTTAACAGAGGTGAAATATTGATGTTCCGAACTGCTTTACCCACGTTTACCTTTTAGCACCTGGATGTTTTCAAGTGAAAATGGAAATATTCCTTTCCATATTGGGTGTTCGTTTCTATGACAACAGTGCTCTGAGCCACTGAAAAGGCAACCTTTCATATAGCAAATAGTTCTTCTGCACATTAGCACGGAGATGGACAATAACAGCAATAGTGTCCATTTTCTCCCAGGACTTAGTCGTTTATAATTAGGAGTCACCAGTAATAGCAATCCAACTTTGTCCTCTGTATTGTTCTCTACGCTCATGTGTGTGGTTTCATTTCACAACAATACGAAGAATATTAATTAATTTTATCTGTAAAGGACTTTTCTTTTAAATAAATCCCAGGTGAGAAAGCTTCTCTTAGCATTGAAGAAAGACACGCATTCAAAATGAGTCAGCTGAAAGAGAACCAGTTCTCAGTATGAAAATGTTGCTGTTGAGATTCATCTTTGAGTTCTTATAATGTCTTTAAGATCTTCCCAAGAAATGACCATACATGTAAACAAGTAAAAATCCACCACATCTTCCCATCCTAATCACCTGTGGGAGCCCTTGAGTAAAAACCCTGGAACTCCAAATGCTACCCAGACACTGAACTGTGACTACCTTCTGCTGCCCCGGGGTGAGTTTATACCAGAGGACAGAATGTCACAGTGGATATATGACGAATTAAAAGGAATTTTCTTCTGTCTCTTTCTTTATAAATGGTAAGACTTAAAGCGCTCCGTCACTGGAGACAGCTTGTCACTGACAAAGGAAGTAAACTTCTAATGTTTCTTCTGGACTGGTAAATACAGTTGATTGTCTATTGTTATTGACGGCTCTGATTGTCACTTTCTGGTGAGCGTAACCGCCGTACTTCATCCTGACAGTCTCCCGCATTGTGCCGGGAATGATGAGGCTGAGAAAACTGTCACTGTTCATTGATACATGATTCTAGATAGTTACACTTGTTGGCTATTTCTGCAGTGGAGTGAAAATGAAAAATGGTTTTGGGCATCTGTTTAAATTATAATGGTGCTCTGAGCTCCTGAAAAACGCAACTTTTGGAAAACAGCTTCCAAGGTGAAACTTTTTGAGAACGGCGCGGCTCCATGTAAATGAAAGGAAACACACATTTTCTAAAACGCTGCATTTAAACATAGATCTGATCCTGCATTTGGTGATTATCTAGCTGGATAAACTAGATTAATAATATTTAAATTGAGCCTAATTCCCATTTTATAATTAACTTTGCAACTTGGTCCCATATATCCAACTCCTCACAAAATAAAAGCATCTCTTAAGCTAAAACAAACAGCAAAAATCATGCCAATTGAAATGTCAATTCTGAAGGGACTCCAACGTGATAGACATGCAGAATGAGAAAGAGACCAATTTAAAGGCTGCAATCTATATATCAGCACCCACTTAGTATTTGCCTTAGTCCCGTCCATCAAAAATACAAAAGTAAGAATCAAGACGGGCGATAATGACTATTATTACACTGCACCGACCTCAGACCAGTGGCGTGGAGTTCATTGAGCCATCAGATATATCAGACACACTATCATTCACATTCATTCTATTGTGAATCAGGGCACCAAAGGCCAATGCACTTTCAAATGTGATTATGGTAATCACCATTGTTTCCCAAAATTGCGGCATAAAGGCCAGAGTATACAGAATTAGCATTTTGTTGTCATAACAGGGATTGTGGAAATGAACTGTAATCAAGTTGACATTGTTTGGGGCTCACTGTGATCTAAACTGCGGAATGGCCGTGATGATCATATGGAGACACGTCTTTACAAGACATTATGAATATGCACCAATTACATCTAATAATGAAAAGAATGCCTGTTTGCAGTGTGAGTTGCAGGAAACGGTGGGTCCAGATGTTTTTTTTTTTTCCCCCACTGCTTTGTGTGAATTACTGGTGCGGCTAACGGAAGCTTTAACAGCTATGTTGAGCACCCCCCCCCCAAAAAAAAACCAAAGGCCACACAGGGAGAAATAAAAGCCTTCTGTGAACAATCATTATGAATAACTGCAATGAAAACACCAGTCTGTGGCAATCCTCAGTTCAGTTCACTGCATTATTCATCCGCTGACAGCAAAACAAATATTAACATATCAAATATTAACATAAATTCCCATGAGACATTCAAACCACTCCAGAACTAAAAAGGGCAATTTAACGCCACATTTGAAAGTCAAGTTAACGGAATGTATTTATGTCGGTACAGGAGAGTGGCGAAGTGTTTCAATGGCAAACGACAGGCAGAAGATGTAAAATACTCTAACTTATAGAAGTACAAATCACCCTGAAGTTTCACATTTCACTTTTTTTTTTTTTTTTAATAGATTCTTTTTAGTGAAAACATGTAACATCAGCATGTCTGGCTGATGAAGCCCAACTTTTGAAAGAAAAGAAGTTATCCTCTAGTTCAGTGAGCACACTGTGAACCTTCTGAGTACATTTATACTCAAAAACAGTGACATTTGAAGTAGTCAATCATGAAAAATTACAACTCTTTTTATGTGTTAATTGAGCAATGAGATCACACCTGTACATCCCCTTTGTATAATTTCAAAACGCTGTGGTGTCAAGTGGCTGAGTGACGAGGCAGGTCTCTTGACTCCCATTATGCTCCGATACAATCACTAATTAAGCGAGGCACAATATGAAACAGCCTGTTCTGCAGCTCAAAAACAATCTGTGATTATGGCGAAAGAAATTGTGCCGTCCTTTCTTTCATAGTGCCCCCAGTTCCACAGGGATTTATTTCCATTCTCTGCCGCACTTCCTCAAAAATAATCATGAGACAGGAGGACAAAAAGAAAAGATGACCTTTGTCGCCCTATTATTCAAAAGCGATAAGGCTATCCTCAAGGGGGGGGAAGTCGGTGTGCGTGCTTTTCTCAGCATCTGTGCTTTATGGTATTGATCCAGACTTGAGGTTACCTGTACCTGATTACAAAACACCACAGGAATAAAATCCACACTCTGAGTACCGTGGCAGTTTTTTAGCTCCTCACCTCTGAGCTGCAGCATAATTACTTCAAATAAAGAGATGTATTTCACTTTAAAGTACCACATCTCCACTCTGTTTAGTTGGTTTATCTCAGACCATGAGCAGAAAGAGGCCCCGCAGTTCTAATGAATGTTTACGGTTTAAAGAAAATGTAATATATGAATTAAGTGATTATTTTGTGAAGTAACCACAGTAATCGGTGGCTGTCAGAGACAACAGGAAGTATGAATATGAATGTATATTTTATAATCAGTCTAAACTCCCTTCAAGATCCAAAGTTGTTAAGTGTAAATTCAGAATACAACATAAATGGTAGTCCAGTTTTTGAATTTGCATAAAGATAAAGCATCAAATGCAAAATGTGCATGCCAGAGATTCATAAGAAAATGCACGTGAATCACTTTTAAACAGTGCAAGACGTTTCCTCGGAAGGCAACGCGATTCAACAGAAAGTCATTTGACTTGACACTTGTGTTTGTTGAGAGACAGCCTGACATATTGTAATCCCACAGGTATGTGTAATCCAGCTCAGACACCTCCGGATATGAGATGCATTTTGCCTGGTGCTGCCAGGTGCAGGGGAAACCTGTTGAGTCTGCCTGTCAATCTGTCTTTCCTCCTGCATTTCCAACAGTCTGTTTGCTGCGTCGTTTCTCCACCGTCTTCCTCGCTCTCACATATCTGGTCGGGTAGCTCAGCTGCAGGTATCAAACGCTCAGGTTTAATTGTTTCCTGCCCTTTGGACTTATCCACGCCGCCAAACCGGCAAGACGTCGACGGGATTTTACAGATCATTTGCCCTCTTCAAACATTCACTCGGAAAGGGGGCAGGCTTTTAGACATTCTGTGACATCCCTTGGACATTCGCAATGCAGCTCGGGTTAATGCATTATTTAATCCCCCTATTATGATAAGGATATGACAGAGAAGATGAACACAGCGTGGCAGAGGACGGACGTGAACGGAGGATTTGAAGACGGACATAAAACGCAAGAAAAAGCAAAACTCGACCCCGCCTGCTCTGAGTGTCTCTGATAGCGCCGGTGTACTGTTTGACCCCGGTGGGAGAAATTAAAAAAGTGTTGGGGGGGGTTAGAGGGAGTGAGTGGGAGGACTGGCGTTTAACAAGTTTGAACCCTTTCAAGATGTAATTGTATTGTATGCAAAGAGACGACGATGGCAGGAATGTGCTGGCAGTCTGCGGAAACAAAACCAAGGCGAAAAAAAAAAAGACTAAGAGATGCGGCAAAAACACAACAGATGAGAATAAGCAGAAGCAAAAACTTAACATTTTTATAATTGCCACCTCAGTTTAGCTACAGCGGGTCCAGAAAATGATCCAATATTGGCTCTACTCAAGCAGCAAAAAGGTTCCTTTAATATAAAAAGAAAAAGTACACTGACTCTAAGAATTAGAGAAAGAGTAGGTAACAAAGGAGAGAATTGCACATAAAGGTATTCTTTGCTGAATATAAAAGAAAATAAGCTGCATTGAAAAACAAACACTGCCACACCACACAGGGCTCACCAGGTTTTTTTTTTTTTTTTCACACTTAAACAGTAACAGGAAGTTTTGTGTGCCACATCAAGGCCCCGTTTGGATTTCAAATTTGCATTTTGAGAAAATTGTGTTTTGAAAATGATATCCGGTTACATCAAAATGGCAGAAATGCTGAAAATGATGTAGTTAGCATGAAGGACATGGTTTTAGGCAGCTGTCCAGCCATCATTTAGACGGTCAATTTGGGGAAAAGACGGCATAAAAAATAGCGAACATGTTTCTCAAAGCCTCTGAAATATGTGTATGAAGGCAATCACGACTTGTCACCGTCTAATTTTGCCTAATTTCATCTTGTTTTTGCCAAAATGTACTGAATTATCGGCTCGAGTACAAAACTCGTAACTGACTTCTGTTAATTGATAACAGGTGGTCTATACCTTTTGAAACGAGGCCTCTGATTGGTTTGTAATTCTCTGACTCATCTTGATGTGTTCAATTGCTGAAGCAGCGAGAAATTCTATCTGCAGAATTAAAACAGGTGGTACCAATTCTATGGACTTATGGTTTTTTATTTCCAAAATGTTGACTCGTTGAGATATCTGTACATCATTCACATTTTTCATTGAAAAATGAAATATTCTTTGTCATTCGTGCTCAAGCAAGGTTGGAAAAGTGTACACACAACTTTGTTCGTTCTTCACTTGCATTTGTCTGGATTTCACTTTTTAAGAACAGAATATTTCTTAATTTGTTTTAGAAGAATTTACTTCGCTTTAGTTAACTTGCACAAAAACTACCTTCATAAACAAAATAACTTTGACATTATAGGAATTTTTCATTTGATAGTCAGGACTTTCATAGGAAAAATTGCCCCAAATTAAAAGAGTGTACTCAAAAAGAGCATGGAAAAACAAACAACCTTTAGAGGCAGAGCTGAACTTTACTTTGAGTTAAATCCCCGGAAATTGTGTGGCCGTGCAAGTTATTTTTGGCTGCGTCGGGTGTGTTGAATTTGCAAGCGATAATGTCTCCGTCCTCCACGGTGTACTTTCTGCCCCGTCGCCTGAACGACCCCAGCAGCCTTGACTGCACTTTCAGTGCCCTCCTCTTTGAAGTCGCTCTAGTTTGTCACACCGGCCATGATGAAGCCTTTCTCCCTTCATAGTCTGTGAAACTGAAAGGATCCAACAATGTTTCTATAAGCTTCATTCACACCTTTAAAACCTTATTCAGTCTCCTTTTTGACTACGAACACATAAACATGTTAAAGTTGAGCAATTTTTATGTTCTCTAATCCTCTTCTCTTAAATTGACATCACACGGGGCAAAATCAAAGTTTTTTTCAGTGACTGACAGAAAGTCGTACTGAACTTTCCACTGTTTGAAAGCACTAATTATCTCCTCTGATGCCAACAAAGAGCTCACAGAGAAGTTGTTGTTAATGAACATCAATAGTCAGGCTGTCAGTTTGACCCCATCTGTCAAACATGATGACGGATAAATAAACAGAGGATTAAAAACAAGGCCCGCTGATAAAAAAAAAAAAGAACCTGCTGAGACACATGCATCGGATTCAAACACATCTCCACCCTCGAATATAGCCGCATTATTTGTTTGTACCCTTTCGCATGTCAACCCAGTTTTGAGGGGTAAATGAGCTCAAATAGTACCATGATCATCCCCATAAATGTCCTCAATCTTTGTGTTTCTATTTAAATTCAGTGCATAGATGACTTTAAATGTCATATCTTTTTTTTTTTAAATCAAAGCTGAAAACCCTTTTTTTTTGGTTGGCTTTTAACTCTGTCTAGGGCAGTGTATTTATTCTGTATGCTCTGTTTTTTATGAATTTCTGGACGGCTTCCAACAACCTGCAGCACTGTCGCACCTCCCACAGTCAGCACCTGTGTTTTATGTATTGTTTTTATGTATTATTCTTGTATTTGTTTCTTAATGCATTGTTTTTATAGCTTTGTTGTAAAGCCCTTTGGGTACCCCTGGCTTATTGTAAAGGGCTATACAAATACATTTTGATTGATTGATTGATTGATACGTCACGGATGAATAGCAAATAACTTTTCTTTTTTACTTATTTTCGGAGGATTTCAACAGGATTGATTCCACAGTGTGATAAATGAATAAGTGCCAGATTGTAGAGCATAACCAACCTTTACCCAACTTTAATTATACAACCCATATATCTACAACATCAAGAGGCTCAATAACCCATATTGAATGAGGACATATGACTTATCAAAGCACAAACCTTGCGATTGGAAGACTGGAAGGTTTTTCCATTGACTTGTCCACAGGATCCAAACAGAAGCAGAAAACCAAGAGAAACTGTTGCGCAACAGGTGGAAGGTCGGAGGGAAACGATCCTGAAGATGAAAGAAGGGTAGATAAAGAGATGTCATCAGTAGCGAATTCCCTTTCAAACACAAACAATTATAATTGATGTTTTCAGGGAACACAAACATGAAATATTCATTATGCTACAGGGATTACTTTTTTTTTAACCTGGTTTTAATTCTCACAACATATACACTTTAAAAGTGTTTCGTGTGACATTTAGATGACCCTGTTCACATGCACATGAGTCTTATCTGGTTTCACATGGTTAACAGGCATCAGATTAACCCTCCTGAAATATTCCTGCAGATATACTTCTGATTTCACATTCCATTCCATGATCAGAAAAACAAATGCATGCAATAAAGGAAAGACCTAAAAGGCTTTTTTATTTGTTTTGTTTTTACACCACATGCAGTGTCATATGTCCAAGTCAGCCTTAGTTTCCTTGGTTCGCCAAACAATTTAAATTTTTGGGAGCCAGAAGCTTCATGAACATTCAGTATTTTGCATTGGCTCATGAGAAGAGGCATATTTCACTGTCTGAATTCAGTTTCGCTGGGAGCTCAACAGAGAGAGGACTGAATGAAATTTTTTTCCTGTGTGGACTGGTGAAAAACCCTCCCACACACACACACAAATCTCCAATCTCCAATCTTTAATTAAACACATTTAGAGACTTTTTGGGAGCATCAGCAAATGTGAACTACTTGGGAATCGAAAATCTAGTAGAATTCCACCAAACCAAATCTCATTTCGGAAATTTGATTTCAGTTGACAAATCTTCTGACTTCACCATGAACTCTATAGGTTCTTTTTCTTTTTTTTTTTGTAATCATTAGCATTCAGGGTCTTCCTACATTTTCCATAACTACTTCTCTTGTGTCATGGTGAAAACATGCAAAACTATTGAACGTGTATTATAGTGTCAAAGACACTGCATTTGTTATTTGGAAACAGCAATTAGTTACAGGTTGTTAGTTAAATTTGAAAAACATGATGAACAGTCTGAATACGCAATGAAGCAATAGACCATTCAGTGTTATTCTATTCATTCTGCAGATTCCATCATGCAAAACTGAATTAAATGGAACGCAATCTTTTTTTTAAAGCCGTTTTGTTCGTTTTAATTTTTTAACTTCATTCATGTTGCATCAAACAGAAGTTGAATTAAACAGTCTCTGACTTCAAGAAAACCGTTGAACATTTAAACCTATTTCCTGCACATTGTACGATATTTTAATGAAGTAAAATATGTATTTCTTCTGTTAACTTGAGTTTTTTCATATTCTAGCAAAGGTTCACGAGACATTATGGGTTTGCAATGCCGTAACGGTTATCTATTCACTGTTTTTGCAAATGTAATACCTTACTTTAATTGTGACTTGGGGAAAAAAAAGCGTATTGGATTAGATGCGAAAGCTTCACAGTTGACCCTTAGACAGTATCTGCTAAAAACCTACGAGTTTTGTCGTACTTAAGTGTGTGGATGTTCACCGTGCTGCGCAAACTTTGCATGCCTATACATTTAATGAGGGCGCCTAGACAGGAAATGGAAAACAGAGATGAAGGAATAAAGACACTGAAGGGCAGATGGGGATGAAAAGCAGACATGAGGAAAAAAAAATACACAGACAGGCGGAAAAGATACAGTACAAGAGATGATAATAAAGGTGGCGATGTACGGTATTGAGAAGGAGGAACACGACGGACAATTGAACAAGTGAGGCGACAGATGAGAAGGGAGTGTTGGGAGGAAAAGACGTTGGCGGTGTGCATATTTTTTCCTCCATCACGCTCTGAAAAGAAAGAAACAAGGGATGCAAGGCAGAGATAAGAGGAAGTTGATTAAAGAGGCACAGCCAAAGAAAAGAGGCCCTGTATTTAGCATTCTCCTGGCACTGAGGAGGCTTATTTTCATGCCCTAGTTTGTCAAAATGAGAGGCAGCCAGAGGGTAACAGGAGAGGAGACACAGGCAGCGAGCATACAGAGATAGTCATGTTGTGTGATTGAGATGGGGGGAGAGAGAGAGAGAGAGAGAGAGAGAGAGAGAGAGAGAGAGAGAGAGCGAGCAAACGAATGCAAAGCGGACTGAAGAAGAGATGGAAGGAGAGAACACTTCAATTTATCAAACACTTACTATAATTTTCCTGCCACACGCCACACTTCAAAGAACAAAGTGTAAAATCACATTGTCACGCACAGATGTTGACAATTACATAAGAAAAGACTCCAAAAGAAGAAATACAGTATGTTCTCTTTGTGTGTCTATAGTCTTTCATTTGTGATGACAGTAATGAAGATTTTTGAAGCACGTGTTTTTTGTTGGGGGGTTTTTTCTTGGAAAAGAGGTTCATCACAGGAAAGGAGAATGTGTGTGGTCTTCAGCCTGGTTTTGATGAGAGTTTCTTTTTTGTAGAGGGTTCCTATTATTCATGGGCAATTTACTCCTTTATACTCCAACTAATGACTATTTTGTTGGTAATTTTACATTAAATTCCCTTTTTATTCCTCGAGTTGTTTTGGTATACTGACTCAGACGTAGTGTGAGAGAAAGCAGCAACTTACATGATGTGTGTCTATACTTTTAGTCGAGTACTAATAGGGTGGCAAAACTGTGTACTCAACAGTGTGATGCTTTGTGTATTCACAAGTGTGTTAAATTCACGACAAGTGTAAATGGATGATGACAATGTAAACAGACATGAGACAGGAGTTTGAATATGAGAGAAACAGCGTGTAATCAATGTGGCGTCTGTGATTTGTAGAGCTCATAGCCACTCGGATGAAAGTGTATCCAATTCAGAATAACATCACATTACCCATGGATGGTCTGATTTAAGATCTAATTTTGCTAATAGAAAGTGGAAACTGCTGTAGGAAATGTTTTTCATCAGGCAATATTTTCTATTCCGTATTTTAAACATTATTGGTAAAATCTCGACTTCATGGCCATCTCAGTCTGAATCACACTGAACCAGAATATTATGTTTCCATGTTTACACAGCAACATTTTCTGTTAACATGGAAATGTTGAAGATGTTATACATGTCCTGTTGGACCACTGGTGGGTGATGTTGGTTGTTTTTGGAATAAAATCACAAACACATGCGTGCAGAGCTCAGTACGCTATAAACATTAACAATGGTGAGTCCCCAAACATTCTTATGGCCAGATGATGAAGTTGGATTATCTTGTAAACTATAAAATTAACAAAAGAACATGGACTGGGAGTCATGTCACTCTATTGTTGTTATGGTCCATTTACTCTCACGTGCAGAATTTTTTTTTTACAACGGCTGTGGTGTGATGCGCAATAGCTACATTTAAAAAAAATGTGCGTTTTCGCACGTTTCCATGGAGATGAAGCTGGAGAACTTTCAAAAATGGCTGTTTTTTCCCCCCTATTCTACCATGGTAGAGTTGGAGAGTTTTTGAAAATTCCACCTTGGGAGCTCTTCAGAAAATTCCTTATAGGGCTTATACTGGAGGGTAAAACTGTTATTGATGGAGGCGCTGCATCGGAGTAGTGTCTATGGGTTTTGTCCAGTTTCATCTTACTGCTGCAAGTTAAACGGTGACTTTAAAAGTTTCCATTTGTTGCGAGAGTGTTGGGTCTGGCGACTCGCTGGTGTGCCATGGCTTTGCCCATCATCCGTGGCGATTGGCTCTCGTCCCTGTCGGGTAGAATGAAATAGAGGATCGATGCATGATGGATGTTTCAGACGGGCAATCAACATGTTCTGTCCTTTAGTCAAGCCTGATGAATTTGTTTATGCTGAAGGCAACTGGAGCAATTGTTGAGGAAATGAGGTGTGTCTTCACATGCACAACTTAGAATACTAAGATATAATGACTCGGTGTCTTTGCAAAAATGGTAGAAATTTCCCCTTGTATCACATTTCCAGGCTCATTTATTCAGATTCAGTGAAGTTTGGAATCAAATCACCAACTGTGTGATTAGAGGACAACCCACTATACCAGCTGAGGTAGAAAAACAAGAGTATAGTTGTCTCTGAGAGAAAAAAGAAAATCTAAAAACCAACACCAGGTTAATCCAGTTAATAAGCTGCTGTGATGTGATGAAGCTTCACTCTCCACGCAGTTCAACCTCATGTGTTTTCCAATAATTGGCAAGACTACTTTCAGTTAAAAAAAATCAAAAAAATCTCCATGTATATGTTTTCTCATCATCAGAATAATGCAGTTTCTTTGCCTCTATCCTTTCATTCTCTCCTCCCACATCATTTGTCCTCCTCTACATTCTGTTGCAGCGGCTCTCCTCCCGTCGTCGCTCTCTCCCC
This sequence comes from Blennius ocellaris, assembly GCF_963422515.1. NCBI lineage: Eukaryota > Metazoa > Chordata > Actinopteri > Blenniiformes > Blenniidae > Blennius > Blennius ocellaris. The sequence goes on along the minus strand of NC_137671.1, from coordinate 10,360,969 downwards.
GACGCTCTCCGTCTTCTCATCCCCTCTGTGCAGCCTGTAGGTGGCAGAGAGGCATGTAAATTGGCAGAGTGCAGCAGAGTGATCTGAATGCCCACTTCTGCTGCACAGCCATCGTGAATGACTCCGCTGTCACATCCTCTCCGTTCCACCACACTCGTCTCAGCCTTCACCCTTTTTTGCCCGGCTCATCCTGTCCTCGCCTCACTCCAATTATGTGTTTTTGCCCTCCTCTCTCTTTCCATCTCTTGTCATCCCTCTTTTCTTTGTGCTTATCTCCTCTCATGCTCCCTTGCATTTACATCCATCCTTTTCAATCTCTCCCCTCCTACATTCTCGTCCCACATTGACTTTTTGGTCGACACTTTTCCTACATTCTCTCCCGTCATTTTCTCTGTGTGAACGTCGTCTGATTATGCCGGTGCCTTACGGCCGGAGTGTATTAATAACACGGTGCTATTTGTACACAGCCACGAGAGGACGGAGGGGATAAAAATGAGAAAAGGTGCAGATAACAGGAAAAAAAGTGCCAAAATATCAAGAGCGACGACGACGAGAGACACTAAATGTCACTAACTGAGATGTTTCTGGTTATCTTTCTTATTGCCAGACACGCAAACATCTAAAAATATGTATCAGGTGTCAACAAGTGCCTGGCAAAAAGATGAAAAGCGGTCATGCTTTAATCCATGTCTCAACATTTCGAAGGTGGTACAATGTATGAGTCACTCAGCTTGAGCCCAACATGAATATATTTTAAAACAAGTGGTGAATGTAAATGTCGATAGGATAAATGATAATCGTATAGATGTGGGCACTGGTTTTCTACCCAGGACACAACGTTTCTCAGCTCGACGCATTGCAGCGGTTTGTTTTATTATGTCATAATCTGAGGATCAAATCATAAGAATGAACACCATCATTTCTGGGCTATTGCGCGCACCTGAATATAAGCCGTACTCACCAAATAATTTTTTTTTTTTAAAGTCGGAGTTTCGTGATGCACCTGAAAGCATATCTCTGTATTGCTAGCATGAAGCTTGTTAACTGTAAAAATCTATAATTGTAAATATTTAAGCGGCAGGGTTCAAAGCGTGTGAAAAAAAGTAGCATCTTATAGTCTGAAATTTATGGTAATTTTTTCTTAAACCTAATCTTTATTGAGACAATTTCTGAACTGTGTGAAATGTACATTTATAGAAAAACTCTTTTGAGCAACTATAAGTGTAGCAGCTATAAAAGTTGCAGCTTTATTTATGGGCTTTTATCAAAATGTGTTACTTGTGCGATTAAACCTGCCAAGGGTTATAACAGAACTAATCCAACCGGTAGCTGGTTAAATTAGACTGTCAATTGGCGTTCTCTTCACAATGGCAACTGTATTATCGTGTAAACTGTCCTGTGGTTGTATCCTTTGCGATCCTTAATGAACCTCCTGTGTGCGTCCAAACCCTGACTCCTCAACTTTGGCTCTGTCTCACAAAAATTCCACAACAATTGGACAGACAGGATGGATGGATGGATATCAAAAGACCCATTCCAGTGAAAGGTGCCTCTTATTTACTCTTGCCGTTATGATGCCAAAATGACTATCAACTGTCATTTTTCACTGTCTACTTTGCTCGGGAATCCCCCCGATCATCGAGTGAAAAATGGGCTCCACGCTGAACTTGTAGATGAGGTGCTGCTGCAGCGGCGTGCGAAGGGGCAGCGAGGCGCGAATCGCCGTGTTGTTGCTCTCAACCTGTTCACTGAAATGAAGTGCTTACAGTGAGGCCGCGGCTCGTTCTTTAACCAAACCTCTGTCGAACATGAGTCACTTCACACGTATGTACCGCAACAGAACAATATACGCTGGATTAACCACAAGCAAGCAGCCAGGCACAGGCTTCAAGGCAATAAAGAGATAAAGTGCAATAATGTGGCTCATTGATGTGTTTTTTTTTAATGTTTGGACGACAATAGAAGTCTGTTATGGCAGAAGCGGGATGAAGCATATCAAGCTCTCGCTGCGCAGATGGACCGAAAGGCTCCACCGCTTTGATCGTTTAAATGGAACATGTTGACATCAAACATGAGAAAGCATGTTTTTTTTAATAATGACTTCCACATGTAATCAACCTCAGTCTGTGAACACTTTTTCCGAGCCGATGGTTAATGACAAATTGCTTTATGTGTGAGCGTATCCACTGACTTTATAATTTGATATTACAACATGGTGATGAAGTTAAATCAGAAATAAATGCTGAATAAAAAAAAGTTCAATATATAGCCAGTTCTGTAAAAACTAGTGTGTCAAGGTTTTTAAGTACATCATATTCTTTGTGGAGATTTTGAATATATTTGCAGTTCAAAACCAATATCTCTTGTATCATTACATATTTTCAAGTAAAATTACCATGAAAAGCCGTAGTATGTGTGAAACCACTCCAACTGTGACATTGCTTTACACGAGAATGGTATTTGATTTTTCAATTTCACGTCTTGACAGATTCCAAAAGGAGTTAAAAATGAAGAAAGTTCAGTTCTTTTTACCCAGAAATTACTGTCTAACATGTGCCTCAATACGAGTTTAGAAAGAGTTGGGTGAGTTTCACCATTAACGTGAGAGAGTTGAGAGTTTGTCATGACTGCAGACGTTCATGTACAAATTCGAGCATTTTATTATTTACTTTATGAAAGTACAATATAAAAAAAAGTGTCATGATTCCTGCTTGAATGTGTTTTACATTAGAGAGGTTCAATTTTAATGCGAGCAGAGGTTGAGTGGGAGTTGACATATATATATATGAACGTATGGGAAGCAGAAATAGAAGTAATATATGAAATGTTTAACTGCGAAAGGCTCAGGAATGCTGACGAAATTAAGCATGGAATCTGAAAACAATGAGATGCCAACCACAGCAGCATGCAGCCATCCCTCAGCGGTTTCCCCAACATGTGACTGCTTCCTTTTATTTTTTTTTTTAATTTGCCTCTTTTTACTTTCCACTATGACAGACACATCTTCTCATGAGCATATCCTCCCCTGAGCTCCCACCTTTCATTCATCAAGTTTACACTCTGCTTTTATCGTCCCACTCTCCGCTCTCTCCTCCATCCATCCCTCATTTTTTACTTTCCCCACTTTCATTTCTTTTCATCCTTCTTTCCCCAACTCTCCCTTCCTCCCTTCCTGTCCGCATGCCTGCCCATTCATTCGTTCACTCGCATGCTGCCTAATGGGGTGCTGTTGCTATGGCAACGTGCGGTGAACATGCCTACATTTCAGCACTGGAAAGATGATAGCTCGTACAGGGGGTTTCTCTTTCGCCCTTTCTTTTTTTCTTTTGCTCATTTCTTACTTTTTACTTCATTTAAAGATATGAATGGGTGCAAAGAAACTTAAAAAGCAAGATGATCGCTTTTGTTAAGAAAGCAAAGGACATGCAATGATGCATGATCCCCACACTGATTTATCACATGATGAATAATTAATGTCATTAAATGAAGAAGGAACTGTAAAGAAATGCATGTTAATAAAATTTCCATATAGATGAATGCTCATGTAGGATTACAGGATTACTTACTGCTTTTATTTGCTGATGGCAGATGAAAGATTGGCAATGAGTCAGTGGATTCTCACAGAAAGTAGCTACATCATCTTTTGACATATATATTAAGAAAATTAGTACATATTCAGTGATAATCAACTCATATCAAGGGAATAAAACAAATGTAGTTTATGTGTTTTCGAACCGAGTCTTGTGCTTGTTGGATGGACGTCCCTGCCACTCCCTGTGCTGTGTTAAATGTCTAAATGCAAAGTGAGATCATTTCACACAACACACCCACCGAATGCCGCGACCTGGCACCACCAATGTCAGCAGACCAATGCCAGTGAATCAACTGGGAGGGCTCATCTTCAAATAGGCAGCCAGATCACAAGTGGTGGCGGTTTGTGAGAAGTGGCTCCCCTCTGTGCCTCCTGTCATGGTTGTTAAAAAAAAAAAAAGAAGAAGAACCTTATTGCTCATTGTCACTGAATAGGTTTGTGGTTTATTTCTGAGTGTTTTCAACGAGGGAGACGCTGAGGAACCTGGGCATCAGGCCAGGCACAAACTCCAAACCGATCACACACAAACGGAGGAATTCTTTTGAAGCCTCATCGTAACATGAGTGCTGTTTTGGTTCGTTTATCAGTTTGTCTGATTTCATTCAAGCGTCGTTGGAGTTTCACATTTGCACTTTTGGTTATACATTATTTCTTTGGTTTGAAACGCATCCACCAGTCAATTGTCGGTGTTTTGGGAAAAAAAACAAATCACCCAATGTGCTGGGTTTTATGGATTATTGATGAATTTTGGTATAGCGCCATATATATCTATGTTTAATCTCATTTTGAGAAGCGAGTTTCTTTGACTTGTGCAGCTGTGGGTGGTGAAGATGAATTTAGCTGTTTGTCAGCCAGCTGTTGGAGCAGCTCATTTTCCAGATTCTTAATAAGGATCTGAATCATTCGGAGAGGTTGTTCTTATGTTAATTTTTTTATTTTATTTTTAGGAAAAGCCTGAGACTTTTTCTTTCAATTTATTAAAAGGCAAAAAAAAACCTGGCTTCAAAATTGGAATGGCACCTCACACTTGTAGTTAAGAATTACCAAGAAATAGAGTAAACATGGCAGAATCTCTCCAAGTTTTGAATTGAAGCTTACACAAAAACAAGAAAAGAACATGACATGTGATCACTCAACTATACATGATTCAAGCAGCATTGATGCAGATGACCTAGTTCTTGCTTATATGCCACGTCTGTGGTGGTCACATTAGGTGGGTTCAAGTTATACATGATTGGACAATAAATGTATACAAATGTATATATTTAAAAAAATGTCCACGCAAGTAAGATGACAGGCAGGTCATCTAACCAACTGCATGTCTGCGTGCACATTTTTAATCAAAAGCAAAAAAAATAGTCTTTCATTTTTCTAAAAGATCATTACTGGTTTTCTGTCTTCTCTAAAACGACTCACTTTTTTATATTCATATTCACTTTTCTGCTAATGGTGTCAAAACAATATTTTTTTGGACAAAAAGCAAACACTGTCAGTTGAATAATAATAAGAGGTGGCTTACTGGCATTTAAATTTTTGAAAATGTTCCATATTTTGGGTGATGTAAAAAAAGACTGACAACTTTCATTGCAAGAATCATTCAATTTACTAATGGAACACGTCAACAATAACGGCTTATTTAGGAAAAACATTGCAGATTGTTCTGTTCAGTGTACAACGCTCCTTTGGGGCAGATTCTGTCATTTTAAACAGAGGTTACTGGATGCATTCCAGTTCAGGGGTCATACATTGATGCCTTTTTCTCAAAGGAGCCAAAGTTAGTGACTTGCATACCTTCTTACAATACTACATACTTCCGTCCCCTCTGCTGTTCGGGTTTTCCCGTTCGGTAATGTCAATGGATAGATCAGGAATAGCATGTCTAGCTTGTATTGGCCCATATATTTGACAGCTCCTATGTAAATCAATTTTGACAATAACCATGAGCTCTAAAGCGTTTGTGTTTTTACTCCATCAGTGTAAAAAAAAGAATAAGAAGCAATTATTCAAAAGGCAATTTGAGACACACCAATCTCATTTACTGTCATCTGTCAGGTTGTCATCTGACAGCGAGGTCATGAGATTTCTTCAGCGACTCGACTCCGGTTATTAGCATTAGCATCAAATGTGTCAAACAGGATACCCCGGCATCAAATAATACCACGTTTCAGATTACAAGTCTCACTCATCTGAAAATTACTCGAGCTTGCAGCCGAAAAAATGTTGCCCATGTAGGAACGTTTCTTATGTAAATGATCTTGTTGTTGGCTCTACGGATGGTAGCCATGGTGAACTGATGTACTTGTTTGTAATTTAGAGGGGAATAATTAATGTGATGAATTAATCCCACGAATGCCAATTTAAGACTTCATCAGGGGCGAATTTATCAAACAATGTTCCTGCAACAGCTGAAAGGGTTTGCTGCTGCCTTTGTTTTTAACCAAGGGCAACTGTTTTTTATGGTAGACTTGAAAAAACAACACACACAAAAAACCTTTTTTTTCTGTCACCTTACTTTCTGCCATTTCTATGTGGGGGGGGGGGGGGGGGGGGGGTGCTGCTTCTCCCTGAGGCGTTCACACAAAATGGGCTTGCATCAAACCTCCATGCATATTTCTGTCTTAAGGGTCTACAAACTAGTGTTGCCACGTGTAGCTCTGTTAACGTTCTCATATAAATATTGTTTTTACGAACGCAGCCAGAAAATCATTTAGTCGACGCAAATTTTAAGACAACTTAAATGCCATCATCCTGATGTTGATTCAATTAAATATGGTTATAGTATAAATGTTAAACAAAAGAAATTAACAAAAAAACATGTAAAAAAAAAATCCCTTATGTCTATTCATCTTAGTCCTGAAATTATTATTCCACACTGTATTTGCACATGAACATAAACACCATCAGTCTAATAGAAGCCTAACTGTTACTGGTGGTTTCCGCAGAGCAGAGAATGAAGTGGTGTAAGGAAAAAAAAAAAACAAAAGGAGAAAATAGGTGGCAGAGCTATGGGCAGTAAAAACACTCATAGCAAGAAAAATACATGATGTGATGGGACTTCTACTTTGGTTAGTGCTACAGTTTCACATTCTTCCACGCATGGATGCCCTGGGCTTGTCTTTATGCATTGGCATGACAACGTATGAAGAAAACTCCATATTGCAAACCAGTAAAGGCTCATATTCTATTATTACTCCTTATATGCATCCTTGGTTCAATTTAAGATAACAGGGTTTGACAGTGATTGATTTCTGGATGGGATTTTTTTTTCTCCTGTGCTGAACACATTTTTGGATGAGCAATGGAGTTGTTTCTTCCCATTCCTTTGTATGTTGTTTTTTTTTGGCATATTGAGCTGCAAATATGACTCATTCACACTGAACCTTAAACATACACAGTCTACCACTTTGAGACAGCCTTCTATAAATTACATCTATTCTTATTCAGGGTTTTTTTTTTAATAGTTATCTCACTGATCCAGCACCTTCACCTAAAAATACACACACTGAATATTAAAATCATGTGTTTCTGCAGCAATCGTCAGTGCAAGCAGTGTTTTGTCAGGAGTTACCAACAACACAAACCTCTTCACCTCTCTCTCCATGGGCCCAGAGGGACAGAACTGTGCTTGTGCACTTAAATACAAGATATTTGTATGCACAATGCAAGCTATACCCATTCCATCATTTTTTTTCAAGAGACAAACACATTCCCCAGTTCTCACGCGCGCGCACGCGCACGCACACGCACACGCACACACACACACACACACACACACACACACACACACACACACACACACACACACACACACACACACACACACACACACACACACACACACACACACACACACACACACACACACACACAGATCAGAGGGCAGTTTGTAATTCCATTAGCTGAAAGGTCAGTTTCTCTCCATTAGCTCCGCACCATCTGTCTGGACACGCAGACTCCTGTGTTAACTTTAACTTTATAAACAATTCATTAAAACATGAGTAAGTACAAATAGACTGGCCCAGAATGCAAACGAAGCAGCGAATCAATTCGAAACATGTGATATGAAAATCATCAGCCTGCAGGGCCACGCATCCGTGTGATGCATATGTTGTCTTTATGTTCGCCTGTTATACATCAGAGACGAGCACCGAATCAGTAGACGTACAAAGATATTTAGAGACATAAAGAGAATCTCACACAGTCACTCGTCTCTTTCTCTCCATCTCCTGCGAGGTGACATTTAATGGGTGAACCTCAACAGAATGCTAACTGAGGCCTGCAGCTACGTAGAGGGTTTCAGAAAAAGATGGACAGAGATGAGGTGGATGTGATTTTTTATTTTTTTTTTTAGGTTAAAACAGAGCTGCAAGACAGGTATGAATGAAATAACATGTGGGAAGCCAAAGATTTTGACAAGGGGTTTAGATGCAGGTGGAAGGGGAGGTCATGGGTGCAGCGTTGTCACATTGAATCAAATAAACCATTCTGCTGGGATAAAAACTGAACAGCAGTACATTAATTGAGAAATTCTGGAGTTTATCCAAAAATCAGAACTATGCAATTTCGCACAAAGTCTAACATATTCAAGTATGTTCAGGTGCTTCCGCTTTAATTATGGTTAAAAAAAAACAAAAAACAAAACAAAACCCTGCCAAGTCAGCCATGCTTAACAAGGGTTGTACTTACTTTTCTTAATTATGTTGATGTGTGTTTTGGGAGTAATTTCAAATCAACCAATCAGACTGTCACCTCCTACTCCCTTAAAGAACTTAGGTGTGCTTCTACTGTGTCGCATTGCAGGGCGGTTTGCCTTTTCAGTGCCAGTCATACTATTCATGTGGGAATAGTTAAGGCTTTTTTCTACATTTTATCACAAAACAAAACTTTCTTGAGAAGTTTTTTTGTTTCTTTTGCTATGTAAACCTTTGATGGACTGGCGACCTGTCCAGGGGGTATCCTGGACTCACTCATAGTAAACTGGGATTGGTTCCAGTGCCCCACAGCCCCACAGGACTAAGGGGTATAAACAATAGATGGATGGATTTGTCTCCACCTGCCGTATTGATGTTTGGGTTTTAATTATAGGGAGCTGATCCTTGGTACAGAAAGAGGCCATGCAAGTTTAGGAAGAACATACAAACTTTGCTCAAAAAGGCCTTAAGCTTGGAATCAAATTACTTCTTGGTGTGAGACAACCACTATTCCACCCTGCAATATAGATAAAGCTGCAAATTCAAAAAGGACTGATGAAAATCGACTTGCTCAGCAGCACTGACAGGTACAGGATCTCGGGAGCACCGTCTCAAGCTAAATTATACATACTGTGTTTATATTTTGGTCTTTATTTAAAGTTCTTTGTCCTGGAAAACCAGAAAGGGTCACAGCTGAGGATGACTCATTCACTTTTTAATATTCTCTCAGCTCCACGGTGGTCCTGAAGGAAAACAATGACTCATCACTACTTGATTGGAACAATAGAAAGCAAGTCTCTATAACAGCTTATAGTGAATCTGAGAGAGGTGATTTGATTCAGTGGCACTGGGGAAAAATAACTGAATGTTCTCCTCGAACACACGAAATGGCGAACATCTTCACACACAACCATAAAACTATAAGATTATCGTGTACTCCCACACACAAGATGATCATTCAGGTAAGGTCTAGCCCTGCATCTTTCTTCCATAATTATGAATGATAAACATTGGATACAATAAATAGCCATGTGTTTTCTATACCTAGGCGAAAAAAACATCAACAAAGCACTAACATTCAAAATAACAACATACAATATATCATACATAATACATAATTTCTCCACATCGAGCAGAATGTGTTTGCCAGCATGCTGCCAGAGGTGGCTGTTTTGATGATGAACTTCTGAAGATTACGCACGTAAACAACTTTTCCGAATGACTTGTGTGAAGCACTCATGGTGGGTTTTGTCACACTTTCATCTCCCTGTGCCGATGCGAATACAAACATATTGATAGATTTGGAATATTTGTTTTTGTGGAGCAACCATTTTCATGTCTGAATATGAACTTTCTTCTTTTGTAACATCGTGTTAATCAAGAAAAAGAGAGTGACTGAAGCGGGGGAACTAGGGGGGGGTGGGGCAAGAATTACTGTAGCTGGAAAAGATTAAAAGAATAGATGGGCGCAAAACTGGAGCTCTGGCTTGGGGGAAAAAAAGAGCTCTTTTGAGTGGAGATTGATCCAAAAAAAAAAAAAAACAATCGGGTGAGTTATTTGCTGGCCAAGAGATCTATATAAGCATCCATGCATGTTTTATTAACTTTTTTTCCCCCTTTCTAACCGTAGCCAAGCAAGTGTGTCTGAAGCCTGTATGCAATATGGAGTTTCTGACTATATTCTGTGTTGCTGTATGCTCAAGTGTGTCTATACATACTGTGCGTGTCTTCTATGCATAGTGTGCTTGTTTACAGGTAGTCTGGCATATGCATGTTTCTGTCTTCCTGCATGAATTCATATGACTGTACGGCTGCGACTGCGTATGCTGCCGACAGGAAGACAAGGTTTGGATAATAGGGCCAGAGAGAAGGGGATTGTGGTCTATTGGCCTATTGGTATTCTGGCTCTCTGCTGGCAGACGGAAGGAGAGAGTCTCTGATTGTGTGACACTGAAGAGGAGGATGAGGATGAGGTGAAACCAAAGCAGCAGCTTCTGGGTGCTGCTCTGGGATGTAGGGGAGAGTGAAAGCGACAGACAAACACTGCATAGGATGGAAAAACAAGGTAAACAGAGAAACAAATATGTCCTCGAAGGGGGCCTTAAGGAGAATCGTTACATGATAAAACAAGACAAAGAGGGACGTGGACAGGTGCTGGAAATGAAAGCAATAGCAACTTCTTCTGTGTTTGGTTTCACTTGGCATAATATTTGAATACGGCATAATTCAAATGGCGGCAGCATACATTTAATAGGTCTTTATTACTCACAATAGGAAGTAAATACATACAAGGGCACTTGTTGCCTTTGTCGAATTTCTAAGTCATTAGAAATGCATATCTTGCTATTGTTATGAGCCAACCACAAGCCAGATGATGATGAAGTGGTTTGCACACTCGCCTACCAGAGAGATTACAGTACATCTTCATTTTGTGTATGTATGCATTTTCAGTGCATTTTTTTATTTATTTTTTCTTTCCCAGAGATGGACAAGTCATCCTTGCTGCCACCTGCAGTGGCTCTGTGGTTGGACCGCTGCTCTCTCCAACTACTTTACCAGCATCTGAGCAAGCTCCTTTGTTGGACTATACAACATCCCCAGATACCACTTCAGAGCTGAAGGAGTTGTGTTGTTTTGACTGGCCAGCCACAATACACATACAGTATGGTGATGCAGTCATGAGCAACTATGTCAAAGCCTGGTTGTAGAAGTGTGTACTAGAGACCCTACAATATCAGGATGGGTGTATTTTAGTCAGTTGGAAGCCAACTCGAAACAGAGGTATGGATGGTCATATATGCATCTTCGAACACCCTGGAATCATTCTGGCCTTTCTGCTCCAAGAAGGATTACTTTAAATGAGGATGAGTGGAGTTAATGCACTGACATAGGTTGAATAAGATGTTTTCTTGAGCGATGGTTTCATTTGATGTATGCTACGAGTCATCTTGATTGGTGCCATTGTAACTCCAGGAAGCAACCTGAGAAAGTTGCATTAAACATGAAAATCTGGGTGGCCTGCTTATATATTCAGTCATTATATTGGACTAAACTATTAGGAAAATGGATGGGTGGATCATGAAACTATTGTAAAAAACAAACAAACAAAAAAACAGTTGGCATTTAATCATTACTTTTTATAATTGTATTTTTGTCCTATTCTATAAATGGTTTGTTTATCCCACATATCTTCCATTCAATAATATGAGGCGAATATATGTACAGTTTACTTTGTTTTTCTGAATTAATCTCAATCTAGTTGTTTTTCAAACTGTTGGTCATTGACGTTTATATCGTTAAATTGGCTGTTGACTGTCCTCACTCATTTAAGCTTATCTTCTCAGTCATGTGTGCACCACTTTCAGCTCCAGTAACTGCCATGAAAGTTGCTTTCAACATGCAGTTTGGTTGATTGAGCGCTATTGATTCAGTTGTTGGCAAAATAAATTATGGCAATAAATGATGCGAGAAATCTATTTCTTTGGACCTGAATCAACATATCGTTTTAAATCTGTGATTAAAATGTGTAATTACATCTCCTTTTTGGTTGCCCTCGAAACGTCTCTTCATTTTCTCAGTTTCCTAATATTAAAAAGAATAATCAGAACTTTAAATGTGGTTTAAATCACATATATAATCGGAATCTGTTCATCTCATTTACAGCCTGAAAACCATTCCGCACACAGACAACCAGTTTTTCTTCGCTGTCAGATCTTCACCTCTATTACAAGGTTCATTATGTTCAAGCACAGGGAATGACAGCTCCGGTATAATCCTGATATGCGGGGACCTACGATATCATTCATATCCCACCTCATATGTCCCCCGATGGCCGCAAAGTCCAAGCTCCACTGAGTACACACACATATACACACACACACACACACACACTTAAAACATACGACTGTGTGCATTCCGGCACATTAACACATTAAGCTCACAGTCCGACACACTTCTTCTTCCAAATGAGAGAAACAGAGGCTAAGAACTGCCATAGGGGGCTAAAGGTGACAGATAATTAGCATGATCTCTTTTTTATGCTTCCTTACACTCACCAAATTGTTTCTCTTCCCCCATCTGTCTTCATCTTTTCCCTCTCCTCTGTGCTCTTCCTCTCTAACCTCGCTCCTTCTGCTTCCTTCCCTTTATCCTCTGATGAACCCGAAGACACAATGCGATGAGGGAGACATACGGGAGAAAGTGAAAGAAGTGCAGGGGAAGTGATGCAGAATGGAGAGTGAGAGGAGGAGAAGAGCTGTGATGTCTCCTTCGTGTAAAAAGGCCCACTTTAAAGAGCCTCTCTGGGTAGAAAAGAAAAGAGAGATACAGTCGGTAGAAGCATTCATATTCAGAGAGGATTACCTGATATCCCCGTCACCTCTCTGGTACCAAATCATCCACTGGATCCAAACCTGACAGCTATGCAGAAGGAAATATTGCTTTTACAGTTATAATCCTCCCTAAAAATAAAACAGGAGACTGCAAGGATTTTCATCTTTGTTAACTCCGTCTTAACTTCTGTAGTGAGAGACAGTTTCTCACAGGAGCAAGGGGCAGACAGCACTGGCTGCTGGAATCTCTATATTTAACACCAACTTTGCACTACTCTGGCTGATTTCTCAGACCGGGCTCATGAGAAGCCAGTCTGATATCACAACTTGTGAAAACTGACAAGTCGAAAGAAATGATTGCAGGCTCAGAAAATGAAACTCGATGTGTTTTAAGGTCCAGATGAAACCATATTTTAAAAACTCATTTTAATCAAACACAGTAAAGGAATCCATTACAATCAGTATCTGTCACTGTGGCAGAGAGGTGATTAAGCCCCTGATGTGAACCAGGTGTGCCTCGCCTCATAAAGGAGGAGCTGTCCAGACACACGGGGTGACAGGCGGGAGACTGAGGCCAGGTTTACACGTACCTGGCTATATGAAAAAAAACGGTGATATTTCTCTGCGTTTGGGCCGCGGATTTACACATAAACGCAGCTACCACAAACGATGATTCCGGAAAACTCCGGCCATGGTGGAGATCTGGATAAACTCTGTCTCCAATTTAATCTAAAGGGGGGTCGGCAGAGATTTACGTCACAAGTCATGATGTCGCGTTGTTTTCCGAGGATCCTGGCTATTATGTTTTCGTACTTTTCGTTACACCGCCCACTACAGGTATGGCATGCTCACAGTAGCTCTAAACCAGTTGTATATGTGGGTCAGTGTAAATATGACTTTTTTTTTTTTTTTTTATATAGAGATGGGGATACATCAGTTTTTTTAAAAACCAAGGTACATGTAAACATGGCCACAGACACAGCACTGCTCTATTTAGCCCTGTTTCCACCGCACAAAAGTGCGGGGACGGAGCGGAGCGGTACGGCAAAGCGAAGCCGGAGCTTGGCCCGTTTCCACCGCAGAGAGGAGCTTAAAAAGTGGGCGGAGCTTATGAGCTCCGCAGATATGCTACGTTACAACAGAAAACAAAGTCGTCAGATCTAGATCTTATGAATCCTCTGTTGTCGTTTACATCCTCCACTTTGCAGTTGTTGTTTAGTTAACTGTTATTTTTTGCAGCGGCAAAAAAAAACGGATTTTTTGCGGCAGCTATTTTTTGCAGCGGCCGAGCTGCGGCCGCAAGTTCCGTGTTTGTTCTGAGAGCGACCGCTCCGGCTGGCTGAGGTGCAGACACGGGAGTCTTGAGCTTTCTGCTCAAACGCAGGAGCAGCCACTCCACTTCGGCGCTGATCGCGCTCCGGCAGCTCAACGCCGGAACACGGAGGCGCCGAGCTCCTCTTCATCGCTTCGTCCCCGCGATGTAGCGGCACTGACCGCGGTTGAACAGAACGCTGCCTCGCTGTTCAGTGTCAGTGTCAGTGTTCTGTTCAACCGTGGTCAGTGCCGCTGCATTGCGGGGACTGACCGCGGACGCGATGCAGAGAAGCGGAGCTGCCGGAGCGCGATCAGCGCCTAAGCCGAAAGCTCAAGGCTCCCGTGTCCCGGACGCGCACCCACGCCACGGCGAGCGCTATGCTGCAAACAGAAAGCTCCAACGCAATGCAATGTCCCGAGCCCCAGTCTCCCCCTGCCTCAAGTCCGCTCTTTCACCACAAACACTAAAGTTGAGCACTAAAGAAAAGGAGAAAAAAAAACAACCAGTGCAAAGCGGACCACACTGGCAGCAGAGGCTTCATCCAGCCGACATATTAACATATTGAGGGCGTGTAGTAAATCACTGGCCAATCAGCAGACAGACACATTAAAATGTTGAGGGCGTGTAGTAAATCACTGGCCAATCAGCAGACAGCTCCTCAAACTCAGACTCGTTCGATGGTCCCCGGTACCCCAACGGAAGGGGAGCGGAAAAGCGGCCGCCTTTGGAGCGGTTCAGTCCGCATTCCTGTGGTGACACGCGAACCGGAACGGTTTAAACGGGTCTTGCTCGGCACTTTTTGTGCGGTGGAAACAGGGCTGTAGTGAGTTTTTGTTGCACTATGCATCAACATGATTTTCCTCAACCCTTTAAATGATGACATGTAAAGCATTCGTTATACAAAAACATTGACAATAATATAGGATTGTTTTGCATTTGTAGTTTTCATTAACCATTTTGGAAACATTTTTATTTTTTTTAGCTTGCTTTGCCATACTCACCAAATAATACGGCATTATCACCAATGTTGTGAATATCATATTTCTTCTATGTGAATTACGTGTCGTGAGCTGGAGCCCATTTTAGGCAATGATAGGTGAAAGAGATGGCACACAGTGGCAGGGTGGGTATACCAGCACAGATGGAACAGGATTTAATTGACAGTCAAACCTCATTTTAAATTTGATTTAAATGGTTTTCACTCATGTGGTGCTTTACATTGTAAATCGCATTCACACACCAATAGAGTCCTTGGCCATGCAGGGCGCTCAATCCGACGACAACAATTTGGGGTGTGTATTGCTCAAAAACACTGAAACACATGCACAGAAATGGGATCAGCCCAGCCACCTCCCAACTCGCGTCAAAATACGGCTCGCAGATCAAAAGTGGACCGCAAGCGGCTCCAAGAAAATTGTGAAAATTTGAAAAGAATTTTTTTTTTTTTTTGTTCATTAACAGTTTCCCTTTCAACTCCACTTAAGTTGACATTAGGCTGTACACAGCCCTTGGACTGTGGTTGACATCCCTGTTATAAACCCAGAAGATGAAATAAACCATATGAAACTATGACAACTTTTCATGAAGTCAGATTTTTCTTTCTCACCAGGAAGCCATAGTTTTCAGGAATACAAATATTTTGGCTCGTATACGCTATACACACTGTGCGTCTGTTTTGTAGGAAAATCTACATGTACATACAGGAAGCAGCTTTCAGTGCAGTTTCCTGGTCGGAGACTAAAAGGGCAGTTAGAGTGATCTGCATCACAATTTATACTCAGACACACTTTGACCAAGGGACCCACACTCATAATGAAAGCTGGAATATACACAACACCACGCAAAAAACTCTTGCAGCGAGTCAGCGGAAGGCCTGAAATGCCCTGGTACCACCCACATACAACCACTTGCATAACTATTGAAACAGCAGTGTACACACATATGTGCCATGGCTCTTCTTTTTGTATAAAGTAGCCCACAGTTGGGGTGAAACACTAAAATGTGATATAATAATGAGATACATTGGTTTAGTTTCTTCGACATCAGGCCAGAAATGATCCAGTCTATTTGTTTCTGGGAAATTCAGTGCACAACAGTTAAATCAGCCTGTGTTTTAGACATGAGGAAGTATATGTTCTGTATGGAAGCTAAAAGTTATTTTTGGAAGTATAATGTGACCAATGACTTTTTAAACTTTTAAATTTTTTTTTAAATCTCGAGAGCACCAGAAGCATTAATCTCAATTTCAACAGGGAGCAAACACAAATCTTTTAGACAGATATAACAACCCAAGCAACAAAAAAACAAAATTACCTGCAATGATAGATGCCGCTAGAGGAATGTCAGAAGGTTTTTCTTTTTTTGTGTGTGTGCTCGCTCAGCCAGTGAAAATATTTGTTTCCACTAACAAACTAAATACACTGCAGCTTGTTTGATTTATGGAGGAGTCCTTCCAAATAGTCCTGTGAGGTGGGATTAGTCTGGAAGAGCAAGTTTGTGTCAACGAGCCAGATGTTTTCTGAATGCAGCGCAGGCGTTTCAGCACTGTCCTGTTTGCAGAATGTTTACGAAGGATCAAAACGGTCACTCTTGAAATGTGTGATGAAAAGTTTTAGGTTTGCCCTGGTCACCACCTGGTGATAAAGAGTTATCATGACCATTAAGAGTGTCCTTAAGAGCAGAATGTAACAAGTAAATTTCTCTATTGTGAGATCAATAAAGGCTTATCTTATCTTATCTTAATGGTGGCTACTAAGAGTTTTATCCACTTTCCTTGTGTGAATTAAATCACTTTCATTCTTGTGATCAGGGATGGAAATATTTCAGAAACATGTGAAAGTAACTGAAATAATCTATACTGAGAAATGTCTAGATGAAGAGATTTGAGTGGCTCTAGCTCAGATAACATCTTTCATGTGATTATTGAGCATGGACAATTGATCATAGTAAAAGTGAGCGATGCAGGGGTGAAATAGTTTTAGACAGAGGTGAAATGTACGATCCAGCAGCATGGTAAGATTGGGGCAACAACGAGCATGGATTAAATGGGATAATGTTCTTCAACCTGTGATTACCTGGTCCAACCTCTGGAAACCAAACTTCTGCCACCGCCGGGTGACGTGCCAAGCGCCAGGAGCGAGTAGACGAATGCAGGAAACAAGGCGTGGAGGCAAAAGTGGGATGCCATCAGGTCCACAGGGAAAGCAACAAGGTAGCTATGGAACAATAGGGTAGAGATCCATAAGCAAACGTCAATGGAGAACAGCTTTACTGTTCAACATTTCGATTTATAGTCAAAATAATGACACCGTGGATGAACGTGAAGTTTGTTGGGCACAATGAGAGAACCCATTAGAGATGCGACTCACATTTGTTTAGGCTTGACACAGTGGCTCAAAGAGAAAATGTTTGGGTTTTTGGTAAAATTGTGTGAGTCGACCCTTTACAAATGGATTGTAGATGTAGCACTGCTTTCAAAGCTGCAATCGGCCGCTGAGACGACTTCGTATGAGCAGTAAATGTTTCCAGACACTGAGAGCACACGAGTCACTGATAATGCATTGAAGAGCATCAAAAATGCATCGGTCTCACTAGGAAAGACCAACCAGATCTCAAGGCCACTGAAGTCTCACAGTCCCACTCACTCTGTGCAGCACCCCGGTAATACCTTGGCTTTGAAGAGCAATAAATGTGAGCTGTATCGCAAATCACACAGATCCCATAGACTGCGTGTTATTTCGTTATTTATGCCCTCATGGAGGAATGCCTCTCCATTCCTTCCGAGCAGCACTTATTAGTGTCACATATGGGAGATTTCTCCCCTCAGGATGTCATGCCAATGTGGAAGTGTAGTATGAGTTTTTAAATATGTTTGACTGGAAGGGGAAGAGAACTCTGCGGGGTGTGAGAATTTGATGGGTTATGTGTGTTCAAGTGTATTGGTTCGTGCAGATTCCTGCACTGAGCATCACTGCTTTATAATGACAATATATGATTCGTGCCCTTGTGATTTACTTATGTGCTTATAAGGGATGGAGTGAGTGCATTCCGTTGTCCAGAGGCGCACAGGACGGACGAGCGGCTTCATGTATAGTGCATGCACCTTTAAGTGCTTCATATATGGCGCGTATCTGCTCCAATGTGTTGAAAAGACACAGCGTCCACCAAGGCTTTCTGTAAAGTTCCCAGGAATCTGAACAACAGTAAGACAGAGAAATTGAGGGTTAGCAGGAGAGGCTGCCCAGACATGAAAGCTTGCCGTAATGGAGATAATAGGCTCGGGATCGACGAATGGAGGCCAGTAAATTAATGGGCCCTCCTTGACACAAAGTCCATTTGTTAGTTTTGAAGCGTTGTGACAGTTAATTACTGAGGGTTGGCTTCAGTAGACCAATCCACTTAGGCCGCCTTCGAGAAGAAAAACATTTCCTGGTGTGTAGAGAGACCGAGGACAGCTTCAGCTGCTGCTGCTGCTGTGATACTGTACGTGTGTGCGTGTGTGTGTGTGTGTGTGTGTGTTCACAAAAGTGTTCAGGTTGCATATTTCTTCATGCTTGTGTGTTGAATCTAAAGGTGTATCCAGGCAACAAAGCTCTCTTCATTGCCATGCTGCTATTGTGAAAGATGAGCCTGTATCCCACAAGTTGTCAGGGTTACAATTAAAAATGTATTTGGGAGGGATCATTTTTCTTCACAATAAACATTATAACATGTTCTTACTCTTTATATTTGCCTGTGTGTATGCATGTGCCCTTTTTCTACTTAATATTGTGTAAATCATTTAGGAAGCTGTTGGAGTAGCATTTATATTATGCAAAACATATTTGATGATGATTGGTTGGACTAGAAACTATCAGTGTTTTTAGTCATTTACACATTTTAGAAGGTTTTCTAATTGTTGGACAACAGCTTACATTTAAACTGAAAATTTGTAGGTGAGATTATTGTTGATTGTGCAACATATGAAGCCCCAGCATCAGTTTTGCCTACCTTTTATGCAACTACTCAACTTTCCATGTTTATGCAATTGTGATGAAATCTAAGAAGTTTTAACAACACATAAATCCACACATTGGGAAAAATACCAGCTAGAAATAACTCTCTTGCGGTCTTTCTTAGCAGAAATTGCTTGGATCAGTCATGATTGACAATATATCATACTAGACTGAATAATAAAGTAAAAAATTAATTATGGCAGAGTTTATTCATTAGGTTTGACTGATGAGGGTTGCATCATTTATTTGCAATGTCTCCTTTGTGATTGATTCATCTGTGTGAAGTGTTTATGTAATGGATACAGTATGATGCACTAAACCCAATTTCAGCCTCTGGAGATTTTATTTCACTAATTTGTTAGTTTCTATGTGAGAATATGGCAAATAATTATGTTTTTTTTTGTTAAATAATGGGGAGTCGACATTTGTATTCTGGTTGCAAAGCAGTTTTCAACAAATGCCAATTACTCGCAGCTGTTTTTCATTGAGTGAGTAAAGGCACCCGTAAAAGGTTATCTGTGTGTGTGTGTGTGTGTGTGTGTGTGTGTGTGTGTGTGTGTGTGTGTGTGTGTGTGTGTGTGTGTGTGTGTGTGTGTGTGTGTGTGTGTGTGCGTGCGTGCGTGCGTGCGTGCGTGCGTGCGTGCGTGCGTGCGTGCGTGCGTGCGTGCGTGCGTGCGTGCGTGCGTGTGCGCGTGTATAAACGGAGTAGTTTCACAGCGCGTTTTTCTGAACTTTCTAAAAATCCGATTGCCGTTTCAGGACTAGTTTCACAGACAAATTTGCCCCCAGTGAAAGAGCAAGAAAGGAAAGCTTTGTTTCATAAACCCATTCTGCCATTTCTGTTGGGCACAGACACACAATATAAAATAGATTCTCGTTATTTCAAGATTAGATGAAATGTGTTTTGTTTTTCTTAACTTTGTCTGAATGCATCTTCTGTAGTTTTTAGTCCTAATTCTAAAAATGTTTTTTTAGTTAAGGTCCGACAAACATTTAAACTGAAGTTCTGTGGTGATGACTACGTTGTCTACATGACTAGGTTTCATGTTTTCAAAAAGCCAGCATGGAAAGAACATTTGATCAATAGGCAACATTATATATGGTCTTCTCCACTGTATCTGCTGACTATAGAAACAAAATCTCAGTGGAAATAAAAACAAAGGAGCAGTCATCTCCCACTTTCACATATGCTATGTGTGTAATGTAACGTTTCATTTTATCTTTTTCATTTTTTTAGTTCTTATACACATACAAGTCTGACATATTATAGGATTTCTTCTATATTTTGCAGCATTTATTCAATACATTCTGAAGATCGTTACCTATTGTTCCTATACTATTTCAGCAAATTCTCAATGGAGAAACTCAGTTGGTGCCTGTGGAGTCATTTCGATGATTTGTAGGCATAGAAACTCGGGAAATGTACTCCATAGAAGCACAGATTGTACACCTACTGATATGAATTATTCTTTGAATCTTCTCTGGTGACACTATTATTAAAATGCATGACTGGAAATAATTAAAAAGTTCAATAAAAGTATAAATCAGTTGAGTGTCTGCATCTTTTCTTGAAAAAGTGATAAAAAAAATAGGGAATTTCAAGCTGTGTTTGTTTATTTTTAGCTCCAGAAAAATGTGCTAATCAGGTTTGACATTCAGGAGTGCGTGCAGTATATCCTTTTACTCCACATCACAAGGTAAAAGATATACATATACACACACACACACACACACACACACACACACACACACACACACACACACACACACACACACACACACACACACACACACACACACACACACACACACACACACACACACACACACACACACACACACACACACACACACACACACACACACACACACACACACACATTTCTGAACAATAAGCAAAAGCAAACAGATAAACAAACAAACAGAACAAAAAAAACAAGCAAAACAAGAAAGGCTGTCAATCTCACTCATCTATTTACAAGAGTATACTTAAAGTTCAATCTATTTGGTAATCCTGTGGAGTCAATATCTTATAGAAGGGAAATGAAAGCAAATCTGGCTTCTGTGGACCAAAGGACACGACCCCCCCCCCCCCCCAAACATCTCTCTAATTTCTTTGATGTCATCTTAATAGAGAATGTCGATCTTTCCATGATACACATGTCATGTGTAGTTTTGTACCAGTCATCTAATGTTGGAGCATGAGTTTGAAAAACATGCATAAAGCAAGAGTTATAGAAGTTTTTGGAGCATTTCACTGGAATTGGCAGCAGGTTTCATTAAAGTGCGGTTATGTTTAGATTGTAGTCATTTTCAGTTGTAATTGTTATTGTTTTTTAATATACATTTTCATCATGTATACCTTGTGTCACAACAAAGAAAAACCTTGAATTTTAAATGTAAAAGGTTAATACAGCACTATTTTGCCGGTCCGGCACACTCAAGATGAAATTGGGCTAAATGTGTTCCCTGAACTAAAATGTGTTTGACACCTCTGCTTTAGAGTGAAGTAGACACAAAGGAATCTCATAGATGTCTCTTCATAACAGTGAAATAGTGCCATTGTTAACCCCCCCAAAAATTGGAGCTCCACTTTACCAACTACTCCACACGTTCATTTACACACACCTGATTACTTCTCAAAAGTTCAGATTAGTGAGCTGCTGTTCCCGGAATGCCACCACATATTCCTTAATACAGTCCAAACAGGAGCTGAGATGTGTCACGACTGGTGTACGATCCCTGCCCTGCCCAAGTGGGAAGAAATCTCAGGTGCTGCCACTTGCACTTCACAACTGCCTTTGTTCTGCAGAACAAGGAACGAGATGAGATGGACGACGCTCAGAGGAATCCTACACAGCCCGAGGATGTTCCACAGGGTGTTCCCGCTCAAGTCCAAACCCTCAAGATTCCAGTGTAGGCTTCAAGTGACACCCTATGGATATGGCAAAATAGTTTGGCAACGACATATTTGGAGTGCGAAATATAAATCCAAATTGTATTAGAAAACAGTTAAATGATATTCCAAACAAGGACATTTCCCTGCTGCTTTTGACTGCCAAGTGAAAAAAAACTAAACAAATGTGTTGATCTTCCAAGAAGCTACATACAATTACAATTTATAGACAAAAATAATACCAAACAGACACCTACAATCCAGCAGTGCAAGAATAATGAATAAATAAAGAAGGAAATCCAGCAAAATTATGTTTATGTTTTATTTATGGTCTGAAATATGAGACAACTGCCATGTGTTTTGCTTGAGGTTATGTATATGTGACTGATATATATATATATATATATATATATATAGAGAGAGAGAGAGAATGAGGAAGACAGGAAAAGAAGTGAGATCAAAATATTTAACGACAGTTTGAGCTGCAGCAAGTGAAAATCTGAAGAGACGCTGAAGAGGGAGGAAGTGAGAATGAAAGCAATGCAAAGGGAAGAGGGGGAGATGCCGACAGAATTAAGGAGGGGAACTCCACTCATTATTCAGCAGGCCTTTCAGATCTCAAACACTGTCAAGCCTCCTCTGTGTTGAAAGAGGATACAAACTGGAGAAAATAAACTTGGAAATATGATCAGGCCTGAATTCATATGAAGACCAGACTGACCTCTTGCCAATATATTAACTGTTGCTTTACTTCATACCGACAAACCTGCCGACACCAGAAAATTGACACTTATATCATTCATAATCGGACTGGCCGGCACTGCTTGAAGCAGTTTATTACCGATCACGCAGACGCAGAAAAAGCAGCTTTTGAAGGGGCAACTCGAGAGTTGAAACCTTTTGAGGGTGTCCGATAATTCCCTCATAATGATCTGTTGTTGCAGGAGAGGCGAGTTTGAATATCAAAAGCCAACTGAGAGAATTTGTGAAAGGGCACTTGAAACTCTTTTGGAGCAAATTTGAATAAATGAGCTGTATCGAGTTCGACACCCGCTGACAGATCCAGTCAATTTGTTTCCTCCAGGATGGTATAATGTTGTTTCTTCCATTGGATATTTATTTATCCATTTCCTCAACAATATTGCACTGCTGCCCCTGGTTGCTGACTACGACACCCAAACGCATATTGTGTATAATTACTATTTCAGCTTCATTTTCTACAGGCATCCGGCCGGTCTTCCACAAATCTCTTTCATTACAAGCCACATACAGTTGCAGCTTACAGATGCCATCTTGTTCACTGGTTCAAATCCCACCGAGTCCCTGAGCAGGATCCCTGTTGTTAAAAATATATATTTAGATTCAATGATAATCTCCCCACTGTTCATCTTATTCTCCTGTTAAGGCTTGAAATCCTTCAAATACCAGCAGAAATGTGTAACTCTGGAGCGTAACTGCTGTGTGGTGGTTGAAACAAGCAGAACAAATGTGTGACTGAGGGAGCCAATCAATACAGCCAAACTGAGAAAGGCAGGGTGGACAGCATGCAAGTCCATTACAGTGCCAGGGACTATAAATGTCATGATTTTCTTGATTTAGAGCCTCACAAAGGCAAAACATAACACACATAAACAATAAGGTGTTCTCTGGATGGAATAATTATCCCTTTCAACACACACGCATGGAAAACTCAACACAGAAAGGCCACAAAAGCCCAATTAAAGCAGGTACGATCACACATGATCCTTAAGATGCGATCTAATCACATTGCGTCTTGTAAAAACGTAAACTTCTTTTACTTAATGTTCCGACATGACACTTCTGCCATGTTTACACTGCAACGTTTTCACATTAAAAACTGAAGCATTCATGAATTTTGGGGGTCCATTCACAAGACAGTGGACATTTTTGAAAATGGCTCACGAGGTGGAACTTTTCAAAAATGCTCTGCATCTCTGTCTCCGTGGAAACGTGGCGGCTGAAGTAAATAGTTCTTCTGCATGTGTGAGAAGGATGACAACACCAACAATGTTTTCCTCTAGAGTGGCCTGACTGCCAGTTCATATTATCCTGGGACTTGGTAGTTTTCTCATTTTCCATGTAAACGGACATCATTTTCAAAACAAAAACAATGCGTTTTCACTTGAAACGTTGCCTTAATGCATCTTAAATTCAGGTTTTTAGCAGTGTGAAAACACCACAATATGCGCATTAGTGTCTCTTGTTGACGATCGTCTTCACAAAGAGAATGCTTCTTTGTTGTTGTCTCAAAAGAAATCGAACGCAAATTGATTGATTACTTGATTACTCTCAGATACCAGCCGGCTTCTGGGCGAAGCTGGATGTGGAATCATGTATGCTTTTCACAAACCGCCTGAATCCTTATTGACTTAATACACTGACTGAATTGGATGATATTCTTGGCACATGTGATCTCGAATTGAGAAAGAATTGAAAAGGGTGACACTGCGCCACTCGAGGCTACAGTGCTCCGCATCACTTTGGATAGAGAAAACATCTTTTGTGAAAAGAAATTCTGAGAAGTGTTTCTCTACAGTGTGCGCCAGAGCACTTTAATATCGTGTTGGGGTTTGCTTCACACTACGGTCAAATTAATTTCATTTAGAATGAAAGTACAGATAAAAATGATAAAACTGATGAACCCCCACGAATCCCAATACAAGAAAATGTACATCATGCTTTTTTCAACTATTTGCTAATTTCTCAATGCAAAAACAGAAAAGAATTGAAACGTTACTAATCATGTTCCTCAGCAGCTATTTCAAGTCGTTTTAA
Organism: Blennius ocellaris; assembly: GCF_963422515.1. Classification (NCBI taxonomy): domain Eukaryota; kingdom Metazoa; phylum Chordata; class Actinopteri; order Blenniiformes; family Blenniidae; genus Blennius; species Blennius ocellaris. Next base: position 10,336,354 of record NC_137671.1, on the reverse strand, counting down.
ATGAACACCCCCCCCCCCCCCCCCCCCCAATATCTTAGCAATCAGCAATAATCTAGTTAGATTTTTATATATAATTTCCTTAACTACATTTTTGGGGTATATTTATTAGATTTTCAGGCATGCTTTGTTTCAGTTCATCAATAAATATTATCCAGAGCCACACAGCAGAATGATGCACATATAATACACAACAGTAGAGTCCAAAATATTCAATCCAGCCAGGCTACTGGGATCCTTAACCACGTGAAGATCTCCTTTATTCCACTGTTGTACTCAAAACAGCTCCTAACATGTTAACTGGGGATTATTAGATGAAATAAGATTGTGGTTTTTGACAGGAAGCAGCTTTATTCCTCTTGAGTTCTAAATATGAATGCATATACGTGTCTCTACAATGTCCCAAATCACATAGACTTTTAAAACTAGTGGCTTCAGCCTCTGTCTGGACCATTTCTAACGCCCTGATGCATTCAAAAAAACAGTTTTATCGGACTGCTTAATGCTAAATAATAACTTACAGTAGAAGGCGGCGGGGCGCCGGCGTGTGAGAGGAATGTTAGTGGCGAGCACCAAGGCCGTCGGCACCGGGGAACGCTTCCAGCTCAAACAACCAGACGGGCCGTGGAGCAGTAACTCTCCACTGACTTAGTTTGGAGCGTTGAGTGATTTTACAAGGAGCAGCAGTGGTGTGTGCAGCTTCAGCACCACGGAGAGCTCCTCTCCTCAGAGCGCAAACACTTGCCTGCCGATCCGGAGGCTGTCTCCCGACGCCGACTTTGAAAAAGCAACAGACTCACGCACAGCATCACTGGGTTTCAGGGTTTCAGCCCTGGACAGTAATTTATGATCTGCTGGAAGATGAAACACCTGGATGTTTTAGCATAGCAGATATTCATTTCCTTAGGGTTTGTATTGCGATTCTTGCACTTTCATGCACTGGTTAATAATATGTTCATGAGCTCCTTTTGGGGAAATACAATTTAAAATTGACATGTTTCTGATTTTAAAGACAGTAGAGTATTTAACATGAGAAGCACTTTTGTTTTCAAGGAAACAATGAGCCTGTTTGGTTGAATTTTGGGACACTTTGTTAAGAAAAGAAGACCAGTTAATGGAAAGAGGTACACGTTAAACCTCTAAATATACTTTACATTTTTATTTGTCATCTTTTGTGAATATTTCTAGTGTTTATCACTGAAAAAATTGTATTTCCCGAGAAACGATACAAGAAATATGATTACTTATAGGCACTGAATGGTGTCAGTTGCAACCAGGAACATTTTCTTTAATTTTAATTATATACAGAAATAACTGCTAATGTGACTGAGCAGGCAGCTATAAAGGCATTTTGACCACTATTGACAATCAGGAATATTGAAATACACACGTTAGTATGCTTAATAATTCAATTACCGGATTTATTCACATGAAGGCAGTGGTAATAATGAGCTTGTCTTCACAGGGTTTGAATCCTACAACTTACTGCTTCAAGTATATCTAGTCCAGGTTAACTGTAATTCCAGTTGGTTAATATGTATTAAGTAACAAAATAAAAAAACCGGCTGTGGAATTGTCAACACTTTGTGCAACTAATGAGTCTTTTCTCTGATTGTTTGAATCGAACAAGGCAATGATTAAACTAATAAATATTACAGCTGTAGGTCTAACACCAATTTAATTACTATTATGAGTTCCATATTCTGATTTTGATAATAAGTCATGCCAAACTATTTCAGCTACAAAGCAACAGGAATAAATGGTTGGAAAAAAAAAATACAAATGCTTGGGTCCATGTAAACTGAATATAAACTTTTTTCTCAAGAAACTTTAAACAGCAAAGTCGTAGAAACTCAAAATGAAAGCTATGGTCATATTTAATGTACATTTCTTATTATTCACATAGAAAATGGAGATGTTCTTGGGTCACATGAAGCAACACAGTATAAGTATATCGATACCAAAACACATTAAGTATATGCATTAAGAGTAAATGCAGTTATTTTAAAACTAAAAGTGAAAAGATAAAACCAATTGTTTTTCTTTGCACCATATACCAAAATTGCACAAATCTTTGTCTGTTTAGATTTATGTACACATACACATGAACATTAAAGTAAAGGCTAATGTGGTTAATATCAGCATGGTTGGCTCCAATGAGCAGAACAGCACTGTTTAAACTCAGTGCCTCCCACAGCTGCAAGATTTGTCCACATTTCTCTTCTAAATGATAAAGCAACATTGCAACGATATTCTATTTAGCTGCATGGTCATATAATAACATGTGACCTGAGACAGATAACAAAAGAAATATGTAGCTTGTTGACTAAATGATTATATGTGCCCTGCTGGTACCAGCATGTGAGCTGGGTGAAGCAGCAGACGACGCAGTGATGGATGATATCAGCAATTATAGATTCCCTAGAAACATCTCTACACCTTTAATAAAGAGACTTGTTAATGACCTTTACATATTTCCGACATGTTTCGAGGTCAGTCTCTCAAAGGACGCCTGATTAGTCCAATACAGGGAGAAATTAACATTGATTGCAGACTCACTACAGATTAAGTTCTAATTGGTAATCTCCCACAGAGGCAGGATCCTCCTCTGCCTTCATTTCCACTTCTACCCGTTCGCAGGGCGTTTACTTTTCCAGAGTAAGCTCACTCCCAAGGAGAACTAATCATAATCAAGACACACCGAATTACTTTAATGATGGGTTGAGAATCCAGAATTTTAAATCACGCCGTTGTGCCACAGCCACTAAAAGTCCAACAGAACATTATTTTGTTCTTGTCACCAAACATGTTATGTTTGACAAACAACTGAACGAGTGCACAGATAAAAAAAAAAAATAAAAAAAAAAGTCAACCTCATAACTCAAAGGTGTCAACATCACAGCTATGCCTATAATATTTATACTTCAGTGTGAGATTCTTTGTTTTGGGGTGGGGCACACACACATTCAGTGTTTCCACACACAGCTGCATGCACACGCTCTCCACCATTTGTTAAAATGATTCATGAATAGCAGGATTGGAAGCTGATGACTCGTAGCAGCCTGGGTGTCAACCCAGGTTTCTCCTTTCCCTTATTCACAGCTTTACACACATACACACCGCCGCCCCACCATTCATATTCACTTCTGTGTTATCCATTTTCATTTGGAAAATTTATATCCTCCCCTGAAGCTCCTGGGCCCCTCCTTTAAATCCATAAGTTGATTCACAGCTGATGCAACCCAGTATTGCTGTTGTCTTTTTTTTTTTTTTCCTTCTTCTTTTTTCTTCTGATGATTGGTGGGCTACAGTTTTATTGCTGGGGTGTGACATATTTTTCTCTGGGTTTGTTGGCTTATTACTGGATCGACTGTAAATCCTCACTATGATAGGCAGAGGATCATCACAGTGCTCCAGAGTCGAGATAGAAAGGTATGACAGAAGGGCTGGACACTGCTATGATGTAAATAACCTCACAAACACACAAACATTGAGAACTTACAGCTTTCTTTGAATGTGTTAACGTGTGTATAGGCCATTTGAATAATCAAAACGCCAACAGTAGTGTCAAATTATGGGAATGTGGCTGAAAACTCCTGTGTCGCTTAATTAAAAATGCAACTTTGCCAATGGTGTAAACAGCTGAAACTGACAGGTAAAACAGGTAAAGTTGGAATCACGCACACACGACTTAATTTGTGTGCCAATATTTGCTTATAGATTCAGTTGTATGTCTCATATTTACTCATTTCACAGATGTTCTTCATACATGACAACAGTACAGATGGTAAATATTGTATGGGACAATCTTATACATAATTAGATCTTGTCCTTCTAAAGAAAACATTTAAACACCGTGTCTTGCATTTGTTTTGTCTCAATGTTTCTGGCTTTTAAGACGCTAATAACTTCTGTTGGATAGTGACAGCATCAGGAAATACTTATTTGCACTTTTTTGTTTTACCAGACTTTTTATGACAACAACTTATTATCACAACAAATGAAAACCACAATACTACCTTTGACGTCAGTAAAAATTTGGCATGCAGTGAAATGTGCCACTTAAGTATTGAGCCGTCCAGTCCTTTCAATTCTAACAGCTGAACTGAACTTGACAGAACAATTGATTTGATTGGTTTTTGCTGTTGTGGGGCATTGTTAGAACATTCAAATGGTGATTCGAAATCAGATGCAGCACAGAGAAATTTGACTCAAGTAAGGTTCATTATAGTGACTGAAAATTGTGCCATAGTGTGATGTGATTGGCTTCATAAGGTCTAGTGATTATTTTAGGTTCCCGTTTAAAAAGAAAAAAAACTGAACAAAATTAGTTTTTGTAGTTATGTCAATTTAGCTTAATGTTATATAGTAATGCACTTGTCCCATGTAATGATTCCGGTATGTATAAACACACGCACGCACACACAAATTTTGAATGAAGAATCAATTGTGGTTTTTTTTCGTTTCAGAACCTTTTACCTTTGACCCCGAAAAAAAACTGAAGGAATTATTTTTTTGGCACCAAAGAGGAAAGGCGGTCAACACTAAATATGTCAGTCCAGACTACAAATCAAGGAGTAATTACTCAGATGTGAAATGCAACAAGCACACTGAGACAAAATCAGCTCACTATCATGTAAACAATTTTGGATTTCTGACAATATACAGAAAAACGTGTTCATGCGCTAATCTCCAATAGGTTGGATTATTGCAACAGTGTGTTTACAGGCCCCGCAAAACAAATCTGCTTGACAGCTGCAGCTCCATAGTCCAAACAACACAAAGATGGTGGATCACATCACACCTGAACTCAGTTGTAGAATATGAAACATCCAGACCCTGGAGGTCCTCAGCGTTTCAGAGTCAGAAGCAAACAAGGTGAAGCAGCTTTTAGTTCCAATGCTGTTCACCCGTGGAACAAACTGTATAATGTATCTTTGTAGATCACATTCCTCATGTCTGAATGTTGCTGTATAAACTAACAAACCTTGCTTTTCTTTGAAGATGCAAAGTTAATTCCAGCTAACTAATCTTGTTCTCTGCTCCTTTCATGAAGTGCAGTTTGGCAGATTGCCAACAGTTCTGCAAATCAGGGACGAATGTTGCAGATAGGAGCCAATTGAACAACCACATGAATGATGAATGAATGCTCCATACATCATATGAAACTTTCATTGAAACAAACATTTTGTACTTACAGACATGCTCCCTGTGCTCCATGTGGAGGTAAGCCAGCTCGTGCACACTGCTGCTTCAGTAATTCAAGATGGCGGACTGCAAAACTACAGCTCCCCAGCAGGTCAAAATTCAAACTCCACAATCACCTGAGGCTATATACATTATCACCACTAGGGTGAAAACGTTATCTCATCTGAGAATGTTTGGAGGATGATTGTTTTACACCTGACAATGTGTAATGTGTTTGAAAACAAATCTCTTTTGTTCCAGGTCTGTGAAATATGTGCTCTCATACTCACATATCTGATATTACACAGAAACTACAACAAGGGGAAAACTACAATATTTATTTTAATAAAGGATTGATGATCTGACATGTCTTTGGTTGGAGTGAGTGGATTCAGAGTTTGGGAAACTTTGTCAAGGTGACTTTGCTCAGATCAGATCTCGGTGTGACGACTGTGCAAACATGTTCACACACTTCAGGGTGGTGTTTGCGAGACTGATTGAAGTGTTTTACCAAACCATCATGGTAAAGAGTGAGGACAGCGCTCTTAAATTGCATGTCACTTCAGTTTCATCCCTCACCGTCGTGCGTGGGTGACGGGTAGTGACCACAAGGATGAGATTTTGGATATGTCGAAATTAATTTCCTTCAGAGTGTCTCGGGTGACTCTCAGGGGCAATTTAAAGCAGCTCAGATATCTGGATGGACCTTGGCGTTGAACTGCTGCCTCTTTGTAATAACGTATCAGGATCCGAGGCACTTCCCTACGGAGGAATTCTGGGCATGTTCTACTTAGTGGAGATCTCCAGGCAGAACCAGAACATGGATAAGGGGTTGCATATCTCATCTGGCACAGGAAGGCATCAGGATTTTTCCAAGATATTCACCCTGCCAGCATTAATGAGATAAAACCTGCTGATTGTTATTCAATCCAGAGTTAAGAATCAAAATTTATGTTGGGATTTTATTGGATAACTCCTTTATGCTGTGCTCCAACGACTATCTGCACAGCAGTATGTTACCTAAAAGGCTTCATTTGGTTGAAGGCAACACATAAAGAAAGAGGAGTGAGTAGAGGAGAAGTAATGAGTCAGGCAGCCCCGAGCATCAAAGGAGGAGGCGGGAACAGAAAGGCCCATAAAGTCTGAGATTGATGGAGTTTTTTAATGTGTCCAGAGTCACATCTTGTTAAGGGCCTGTGTAATTCCTACCAGTGCCTTTGGGATAGTATCACTTCTTCAAATCAAACTTTAGCTTTATGACAGTGGAGGAGGGATCAGAAAAGGGCATTATGGCTTTAATGACTCAAAGGCCGATGCTTGGAAAAGGCAGGTGTTCTCGAGACCTTTTTTTTTTAAGGACCAATTGTTGAACATACCTCTACATCCATACATAAAAATCAAAACTAAGCCACCTGAGCTCCAGGGGTATCAAACTTATTTCAAGTTTAGAAACCACATATAGAATAATTCACACCTGAGTGGACGGAACCAGTAAAATGACAGCATAGCAACCAGTAGATTACAACTTTAGATGTTTCCCCTTTATTTTAGTGTAACTATGTACATGTACTTGTACATGTACCTGGACAATAATTTTAAAAAATCTCATATATTTTAGACCACTTTTATACGTTTCACGTAAAAACACATTGTTTTGGCATTTTAATTTCGTGTTTACAGGGCAAGATTTTGAAAACGTCATGGAATGCTGAAAATTATGTTTTTATGTAGGGAAAAAAAAAATCTTTCCACCTTTTACACAGACAAGAGTCGGAGTGTTTTCAAAAAGTTCTCCCTATTTTCTAAAAGTTTCGGTTTCAGTGGCTCCGAGCATCGTTGTTGTGTAAACTTTTTCACTTGAAACTCCTTCAAACAGGGCCTTTGTTGTCTCTTTTCTAGAATGTTGCCAACATGCAGAGAGACAATGTAGTCTTTACTTACTTTACTGCTTTGCAAGAGACGCACTAAGGCGTGTCCTTTGCTGTCCTCATGAAATAGAATACCATCTACAGCGGGTGAAATTGGGGTCAAAGCAAAACATCACAATAAACATAAAGTGGCATATAAAGAAAAGTGATGAGCAGGCACTAATCTCAAATAACCTAAGGTCTCGTATTTGCATGGGAGAAAATGCAATTTACTCCTAATGTATGCATGTTTGTACGCTCTAATACCACACACACACACACACACACACACACGAACACAATGAAATGTCACTGGTAATGGTCTTTTTCAACTTCTTTGACTGTGACATTTAAAAATCTTTGGAAAGGCAAGGCCAGTTCGCTCCGGGGTGGCACAGAGAACAGTGAAACCAGCCACACTATTGTTTGTAATTTTAATTGCTAATTTGATAGCAAGGGACAAGATTAGATTGGGGGTTTAATTTTTCAAAGGAAATGAAAAATCAGTTGGAAATCCAGGGGAATCCAGTTCTGCCATTCGATGTCAGTGTTTTTCTAAGCTGCATCGACTGTGGCACAACACGAAATGACTCAGCAGAAATGGAGGGGGGGGGGTGCAAGCAAAGTGAGCAGCTATCCGGAGATGAGCTTCCATTCCAAACTTACATCTGTATCCCCCAAACCGAATCAATATGAGCAAGAAAGGGCAAAAGAGACACCAAGCGTAGTGAGCGAGAGCACAATTGAATCCTCGCTTATTCGCAAAAGATCCTAAAATTCTGCAGTTCCAACAAGAAAGAGAGCACATGAAAGTTTCCCTGTTCATTTCTGTTCTTCCCACAAAGCTCGGGACTTTTGTCTCTACAGCCGTGAGTCAGCAGCGCGCTAAGCCGACGGAGTGCCAACCATCCACCGAGCCCACCAGACCACAGGGGGAGGATGAAAACAGTTTGAACAAAAATGGTCTTGAGCAAAGACCATCATGTTTCCGCCTGTCAGGTCAGGAGTTGAGCAGAGCCTTAGTCTTAAAAAATAATAAGTGTGAGCAGGAAGACTCAGTTATCCCAAAATTAGAAGAAAAGGTTAAACTGCAAATAAAAACAAAAACTTGAATAATACAAATACAAAATTCAGCTTGTTTTCGCTGTTCTGATTTTGCATAAAGCATACAACACATCCTGGGCTTATTCAACTTGACCAAAGTTAACAAATTCTTAACAATTTAGATCACACTCATTTAAAATGACCTTTTTTTTTTTTGAGTGTCACCGCAGCGTTTGGAAATGAAACACGAGTGCAGGTCCTACAGCACGATCAAAGACTGATTACTTGATAATAGAAGTAGCGGTAATTAGTAGTGTTTCATAACAAACCGTAATGAGAGAGCTATTTCAAAATCTCATCTCAAATATGAAATTAGAGCACACCATGAGGAAAGACCGAGCTGAATATTTCACCACTATCTGCAGCCCTTTGAAGTTATCTGATTTCATGAGGAACAGAATTGGCAGGGAGATTAACATCTTAAACTTGTTTTTTTTTTTGTTTTTTTGGAGGGGGGGGGGGGGGGGTCGCCAGATTAACACCCGCATCGTATGAAATATAGACCACTGAAGCTCACAAAGGCTATGATGGATGTAGAGAACAGCTCGGATCATATTTTTCATCGCTGACACCCACAAGTATTCATCACAGCTGAGTGATTAGAGTTTTGTGATTTATAGACGTTATAGTTTGAATGTTCCCGGTGTTCCTCTACAGAAGCAACGATTGGTTGATTGAACAGGTCCTGGATAGGAAAATTGATTGTCAATCATTTTGATTACTATCCTCTGCTCTCGGGTTGTTAAATCAGTCAAACTGAATCACAAAGACGATGGCGGCTGTGGTTGGTCGACTCTACTACGTCACGGGGCCTGATAAGAATCTCTACATATGAACCAGATGACGGTGTAATAAATGTGCACTTTATTGGAGAAGTACTGGTAAATTCAATAGTGAACAACCCTCCGCCCAGGCGCAGGCGAAAACTGAATAGTTTTTGCATTTCATTTCAGGAAAAAATCTGCGTCTGCACCGTAACATTTCTAAAACAATTGTCGGGATCCAGATGATGACGAAGTATTTGCTACAACCACAGTGTGCACACATCAGAAACACTGACTCCCTGATTGCCACTTTCATTTGAAAATGTAGACACGGCGAGTTTGTCTTGGTGCGACTCAAGTTGCACATCTGGCGTGAAACCAACCAACTTCCTTTGCGGCTGAAAGAAAATCACACAGAATCGCCCCAGTTTACAATGGATCCGGCCTCGTCAGATGTGCAGAACAGAGACTGGACTAGCCAAAAAGTATGGTGCGGCTGTACAACATCCAGAACAACAATGTCTGTGAAGCACTTTCCCTGGATCATTGGCAACTTCATGAATAGCAAAGCCATGGAAGCAGAAGTGGAATCATTTTAACGAGAGAGAGATTTGTGAGGAAGCCCTACAAGCAGGTTGGAAAAGAGATTATAATAGAAGCACGACAGAGATTTCTAAACATGATACAGTTAAAGTGTTTCACTTGTCGGATAACACAGATATGGGAGGGATTCATTTCGAGAGAGGATTATCAAACCATTCACCGTGGATCCAGACCTTAAAGCTATGCAGGTGAAAAGTATGGCACAGAAATAGCATAATCCACTCTCAAACATTGATACAGTTGCAGCAACACACTATGATGCTGATCTCTTCCAACCTCACCAGAAGGGAAGAAGAAGAAAAAAACAAGACATGGATCAGAGGACAGCAAAGGGAGCAAGAGAGGTTAAATGAACAAGAAAGGCTGATAGATGGCACACAGGCGAACGAAAATACAGCCAAGTATGCGGACAGATAGAAAATGTACCAGAAAAGAAGTGTAACTGAATAACAAGACAAGAAAGTAAAAAAAAAGGAGAAGCGTCATCACTGATTTAATGCTGATGCAAGCATTTACTCCACTAAGCCCTCTGCCATCGACTTCACAGCCAGGGAGAATTTTTATTCAATGAACAAGTTATTCAGCACAACCATTCACCGTGACCATCTTGGCGAGGGTGAATCAATTAAAGGTAAAAAACAAATCTTGTTTAATTTAGCCTGGCCAAGCCCTTCAACGGGTTCTTATGTTAAATGACGTTAAGGGTTTGAATGAACTGCAGATGATACTGACGATGATTAAATGAGAAGGGTTTTCTTCAAGCAGATATGTTGAAAGTTTGGTCGCAGCTTCAGAACTATCAGAGCTTCACGACTGCTCAATCACATGAATGTGTATGACCACAGCTTGATTTCATATTCAAACCTTTTCATCTAAAGTTTTGTATCTAAAAAAATGTTTTGTTGTACGAAAACCTCATTGAAATAAATATAGTTTTATCTAAATGTGATTTGAAGGTAGATATTTTATTGAACTAAATTGAGGGTAATAGCTGATATGAACCTTATGATAAATAGGATTAAATAGTGAGTACTTTTTCACGACAATATTTTTATTTTGGAATGTTCATTCGACATAATAGTTACACATTTGTTGGCTTCTCGCCTGAAACAAGCAAGCAGCAAGAATCTCCAGAGAATGTTTGAAGGCTGTTGTTATTGTTCTTAATCATTAACATGATGTCAGTCTCTGTACTGTTATTTTGTCTGTCAGTTTCTGTATTACTATGAAAGTTTATGTCGTGTGTTTAAATGTGTAAATTGGTTGGTTGGTTGATTTTGGAGCCTTTCTGTGTGGATGTTGTTTGTTTCTGATTTGTTCCCAGGTACTGAAGTTAATCCCAGCTGGCTGTTGGCGAAACGTTTGGTACATGAACTGGTACTTGGACAGGTTGTTAGTAAACATAGAGACACAAATAACCACACACACAAACACACACTGCCTTCACACCATCTACCATTTGCAAAGTTTCCTAAACTGATCAATATTGAAAATAAACAGGATACATTGGCACACGATTTCATGTCAGTCAGTCTGAATTGTGTCCATAGTGTGCAGAGTGAACGCAGAAAATGAACGTCACCTACAGTCGCTCTGTTTTTCTTACTTTCTGAGTTTCTTGTGAAGTGTAATATGTTTCTGGGCAAAATGAACTTTCTTCTTGTTCGAGAAAACGAGCAAATTTCTTTGTTCTTGGGAAGGATGGATCCACCTTTAACCACAAGGTTATGAAATTCATATTTGTAGTTAGTGTGCCTGGAAATGTGTGAAATTCCGGGAAGAAAAATATCTAAGAGAGAAACACAGATAAGTACTAAAGGTAAGATGAGGTTATGTGTGTCACTGTAGGAAAACAAAACAAAAAAAAGAGTAAAGTAATAGAAAATATATGTATGAGCGAGTGACAAAAGTCAGAGGGACTGATGCGTGCTGAGAATGACTGAGAATGAAGCTGGACACTGGAAGCGGACATAGGTCAAGAGCAAGGAGAAAAGAAAGAACACAGGATTGACAGTGAATAACAAGGAAAGAAGAACTACGGTGGAGGAAAACAGAAAAATGACAGAGAATGTCAGAGATATATGAAACTGAGACAGGGTGGAAAAAAATGGAAGAGAGGTAAAAATTTCGAAAGGATGAATGAGAGAGAGGAAAAATACTGATGGAATGGTCGAGGACCAAAACAGCGGTCGAAGCCAAAATGAGAAATACAGAATGGAGGGGAAAATATCGACAGAAGGGGTTTTAATTGGAGGACTTGTAGACCCGTTGACGGTGTGAAGTCGTCTGTTGTATACAGAGTTGTGCTCGATTGAAAACAAAAAGACAGAAATATATAAATAACCACATAAAAGGAACTCAAAGAAAGACAGAAAAGTGGATACAGCAAAAAGGGATGGAAAGAAATAACAACAGGAAGACCGGGGAAGCAACATTTGATATAAAAAGTTCATTTGCTGAATTTCTTTCATGTGTAAAAAGATCAAAATAATCCAACAAACAACAACAACAACAACAACAACAACAATAATAATAATAATAATAATTTAGAACCATCAACTATGCATTCAAATGTACAAGAAGTACAGTTAGTTATTGGAAAAAGATTAGATTAAACTTAAAAACTTAAAATTATGCACAAATATGCCCCTTCATACAAAATAAGTGCAAATACTACTATTACTTCCCCCAAAAGTAATAATAATTTCTCAAAAATGACCTGAAGTATTTCTCTAATCATGTGCACTGATATAGGAATTTGTCTCTGGGAATAAGCCAGGGGACGTACAGCCCAATTTTATCTTGAGTGGGCAGGACCAGTAATATAGTGCTTTGATAACCTTAACATTTCAACTTTAAAGTTTTATTTTGTTGTGACGCAGCATGTACGTGTTGAAATGTATACATTTTCGCAAAAATTAAATCTCATAAAGTTGCGAAATACAGCGACACATCCCAAAAAACAAACTATTGTATGAGTGCATCTTTTTTTTAAATTCACCCTGATAAAATAGCTTTGAGCAAGGTACCTTTTGTGGCAGCATCACCGATATCTCAGCTTGGATCACGGTGTTGTATTGTCTTTGTGTCCACTACGCTGAAGAAATTTGATGAAGAAATCAAATCTGTTTTCTTTGACGTAGAAAAAAAATAGCAAACAAAGAATATACCCCAGTTAATAAATGGGTTAAAAATGGTGGCCAGCATCAGTTTGAGATTTTTTCTTTTTTATGCATCAATATTGTAATAATCTGAGAATATTTTATCTGCCAAGCTGAAGTTTTAGGTCAACTGTCTCCATTGAGCAATGGTATAAAAAAAGCACTTAGTAGCTCTGCAGTAGTTGGACTTGGCTTTTGTGGATGTGTTTGATTAGACAGCAGCTGGATGGAACTTGCAGGAAGGAAAGTCTTCCTAGAATTCTGTATGTCAGAATTACATTTTTTTAACCAGCAGCTTGTAGGGACTTAAATATTTACCTCCTCATATAATGGTCTGAAAGTGATTTATTTGCCATTAAACATAACCAGCTGTGATAAATATTGTAAAGAGAGCCGCGGGTTTATGAGTGGCTCATGATAGGTGGTGCTTTCTCAGTGGCAATTATCTTGCAAGCAGGTCTTGTCTCAAAATATCTTGCAGATAATGGCTCTACAGTTTCAAAAAGAGAGAAAAAAAGAGTAAAATAAATACTATTTTCTTCTATTTCATTGCATTTACAGCCTGTTGTGGAAGCACAGGTTCAGCTGAATGTGAGCAAAATAAATCGGTGGCTTGGTCTTCTACATTATTACAGACTTTGAAAGTAATGAAAAAAAGGTGAAGAGATTTTTAGATGGTGTTCTGGAAGATGTGCAAACTTCAGTTTGGCTCCATAAATTCTTTGGAAACCCTTTCAGAATGAAAACAAATCAAACTTATACGAGGTTCAGGCTTGAGAAATGTGCAGATGCAACAAAGCTACATTACTGAACTACATTTTTGTCTTTATTATTTAATTGTAATTCACTTCATAACACACATGCGGATTCCTGTGTTTTGTTACTATTAGAGCCTTTTTTTATATTTTGGTGGACTATGATGATGTAGCAGCTGCATGCTAATCTCACAGTCATCTAGTTCAAGTCTTGGGGAATTTCTATGGCAAGTTTGTGTGTTTTTCCTGTCCATACATAGACTTTTTTCTTTTTAATTGACTATTAAAATGAATGTGAGTATCTGTCTCTCTGTCTGCCCTGTGACGGATTTGGTCATATGGTCTGCTCCAGCTCCGGCAACCCAAAAAACATGGATGAAGTGATATGGAAGATAAATGGATGGTCAATGTCTGTGAGGAAAGTCAAGTAGTGAATGCATGAAAAAGAAAAGGCTTGGTTAGTTGCTTTCTCTGCAGACATTCCCAACTCTTTGAGGACAATTTGACGCTGAATACAAATTTTCCTCTCTGCAGCTTTGGATTCTTAATCTCCAGTCCTGCGTTTTTACTATTCATCCTCTTTTCATTGCGACATATTTTTAGTAGCTGGTGTTGCCTTTCATGTGCCACACTTGTTGAGTCTGACACTTGTTGACTTCCCTTGCTACATCTCTGTGGGGGAATTCCCTTGCCACCTGAAGGGCCTTCCCATTATTCTGGAGACTCAAGGGAACATTAGATCACGCTTTCAAATAAACGAGTGAGAAGAGCAACATCCTCCCGGGCTGAACAGTACTCCCGATTCAAAAAGGACAAATACATATAATTATATAATTGTGATTATTATCAAGTAACATGAAGCATACTCACAGAATCTCGATGATGTACACGCTCTTAAATTGTGTTTCATTCTTTTCACTGGTAAATCAAAAAATCCACGGCAACCAAGGTGACTTTTCACGAATTGGGAGGGTCCGAGTACAGCCAATCAACCTCTTCTCCTTTCCCCTGCAATTATGAAAGAAAATTGCATAAATCTTGATGGAGGTGTTTGACTCTTCTTCTGTGTCCTTCACACTTTCTCAATGTGTTTTAAAAAAAAAAACTTGCTGTTTCCATAGAGACACAGTTACTGCCAATACAACTCCTGGTCAAAGAGGTAGGAGATGAAAAGAAATAACAGGTCAGTCAGTCATGCAGAGTTTTTCTTTTGTTATGCCTCAGAAACTTTACAAAAAAAAAAAAAAGGTGTGAGAAGGTCCATGACCTTGCTTTGGCCTCTAAATCATTAGAAAAGAAAAAAAAAAAAGTAAGTTGCAGTGAGAGCGGAAGAAATTAAATATACATATATACACAGTAGTGCCCGTGGTAATCGGAGCACTCGGGGCAGTAACCCCCAAAGTGGAGGAGTGGCTACAGCAGATCCCTGGAACAACCTCGGACATCTCAGTCCAGAAAAGTGCAGTACTTGGAGCAGCAAAGATACTGCGCAGGACCCTCAAGCTCCCAGGCCTCTGGTAGAGGACCCGAGCTTGGAATAGAAAAACAGGTGACTGCCCGCGGAGGGCGAGAGGGGAATAAAAAAATAAATAAATCAGATATCATATATATATCATAAGTCATACATATACAGGATTTTTTTTTTATATAATACATATGTATTACATACATATGTAATACATTAATAATACATTTAATACATTAACATGTCAGATATTAATAGTGCTCAATGGTATGACACAAGCAGTGCAGTAAACAAGATCTTGAAAATATGGTGGAATCTGGTTATTGAACGCTTTATGTAGCTTCTTCACATCAAGACTACAATGTAGAGCCATACCGAAGAGTTTTAAATGTTTTCTCTGCTGCCAACAAAGATAAGTCAATATGGTCCAAATATGACCTTGTCTGTTCATCCTTGCCAATGCAGTAAAGTATTTGGATCAGCTGGGACCATTTCAAAGAGTTATTGGGACAGGCTGAAAATAAAGGAATACAATCGTTCAACCTTTGAAGTAAAAAATCTCTTCAAGCCCAGACATACTTAATCTTGAGAATATTAGCCATGTTGTAGAGACTGGCTTAATGACTCTGAGAAAATCTGGGGAACAACCGATTTGTCTGCCTGATCAAGGTCCTTTAAAAAAAAAAAAAAACACAGTAAAAAGGGACTGTTGGTTGAAAATGTTGATAATGAACTGAATGCAACCAAAATAGAATGAAGCAAATACATTTAGATCAACAAAACCATAATATAAACGGGTCAGTTGGATTCACCTTTTAATGGCAGGAGAAGTTTATGAGTGAGCATTCGAAGCCTGGCTTTACTTGAAACACATTTATTTAAGAATATTCTATTTTGCCTGGTCTTCTGGTCAAATAGCTAACTCGGTGTATGAAGAGAAAATTAAATTTCTCCTCCCACAGCATTAACTGACACTGGACCAGGAGGGGATGGTACATCCCCAACCTCCCTCAGCAAATAGCATATTCTTTGGCAATTCCTCAGTCATTTCAAATTGCTCAACAACACAGTGAAAATGAAAAGGCATCCCACAAAACTTGAACCCCGGAAGTCTGCAAGGGGGATTAATCTTCTAGCGTGTAAGTCTTCCACACGCACTTGAAACAACTTACGTTGCCTCCCGTTTCAGTCCCAGAGGAGGCTGGCTGGCAATCAGCAACTTCCAGACGTCACTCCCTCTTTCACACACACACACACACACACACACACACACACACACACACACACACACACACACACACACACACACACACACACACACACACACACACACACACACACACACACACACACACACTGTGGAAAAATGAGCCAAAGGCCTGGTTAAAAGTCTGACAGCACTTATGTGGGTAAAATGGCTTCACCTGCTGTTGAATCGGGTTGACATCTTTTTTTTTTCTTTCTTTTTTTATACACAAGCGTTCCCCACTGTTGCATCAGTTCCCAGGGTCACTGTGCTCTCACATCAACACAAGCGGATCCAGCAGAGCATGCTGCGTGAGTGTGCACCGGAGCTTTTCTTACGCGTGGCGCACACTTGAAGAGAGCACGGATGCGTTCGACCTCGCCTCGATCGCACACCAACAATCTGTGGGCATGAACACGGAAATGTATTCGCCAGAGGTTTGGCAAAGGCCTCGACTAGAGCACCATGTGTTGCTCGCCTGCTGCACTGCATACATATATTTTGTTTTCTGGTATTAATTCCACGTCTGTCCCGTACATACATTGCATAACATAGCAGCATTACTTGGATTTTCACTGGAAAATGTGTTTTAATTTAATAAAGAAAATGCTGAATTGAAATGTCACACTAAAACTACTGCATAAGGATTGATAAGAAAGGGCTTGAATCACCATGGAAGGCTTTTTATTGAAGATGATTTACTGTAAATTACAGAGCTGACGTTGCACTTGGTGCGAGTTAACATGTGGTCCTTCCATCATGACACCGGCTGCTGCGTCAGCCACACGGGGTGATTCAGCTCAGGTGCGATGCAGGAATATATCTTTTCCGCCTAGTTTGGCGGATAGTCTGACGCTTTACAGTAAATGCAACGGGGGTTAGAGGAAGCTTCCGTCATCCTGACGGAATGACAGACTGTGTGTGCGGTTCAAACGAAGAGCAATACTGAAAAACGAAGCTCTTGTGAAAATATGGGAAACTTCTGAATGATATATAACATCAAAGTATCTGTAGTTTCAATGTTACTGCGAACAAAAAAGTTATTTTATGAGGTGGTAACACTGACTTCTTCAGAAACCTCTGGAATATTTTGAATATGATATGGGTACAGGCTTATTTGCAAACCTGATTTGAATTTCAAACGTGCAGCTATGAGGATGTGAGTGCAACTCTGTTCCTGGTCCCTGCTCTCAATGTGGTAATAAACACGAGATGCTAAAGCCATGTTGTTACGTTCCGCAGCTGTTCCACAGCAGAAGTTCATTTTGGCTTTATTGTGCTGCACACTTACTTAAAAAGTACATTTTTCTATCTCCTGCATATGAACTCGTAGCATGGCAAGTATGAAATATATTAAATTTCATGCACCGGGTTATTTTTCAGACAGGTTGTAAGGTAGGTATCAGAAAATTTACCGAGGTGAACAATCGTGATAAAATATGTTGTTTTGTTCTCCGGGTAGAAGCGTTTGCTGGTGGCTGTTGTTTTGAATGTATGACCGCAGGCATCCTGAAATAATATATAATCCAGGGGTGTCATACACAGAAGTGTTTAACCAAAAATGTGGACAAAACGTAAAACAGCATCATTGGTAAACCTTCAGAGGGATTTTTAGTAAAGAAGAATTTGTAGGGAGCTGGCAGATAATCACCATAAGGGAAGAGGAAGTCCAAAGGGAGTCAGTTAAGCAAATTCTACATTTGCATATCGTCCCCCTGAGCCACACAGTCAGTTATTCACCTGGAACTTACATATTCAAACAAAGTAAAATATAAACTACACTACAGTATATCCTGAATCTGTCACCTCTCAGTGAAACTGACAAACAAGAAAGTAAACTGCAAAAATAATTCACATGCTAGCTGTTTATAAAATTACCCTTTTAAACCCCTCCACAATATACATATTTTAACAAGTATTTAATTCCTCCATATTCTATACAGCTGCATACAACTAGTGGGATTATTGTGGATTGAACAGGCCGCCAGAGATATTTTACTTTTCTCAAACTATGACTATTCCCACCATAAGGCTATAGCACTAACTACTTCACACCCTTTGACAATATATTAATGATTTATTTTCTTTTTTTAAGTGCAATTATGACATGCTGTGTTCATTGCTGTGTTGAGTGCAAATCATTAGAACCCATGCCCAGAGGTTCTGCCACTGCAACAGAGGAGACCAACAGCAAAACTGACAGAAATGAACTTTGAAGTCCATCTGCATGATGTCAGATTGAAAACTTTTTTTCAGGACATAATATATAGTCGCATGCAATGTGTGCAATTCAGAGACTAGACGATAAAGTAATGTTGAAATGCTTCAAATAATAAAAAAAAAAAACAAGTTAGGACTAGAGCCACTTGTCTAATGTCTAATTAAGAATAGCTGGTTTTTTGTGTGTTCAACTTACACATAAAACAACCTTTTTTTGTTTCTTTAAATACAAACTACTAAATATCCACCCTGTTAATGAGCTGGTCCCCCCCCCCCCCCCCCCCCCCCCAAGCACAAACCTGAAATAATGCTGGTCTGTGCTCAGTTAAAGATTAACCTCTTTCCGCCTACAATTTTACTATGGAAATACAATGAAAGAAAGAGGGGTTGTGCTATCGTACGTCACACTCGAATGGAAGAACAGAAACCCTGCGCTCCCTCCCTGGGACTGACTGTACTCTGCACCTCATCTCAGCAGGTAGGACCCTATTTTGGGTAAAATAAGAATCCACTCGCACATTTTTCATGTTAAATCCATGTGTTCATTCACAGATTCACAAATCTGTATTCCTAAGAGTGTCATTTTCAGTTTTTTAAACATGACACTTAAACGTGTTTTCATTGTATTGCCACTTTTTTTTGTCACTCCAGTGAAGATGGCTCTTTTGCTTCTCATGCTGTGTTCAGGTACCACTTCTTCTTATTGAAGTCGTCTTCATCGTCTGTATTTGGGGTTACTTCTGCATGATTTTGTTTATTTGTGCATGGATGAACTTGTTGCGCCTCTGAGAAATGAGAGCAAGTTTGATTGTTTTGTAGTCGTGAGATGTCATTTCCATGATGTTTTAGCCCGGTGCAACTTGATTCAGAAGTCTTTCTTTTTTCTTTTCTTTTTTTTACAGGACTTTTTCAAATAGCTACATCAAACCATCTACGGTTATTCGTTAAATTTGACGGCCACCAATCACGGGCTGAAGCACACCAAAAATGCAGAGAGATGAATGGAACATTACTATCTCTGTATGATCAAAAGGATGTCAATTTCACAAAGTGGAAGCTGGGAAAAGACCCAAATGACACCATTATTTGGCTTGGTCTTCATAAAAAAAAAGAACTTAAAGTTGCCACTTGGTCAAATGGTACCAACTTCACAACTCATTTACTGGAACAAGAAATTGGTGAAAACCAAGTATGTGGAGCCATTGCAAACCACGAGTGGACATTTTTTAACTGTTCAGAATCAAAATCTTTCATGTGCAGCAACGGTAAGTTCGAGTGCAACTTTATGATTCTGTTGTGGGGAACGGTGACAAAAAGCACCAAATACCTAGGAAAAAATCCAATGTATCAATAATTTAGGGACGTTGTGGAAAAAATAAAAATGTGAATTAGCCTGTGTCATTTATATTGCAGATAATAGTTTACCTTTAATAAAATGTATCTCAAAAATACTTTGCAAACTTTAGAAATTATCACTCCTAATTGTTTTTTTGACAGTCTAAATATAAGAGTTGCCCCCAGTGATGTAAATTCCGTCATTTTGTTTTTGCAGGGAATGGTTACGTTCTAATTGAGAAGGAAAAAAACTGGTGCCAGGCCCAATGGTACTGCAGGAGATACTACAAAGACTTAATCAGAGTCAATGGTGTTATACCACATGAGGTGAATGAAACAGGAGGGAATGCAACTTTCTGGACTGGACTCCTGCTGGATTTCTGGTATTGGGAAGACGGACGGTGTTCAACATACCGAGATTGGGAAATGACAGATGGACATGGACGATATGCAGCTTTGATGCAGTCAGGGATGACAAGATATGGGTGTGGAAATGTTGCCGGTGTGCTTTGCTCCAAAGGTAAAGAAAAAAAAAGTTAAACAAGGAAACTCCTAACACTGTGGCACCAAGTTTAAGTGCTTTAGAATTGAGCTGCGAACAATCACTGTCTTTTTTCATCATTGTCAACAAAGAGACCATAAAACAAAAAGTGAACAGGGAGCAATTGAAATTTAGCAGGAGAAAAACAATATGGACTAAAATGACTTTACAGCCCATAACAGACAGCACATGATAAAATTACTGTCTGCTTTATCCAATTTAGGGCTTTAGCATCAGCAGGTCACCAGTCCTTCACAGGCCAATCATGAAGAGAAAATGACCATACACACATTCACACAGAGCAATTTACAGTTTGTAATTAAAATTATGGAGGATTTTGGACTGTGGAATTACAGAAAGGCTAAACAGGAATATTTTTCACTCAGAGAGTGCAAACCACTACATCAAAGATCCGAGGCCTAACAATCATCAACATGGAAAATAAATGTGACAGGGCCAGGATTATAGCTTATATTGACTATGTTTCTTTAAAGCTTTAACAAGTCAGTTATAATGGTCAATTGAAATTAACTAATGTCTGTTCAACTTGTGTTTTCAGGCAATCACAGAGTCAAACTTATCCAAAGAAGGAAAACATGGGAGGGAGCCCTAAAATACTGTAAAGAAAACTATGCAGACATGCTGTGGATTGAGGATTTTGAGGACCAGAAAGCTGTTGAAGATGAGATAAATTACACACTGAACCATACCAAAGTCAAGGGTCCGTTTTGGATAGCTACGAGGCAGAGCCCAGTCTTTGGATTCTGGATTTGGAGCGACAGAATCGTCTCGTACAGCAAATGGATGGATGACCTCGTGCCCGAGAAACCCCTGTCGTACCAGTGTGGCGTCATTGACCCTGACCGGGACTTTAGATGGAGCGACGCAGACTGCTCAAGAAAGCTTCAGTTTCTCTGTGAAGAAGAGATTCATTCATAGAATCTTAAAAAAAAAAAAAAATCAGTTATGTCCTTTAAAACTTAATGCTTGATCATTGTTTTCTTTTAGTAAAAAAACATATTGTACGGTCCACCTTTTTACGTCTGATACAACTAGTCTACACTACTACCAATGCAAGTACTTGATGGTCACCAGCAAATCAATAAAATCTATTATAAACCTAAAACATTTGCAATTGTACATCTTACTAGTTACTTTGTGAGGATTAATTATGTCCTTGTAAGATCAATAAACACTTCTACAACTCTAATACTATGTTTATCCCATTGATTCAAATTAATAATGGCATAATTTCCAGATTACTACTGAAAACATATTCATCCAATGTGTATGATAAATAAATACAGTGGGGTGGAATTTACAGAGAGGGAAAAAATCCTATCCATTAATCTTTCATTAATTTGTTTGAGTTAATGTTTATTTATGCACAGCCATAACACACATCCCATCGAGCAAAGCTGAATGCATGTAGACATAACCAATAATGGCTGTGCATTTTTTTCATGGAGCCATGATGGAAATGTATGGTTTGAACAGTAAATATTAGAATATTGCAATCCTACAAGACCAGTGTTTACCCACACACGAAACAATATGATTGAGAAAGAAATCTTAGCATGGTCAGAATTTCTTTTATCTTTTTTTTTTTAACCTCTTTTTTTTTTACACACTTTTTAGTAAATTCAAATGTTTGATTTTATTGTAGTTAGATATTAATAATGTTCAAATATAAATGAGTAAAAAATATGTAAAAACTATAGAAAGAGGCAACGAATAATAAACAGTGCAGGCGTGTAAAACATTTTAGTTTAGGATCCATATACGCTCCCATTTGGACCAGACTGGTAAAATCAGTGCCACAATTACCTTTACATTTAAACTTTAAAGTTTCTCTTTTTTGTGTTGCGCAATATACGCGATGAAAATGTCTATATTTTCTACCGAATCAAACAATTCTTACTGAAAAAGACTACAATCTCAACATGAAGCCAATTTTAATGAAAAGTTCTGGTACAAGATACAGTGTAAATTCAAATAATAAGCATGGCTTTTATATTTTTACAATTTGCTTGGCGGTTTGGCGAGTCAGATCGGAGCATCTTCTGGTTTCAGCCCACAGACGTTATTGTTTGACGTCCCTTGAAAACATCACGCTCCATCAAAGGAGCGATTGAGGTGATAGAAAATGAACATGACACAAATGCAATGCAAATACAGCTTTTAAAAAGTGAGTTACGAGAAAGACAAGGCAGTAAAAACGTGGAGAAACAAGAGGGAAAAGCAAGAAAATGAGAAGTCTGGACAACTTCCAGGGCCATTATTCACACCGTGGGCAAACTTGGAATGAAGGCTCAATCCGTCACACCCTCACTCATCATTACAACTCATTGTGCGGCTCACTGTGCGTGTGTGTGTGTGTGTGTGTGTGTGTGTGCTCTCACATGTGTGTGTGTTTGCTGGCCTCTTGATCATTTCAAGGAAGCAGGCATTCTCTTGACTTGTGGCTCAGCTCACTTCTCTGACCATTACTGGATGTGATGTACGAGAGCGTGATCATAGCTCATCGAGAGGAGTCGGAGCTTCTCAGGAAACACACTTCTCCACGGTATAAATCACCAGTTACCGAGGACGCTCCTGACCTGAAGCCAAGTGCATTTCTTGTTGCAAAAACCGGCGAGCCTACAAGGAGGCTAAGATATGGCAGTAGTTTGGATTGAATGCCAGCTTTAAGTCTGGTGTTCATTCGACTGCTGCTGAAATGTAACAGTCAGCAGGAGTCAGCCAAATGCAACCTGCAGATATCCAAAGCTTAAATGTTGGATTGGCTTAGTCCCCCCTCGGCCCTGCCAATTTTACTAAAATGATTACACTGTATGCATATGGACCAAACGGTATGTGTGGAAGCAATCCCACCACTTTATCTTTCTAGTGTGCTAACAGAGAAACAGCGAGAAGGTAATTATTGAAACCAAAAGTACATTTCCCCAGGTTGAATCTGAAGGAATTATCTCATGATGTGTGCCAAATAATTGTCTGAAAAAAAAAAAAAAGAAAAAAGTTTTCACATCAGATTCTTTCTGTCAGTAAAATCTTGTCAGATGTGTGATGACTCCTCGGCACTTGAGGCCATTTCCGAATCTTGCATCCAATAGGAATGCAAATGCAGGAACCAACAGAGTAGCATGACGCACGTCAAACTCCTGAAAACTTCTGAAGAGTCTGGAAATAAGCCCCCTCTGCTTTGTTTTCATCAGAAAAATGTCAGATTGGATGGAACTCTCACATTCATGTTCACTGAAGGTAACACAAGTACTGAAGCGCGACTTGACTCATGGTCTATTTATCCAAACCAATATCTCCAAAATGAACCTTGGCCTGTACAATAAGTATTTGTAACTATGTATTTTGTATATTTTTGCATATAATTTGCATTCATTGGTCACAGAGGAGAGCACTCAGTGGCACTGTTGGTTTCAGGCGTCAAAAGAGTGAGAGAATATTACCATCAAAAACAAAACGAGCTAATAGTTTGAATTAATCTCTCTATTACTCTCTTATAAATGTTTTTTGCAGTTTTAAGATATAGCCTCTATCATGTGAAACCAGAATAACGTTCAGGGTGTTTTCGGTGTCCGTTTAAACAACTGCTACTGCAAACGCAAGTAGGAAACGGGGGAAAATGCCACATTTCTGAAATGATCCTACTGCGCATGGTCACCATGGTGCTGATAAATAGTTCTTCTTCACATGTGTGAGTAGATGGACAATAAAAAAAACAACGGTGACCTTGAAAGTGTCATGACTCTGTTCATATTATCCTGGACCTTGGTAGGTTTAGTTTAGATTCACCGGTAGTAACAATTCAACTTGGCACGTGTGTGAGCATGGTGACAATACAAAACAAACAACAATGATGCATTTCCCTTGAAACATTCTTTCCTATTGGTCCAATATAACAAATGCAATGTGTCCCCCCAAAAAAAGAAAATGACACTGCACAAATGCAAATGATTCATTTGTTCATGTGAAAAGAGCTGTTTGACAAAAGTTTTTCGTGAAGGCACTACATGATGACTAAAGAGAGCATAAGTGGTGTAAAAGTGAGACGAGGGGTCGGAGCCAGGGGGAGGGTGATGGTAAAAAAAAAAGGAGCAGATGGAGGGAGGGAAGGCGAGACGAGCACTAGGGCCTGTCAAGCCATTAACATCATGGTGCGAGCTCGGGGCTCCTGGAAACGCAAGGGATGAGTGGACGTATTTAGAATAATGCTCCAAATGTACACCTGTGCAATAAGTCAAAAACCCACCGCATCTCAAAGTGACAGCTTTGAACCAGACAGTCACTTTCTTTCTTTCTTTTCTTCTTTCGTTCCTTTTTTCTTTCTTTCGAGTGGTGGAAATGGTAGGAACCAGCAGATGGCGATAGTGCAACTTCACGGAGGCAAACTGCAGATGAACTCAAGTGAAGAAGAAGAAGAAGAAGAAGAAGAAGAAGAAGAAGAAGAAGAAGAAGAAGAAGAAGAAGAAGAAGAAGAAGAAGAAGAAGAAGAAGAAGAAGAAGAAGAAGAAGAAGAAGAAGAAGAAGAAGAAGAAGAAGAAGAAGAAGAAGAAGAAGAAGAAGAAGAAGAAGAAGAAGAAGAAGAAGAAGAAGAAGAAGAAGAAGAAGAAGAAGAAGGGAAACAGTCATCAGGGATGATGAGAGTAGTGGGAAACAATGTAGATGGATATAACCAGCAGATGGCAGTAATGTAATTTTATGGCTGCAAACTGCCAGTAAACCCAAAAGAAGAAGAAGCAGAAGAAGAAGACATCTTTGAAGCCTCAACATTAAATTATATAATACCAATGTGGCGTATGTGGGTTTGATAAGTGACTGTAAGAGGCTTCAAACTGACACTGGCAAAAAAAGCAGAAACTACATATTGTAATTCAGTAGTGTCTGTTGATTGGCTCCCTGGACGAACCTACCTGCGTTTGATAGCTGTATCACATTTCAAATAGGTTGGGAGTAAAAAAAACCAAAAAAAAACCGGATTGTGTCAAATCTAATTAGTTTAAGTGATAGCAGGTCAAGGAAAGGAGCGTCGAGAAGGCTGACTATTTTAGAAGTAAACATGAGGAGTTCACAGCGTTGTGAAGAAAAGCACACAGCCTAAAAGTGCAACAGCCTCATATTGAGTGACATTTTCCAACATAAAAAAACTTGGGTATTTCATCATCGGTGTTGCATAACATCATTAAAACATGCAGAGAGTGTGAAGCCTTCACCCTTCTTCACTATCTGGAAGTAACTGAAAGGAAATATTTCCAAATAGCTTTGATCTTTGGGGTGTCATGCAGCACCGCATCAAAAAAGAGAGACATAACTGTGCTGTAAAAATCACTACATGTGTTCAGAAAAACATTTTAAACTTGTCTGTGAATATAACTCAATGCTGGTCAAAAATTACTACAGGGTAAAAGACAGCAACTGGAGATGTCGGGGTGCGGGAATTATCAGTAAAACCACTTTCAGGGTTTTGGTAAATCTGTCTTAGCTTTGAGCTTTAAATGTTATTTTTGTTTGTTTTTTTAATCTTTCTGCTGTTTGATTTGGTAAAATATTTATGACAGACTTCCTGAAGCAACCCTGACATTTTTCAGAGTTACTCAGAAACTCTCACTGGTCTGCAGTGAGATTCAAACCAGCAAACCTTTGATGAAACTGGGTCCATATATTCGAAATTCACTATTTCCTATCGCTTAAACATTTGATGTTTAACAATTATTTCTTTCCTAAACATTCACTGCTGGCTGGAACTGACTTTTGTCCTGCTTTTCATCTTATTGTTTATTTGCTTACTTTCTTTCAAATTACCATACACTCTTTCCTTTGTCCAAGCTCACTTCATTCACTGTAGTTTCAGCTACTCATTGTGTTACTCAATAAATGCCCATAAATATGAGCGACATAAGGAAAGTCACAGTGTTCCTTTATTTCAAATTGATCACACTTTCTGTTACTACCCTAACTTTTAAAAAAAATTGCCTACCTGCTAATATTTCTCCCTCCTAAAAAGAAATTTCAATGACTTTTGAAATGGCCCAGCTCACTCAAGATGGAATTGGAGCGTTTGTGGCCCCTGAACTAAAATGCACCAGCTGGTGAGTGATTATTAATTCATTTGACGTTTTACACAACGTGCAACTGGTGTATTATTATCTCCATTGCTCAGTCGTTTGAGCAGAATGACACACTGTGCGTCACTGTGTTGCTCTTAGCCAATAGCCGTTACCGTGGCGACTCTCTAAAAGCATTTTTTTCTGTTTCTCTTTCGTTTGTTTCATAATATCAAACCAAACAAATGGCCTGGAAGACATTTTTTTTGCCCCTCTGGAAGGAGTCGTGCAGACATACACACGCTCAAGCTGGCTTTGAATGCGTGTGCAAAATAAGCCCATGCTGAGTATTATACAGCCAATGGTTTCAAGATGTTTATTATAATTGCTATTCGGTCACCACCGGCTACTGAAGTCCCTGCCCTTTGCTTCGGCTGTGGAGCGTGCTCATAATTAGTATTCCAGTCCGAACCCTAACAACCTTTCATGAGGTTTCAGCCGCTAATGGCTGATTTCACAATATCTGCATGAGTAATGGCATTTCAGACATGTTCAGCGTAGAGATGGCTAATTTACATTGGAAATTGGGAAATTGGCCATCAGAGCTGCCTAAGGGTCATAGTCGTATAGTTGATGCAGAGGTTGTGTGTGTGTGTTGCTTTTTTTCAAGCACCTTCTATTCTCTCACTAAACCTTTAGCCATTAAGACACTCAAGTTGGTCCCAACCCTCCAATATTCATCTTCATTATTGTATTCATTTATGCATATTTGTCTTCTATTTCCACATTTCTGTTGGTGTGCTTTGCGGGAAGTTGAGGTTAAGGCTCCCCACCAGAACTGTTCCACTATTACTAAACATTATTTATCTTCCTCCAGTACTTTTTTTTTAATGTAAAAAAAAAAAGGGGGGGGGGGGGGGCGGCGGCTACTGAACACTTCCAAAAGATAAACATTCAGGCTCAAATAGTCCAACTGTTCATTTGACAGCACGAATACAAATCCCATTTGCAAAGTTGTCCGCTGTATGTGTACACTTTAAAGTTTTAACAAGTTGCAGAGTGCCGAATTGTGTACATTTGACACCATGCATTCATTATCTTGCTGTTCTTATTTCAGTGAAAGCTTGTTTTATTTATTTTATTTATTTATTTATTTTTAAAGCAGAAACAAGCTTGTGAAAGGCAAAAGCCACCATCCCCTGCTGAATTCCCACAATTGTGTCCATGCAGTGACACATTTGGAGCATTCTGGGTGATATACTTTTTCAAACCATAAAATGCTCTAATAGGAAAAGAAGAGGTGCCCATGTGCTCCTGCACCCAAATAGTACATTGACAGTGCAAATCCAATATATATTTTTAATACTTTCTTGCATGGAGGACCCAGTCCAATAAATCCTGAAGCATGTTCGTGAAGAGACAAAACAATAAACAAATGCACAGTCAAAACATACACAAAACAAATGAATTGAGGCAGTTCTGCAAGCTTCAGTTGTATCTAAGATATGAAGCATGCAAAATCGCTTCAGGCCAAGCTTACGAGCTGAAGCAGGAGTCATTATTCAGCACGTTTGGACCAGCTGGTACAGTTAAAAATAAACCATAACTAACTATAATTTAAAAGGAACAGAGATGGAATGCTGCTTTTCTGTAAAAGGGATCAATGTATAGAACAATATAGACAAGGAATAAAAATAATTTCACAAGCAAGATATTAAAAACTGATCAAAACCAATATATTATTCAAACACAAAGACATTGAGAAATAGTATTATTGTCTCATGATAATAGAAATAAAATCAAAATCCACAGTTGTTTCTTTGTATTTTATTGGCAAATCTAATAGCACAGCTTACATAAAGAAGGCTGAAGTTTAATATGTAGCAACACTATAACTTACTAAAATGAAAATGTCCTTTTAAAAAGAATGACAACATGTCACTTGGAAACCATCTCTGTAACCACATTGACATCTCATAAAAATGCTCACTTTTACATTGATATATGTGAATGTTTGATCATATCCTTTTGTTTGTGTAGCAGGAACTGCCGTAAAGCAGGAGACCTCACCGATAAAAATCCTCATTTCAAGGTCAAAGCATTGCCGTTGATGATGATAACGCACAACAAACCAATATCTATGATAATAACAAGTAGGCTGGTGTTGGTTGGACTAACTCAGCCTGTCCATGGAATTGTCTTCAACAACTGCTTAAAAGAACTAAGCACGCCGCAACACCTCTGAAAAACAATGAAATCCATTTTAACTTGAGAATCAAGTTAAAAGGAATTTACTCTCTATCTCACACTGGTTTTGATAAGTGTCATGCTATCAGCATTCACCACTATTACCATAAAACAGCACATCTGAAGCCATTAGCTACAATCTCTGCTTCTTTTTTTCATTTCCAAATCTCTCTCAGCTGCGTACTGTACATTATGATGTAGGAGATAGCAGATTTAATGGCTCACTATTTTCCCCTCTTAACGTGGGTCGATCTGCAGTAATGGTGGAAACCAATTTTATTTAGTGGAGACGTGCAGTAAACAGAGCTTACCAGAGTTCGAGTACACGCCTGGTGTTTACGTTAAGAAGAAACTTTAAACCAATTGAACTTGCATCATTTAAAAAAAAAAAAGAAAAAAAAAAGGGCAATTAACATGAAGGTGAAGAAGTATTTGTCAGTGTAAGCTGTCGAGGAAAGTCAGTAGACAGGATGTGGCTCATTCACGTTGCAGTGTCGGAAGAGTTTGTCTCATTACGTGTATGACCGCAATTGAGATTTTGAGTGCTTCACATTAGTGCGTGCGTGAACATTCATGGTTACTTCGGATGCCAAGATGGCCTTGCTCCACCATTCTTCTCCCAAACACACTTCAACACCTGCAGCCAATTTAGATTCGCCAATTAACCTCACACACACACACACACACACACACACACACACACACACACACACACACACACACACACACACACACACACACACACACACACACACACACAGGAATATGATATAAAAATAAAGAAATAAGTTTGGGATGGTTCTAGCTTACTGACAGTGTGTTTAGGCTGCTGAAAACAGTCATTAGAAGATGGTACAATGTCGTTATAAACTGATGTGCATAAATATCAACAACAATGATGATTTAATACAGAGAGGCTCGAAATGCGCAATTAAAATATTCACCTTACACCTTACACCAGTAGGTATGTTGCATGCAGAAGGCCACCGACATGTTGTGTGGTGGCCTTCTATATACCTTAATTTTAAAGAAAGTGTGTGTGTGTGTGTGTGTTTTCCAGTTATTATTGACTTTCAATCATTTCCCCACTCATTCTTCTGCAGCCCACTGGACGTTTGCTCTCTTTCAAACTATTCTCTGCAACATATGTTGTGCATGCAAACCCAAGCAGATCGGTTCCTAAAATACTCAGAACATGCCTGTCTCCCACCAGCAGCACATTCTTAGCCCTACTGCTGGTAAAGTAGCATTAGCCTCAAAACTAAGCATCAAATCTAAATGTGAGGGTAAAAAACATGCACTGTTGAAATTGCTTTATGTACAGTCTGCACTTTTGTTTCTTAAAAAATGTCAAATAGTTCAGTTTTAGTAAAGCTGGAGACTGAAATATAAATGCACCTGCATCACAAATCTGGAGTCATGTTTCTATTTTACTGATCAAGCTACATGTGGCCCTCAAATGAATCAGAATATTACACTTTATTTGCTTTGAAATATTGATATTGTGCAGTTTCTGTTAATGTTGCCCTAAATAGGCTTCACTTTGCATCGAACAGTTTGGAGTTGTGGTTCTATGTTACTGTTTCACTGGTATCCCTATCAAGCTATCTTGTAAAAAGAGGAAGATACCCAGTTAAAGCTTATAAAATTACATACAAAAAAAAAAAAATTCATAGTTGATACAGTAAATTGTTGCTGTTTTCCTCTTAATTAAGTGAACAGCAGTGTTTGATTTGAAACCGCACCAATAAACTTAAGTGTTCCAATGTCTCGTGTATCATCGACGGAGGTGTCGGCAGACTGAAATATAGAGACGTGACGCCTAACTGTAACAAGATAATATAATGTGATGATGCAGGGATTTCAATTATGGCCACTTCTTCGCTCTTCTTCCACGACAGCAAAAACTACTTAATTTAATTTGTCAAACTAAATTGTCATTTTTTAAGTTTTTCTTTCTTTTTTTTTTCTTTTCATAAAGCCACAGTGAGAATTCAATGGGAATTCATATGTTTTAGCCTTTAGCTATAACTTGAGTTTCTCGGTTTCTTGGTTTGCTATGTTGCTGTTGTGTTGTCAGCAGTTCCCTGCATTTTTAATTATAACCAATTGTACTATTATGGCTCTGTATGTAAAAGAAATGTTACTGTGAAATTGGTAATTAACTATTACTACTCAGGGAATATAGATTCCTAACAAAAGTACATGTGTGAACATGCACTCACATTGTTTCTTTAAAATGATGTGTGTGCACAAAAATGCAAACAACATTTGCTGCTTAACTCAGCAAGCATGCAGAGTTTGCTCATTACATTTTGAATTCAGTGTTCATATCAAACTATTAATGTGTGACTCATGACATTGGGAGTGCTCTATTTTCATTTAATTAGAATTTGATAACAATCATTAATACTGCCTGACTAAACTAAATTGACATGGAAGCATGTTTGTTTTAACAAGATAACGGCTCATGTATCCAGTTGAAATCTGTAATATTCTCCATTACGCAACGCTATTAAGTTTTGCCACATCTCTCAGAGATGGAACAGCTATAGGAAACAAAACGGCAACATGAGCGAGTCCACTGTAAATCATTGTAAGCCTGTTTGAGTGAGAAAAATGAGCTGACTGAACTAAGGCTGATTAATTACTTATGAGCCACAAGACTATACCGAGTCAATTTAGGAGGGAAACTTAGCTCGAAGTTAGTATGAGTAAAGCTCCACATTGTTTTCTGAAGTGTCTGCATATATTACTAAGACACTTTCCACACAACTTGGATGAGAGTAATGCAGGGTGAGACCAACAGGGGGCGAACACAATCACGTTCACAAGTACGCCAACAGAAAATCATGCATGTCCAGGCAATAAACGCACAAACTCCACACAGGAAGATCTTCAATTGCATTGCTGCGCAAACCAAAACACCACCATGTGGTTTCACCACAACCTCACAATAGTCTCACTCAGCTTCCTGGAATTGCCTCGGATTCTGAGTCAACCAATTCACACCGTCTCCTGATAATATCTGCCACTTACAAGCATATTGATTTTTGGCAATCTACCTCGAATTCTTTGTCCCTTTAGAGATGCCTGCGACTTTCATTTCTTTCTCAACAGTCATAGTTTTGCATTTCTCGCTTTGGCTCTCTTTGCAGTCTCTCTCTAAAATATGAAGGCATATATATGCATGCATTCCCCCTGCAGCTTTCTCTTTTCTCTCACTGCTCAGCAGCTCCTCCCAGTCCCGTGGCTATGGCATCATACTGGTTGCTTTGCGATAGAGTCAGTACTGCGTGTTCTTAAAGACAAAAGGAAGAAAATACTAAAAGACATAAGACATGAAAAACAAAAACAAAAAAAAATGTGTTGACTTGCCAAAGCTGAACGAGCCTCTTTAGCCATATATCATAATTGAATTGTGCCAACAATAAAGCATGGGCTGTTGAAGTGTTGTGATAAAATGGTGATGACCAAGGCCGGGCATGTTGCCCTCTGCGCTGAACACAATTGAGGAGAATAGATGAAATTGCTGAGGCTGTTGAGAGGCAATTGTCGGAGAGGCTTAGCGAGTCCCCGTGGCCGACCATTCAAGTGAACGAGTTTACAGATGCCGGAGACACAGGCGACTTTACTTGCCCGTCTGCATGCGACGCCTCTGTCAAGGCGACTTCCAGGAGGCTTTACTCCCCCTTTTTTATTGCTGCAAATCAAACAACACTGCGGGAAATAGTTGTTCGGTAAATGGAGCTGGACGATGGCGTCCTGATTGTCAGCTGCACAGGAAAGCAGCATTTTCAAACATGGGACCACCACTGTGTGGTAATAAGGAGCATCAATAGCATATTGAGCTCAACACAGGATGATGATATTCACTTTGTCGGTACATGCACCAGACACAAATCTGCATATTAAAACCTGAGTGCTTTCGTTTAAACCTTCGACGGCAAAGCGACCGTGGAGTATTCTTATTTCTGGATACAACGCTATCCACCCCATTTTACTCAAAGTTTATTTGGTGAGAATAGGAGTGATTCACATTTAAATGAGCAACTTAAGAAAAGCAGCCACTCATGCAAGATATCAGCATTATGTAATATTTCCTACACTCTAAAAGAAACGTGTGATGTGCGATACCACTGATCGACAAAACCAAAGCTGTTATCACAAAATAAAATATGATTGTGATACTTTGTATGAAAGCCTTATACGAGGATGTCCTGAGCACATGTTCAAAGCGTAAGGGGTTAAAGGTATTTTCTTTCAAATCACCATTTTCTTTCTTTATCAGCGCTTTTGTTTTCTGAACTCTCTTATTCATTTGTCAGTGGAGCACACGTTCAAACAATAAACTGAATTGCCATGAAAAATGCATAAACAACAATTTAATGTAGAAAGGAAAATATAGCTCCTGCTAAACACAAAACAAGTATTAGAACAACAGTTTTCCAGGCTTTGATAATGATCAAAGAACATGTGAGAGGATTTTTCACAAATGTCCCTCAATGCTTAACAGTGGTATTAATCTGCTCATCACTTCGACCAACCGTAACAATGGCTGACGTAACATTGGGGAACAATGTCAGTATTAAATCCCCACCACAAAAATATCAAAGCACTGTAACACACAAGACAATTCTGGGTCTACAGATGAACTGAGAAATGACATTAATTTTCTAGAGCTTAAGGTACAAGGCCAGCCATCATAACCAGTGGTATTACTCAAAAGTACAACATGATTTCTATAAAGTGAAATGTGTATTACTGTCTTAATGACGGTATCTATGCACATTGCTGGATTATTGTAATGTTGCTTTGACACATTAGGTGAGACTAATGACTTATTTACTCGTTAGTTTGAGTTGAAGTTGCACCGGTCAGTTGGAAGTAAGATTACAGTGCACACACAGAACTTGTAGTATATGGAATTTGGCATTAATGACACTAACCAGCAAAAAATAACAGCTGAGATGAACCACCAAAATGCAAACAGCAGCAGAAAGCTATTTGAATGAAACTATAAAAACACACACAAATGAAGAACAACTTGCCTTGAGGTTGCCAGCTGGGATGAATCCGTTTGATTCACATTACTGAATGTCGGAATGAAGAAAGAAGATGCCACGTAGTACAAAGCACTATAGATTGGCTCCAATAGTTTGTTATGACAGTTTAATGAAAATTAAGTGAGATTAACAGTGAGATGGACCTCACAAGGTAACGTCAGATATTGGTTGATCGATCTCTTTCTGTACACAATAACTGAGTTATATCGAGGGAAGGAAAATGGAAACATGACGGAAGAACATATAAAATATTCACAATAAAAAGGAACATTGAGGACGTGTAATGTAAAATGTCAGAGAAATCTTAGATTGTTAGAGAAATTCTTTTGTCTAATATGCAAGTTAACAATCTGAGTTTCAAGGATGAGCTGTGTCAGCACTTTTGGAACCTCTGTGCTACTTTTTGTAACCTTCAGCAACTACAGTGCAGGAAATAGGTGGATCGTTTTCAAAATAATTCAGCCGTTAAGAAGGTGATGTCCAACTTCATAGTTTGACCAACTCCCGGACAATCATGCAAAAATTGTACAGTGAATTTGTCTCTTCTTCCAAGAATAATGTAATAATCTTACAATCGCTTTCAGTCTGATTCCTGTGTATCCTATCTCCTTGAGGTGTTTACTATGAAATTGTCCTTGACATAAATATATGTTAATAGATGTAATGCAAAAAGTAAGCAGCTCTACAGACGTTTTCACGTACAATAAAAAAACGAGTCAGTCATTGCAAATGCATTGTTAATGATACAATTACTTCCATAATTAGTGCAAAAGTAGTGTTGTTGAGTAAAATACTACAAAATGCATCATTTTAATTACAGAGTGGAAAAACAGAACTGATGACGATGGCTGTGCACAATGCAGACAGACCTGTTGACGGTCTGCACTCGAATCCCCTCGGTAAACACGATGCTCTGAAGCCACCTGTTGAATATCCAAAGCTGAGCCACAGTTCAAGTCCAGTGTAAATTTGGACTTAAGGTAATGTGAGTGGGGGGTCTCCGGTGCGGGGTGGGACTGCAACAGCTGAACCCCAAGACTTCTCCGAGCCGCCACGTCGCTGCAGAGATCTGTGGATTTCATTTCACCTTTGGTGCAAACATGGACACTTGCGTGAAAATGACTGTACAGGCGGCACACAGGAGGAAGGGATTACCAGCATCTGTCAACTCATCAGGTGTTACACTGTCAGCAAGGGGGCCTGTGTGTTATTTCCTGTCTACAAAGCAAGGAAGGAAAGAAATCAAAGCTTTTCGTGTTACTTCATTTCAGGAGAAACTTGCTGGAGATAAAAGAATAAATTAGTTATCGCCGTCAAAATAAGGTAAAAAGGTTTTGCTTAATGACCAACACAATAGAATTCATAGATTGAGATCAAATTCAAATCTGCGTTATATAATTGAAAACAAGAAATAATTCAGGCAACATGCAAAATTAACTGCATTATTATTATAATAATTTGAGATGAAAAAAATAGAATCAGAATAACTTTGTTTATATACAGTGTGAGGTGGATTTGTAAAACAGTTTGGTAGATGAAAAGTTTTTTGAAGAAAAAAAACCCTGTTATAAATACATATGGAAATATTAATTGGGAATAATCTGATGCTGTTAAATAATAATTAATTATAATATATTACCTTAGTTGCTGTTGAAGGACTTTTCAAGTGATTCAAATCAAGAAAAGTTTGGGATTTAAAATTCAAATTTGTACTTCTATTTACTCATGGTTAATTTTTCAATTATCAAATGTATTTTAAACTTTGGTTGGATATATACCATGACTATCTTCTCTTTAATTTAAAGTGAGGTCAGAACATCTTGAACTCTCTCCGGTTGCACTACGTAACCCGTCGACTCCTCCATCCAAACACAAGGGTGAATCTTTTGACTTCCCAACTGCACTCCATAATGGAACAGATGCTGCAAAGTGCAGTTCCGGAGGAGGAAGTCACATTAAGAGCCAGCGAGTTAATGCACTTCTGCTAGAGAGCTCTTATATGATATAACTTAAGTGAATCCTGGATCCCTTTTTCATTTTTGTACAATCTGGCAAGTGCAATGTCAATTTTTTGCACTTTACCAACCATAAATCCATTCATGCTAAATTAACACACCATGTATATGTTTTTGTCTTTGCCTGCGTCGCTGTCATAGCAGTTGCATGACTCTACAATGTGGAAAAGCGTGCATAGCTGCAGCACAGCTGTGGAGCTCAGCGGGTTCCTCCTTCATGCACGCACAAACACTGCATGTCAATTTCAGCTGCAATGGGGGAGGACCGCACCACCCATTTCCTACTTGGAAATATTAATTCAGTCTGTCATCAATGCATGTGTGCACACACGCACGCACGCACACACACACACAAACACACCATGGTGCAATTGTTCAGCTTCTGGGGCAAAAGGTTGTGACGAATGATTGTTGGGAAAATCGCGGAGGAAAAATACAAACAACATCAAAGAGCAACTCCCTTCAAAAAGCTTCATTGGACTACTCCTTTAAACATGAACACACCCGTCAGTCAGATACATGTAACCAAAGAATGAGAGAGAGAGATTCACCTTGGTAACTGTTTCTTTCATTGGTTCCGTCTTTTCTCTTTCCCACCTCACATTATTTGTCAATTTGTCGGTGTACGCCTCTCTTGTGCTTTCCTTCTGTCCTGATTTTACCTCGTCTCTGAAGCTTTGCTGCCTTGTTCTTGTTTCCAATAATTTTCTTTCATTTCATATTTCCTGACTCTGTTCCTTCTTATCTGATCTCTCTCTCTCTCTCTCTCTCTCTC
Source organism: Blennius ocellaris (assembly GCF_963422515.1). Classification (NCBI taxonomy): domain Eukaryota; kingdom Metazoa; phylum Chordata; class Actinopteri; order Blenniiformes; family Blenniidae; genus Blennius; species Blennius ocellaris. The sequence continues at coordinate 10,299,907 of NC_137671.1, read as the reverse complement.
TCTCTCTCTCTCTCTCTCTCTCTCTCTCTCAACCCAAGCAACTTGGCAATTAAGAAGTAACTGTGATTCTGTAAAAATGTCAACAATCAGACTACGACTCGGTTTGTTCGAGCCACGACTCCTCCACATTGAAAGGAACCAGTTGAAGTGGTTGAAAATGTTGTCAGGTAAACGACCAAAACTCCAACAGTGGAAAACATCTGCAAATGACTCCAGTTCCTCTATCTGCAAATATGTCATCCTTTTCCATCCTCGTCTTTTTTTCTTTCTTCTTTCACTTCTCCATTTTTACTGTCCTAAATCTACTCTGCTCCCCTCTGAGTAGCAGCCCAACTCCTGCTCCACACCTCCTGGGTACGGGGCTAATCATAGCCTCAAGTCGAGCGCTGTCACGGACCCCACAGCAGGAAAAGGACAAAGCAGGCTGAGTTTTTCTCCCGGGTGGAAACAACTTGTCCACCTGCCACTTGTGGCTTAGTCGCCCTGGGATGCATGGAATCACACACCCACTGACAAGATGAGGATATCAGAGAGTTCGAGTTAAGGGTAAGTGAATCTGCGCAAGCAGTTGATGTAAAAGTAGTACAATCTGTGAAAGAGATTTAGGAGAGAATATTTTTGGTTGTCATTGTAACAAGTACAATGAGAGTTCAAATCAGATGTTGAAGATTCTGTAAAAATCTAATGCACAAATATTCTCTCTTTTGACTGTTGTATTTTCAGGCAGGCAAGAAGAAATATAATTTTCTGTTACAAACAAACCCACACTTTCATATGTTGAGCAAAATTAATATCTAATAATAATACAAATTAATATATAAAGTTGAGGTTGAAGTTAGAACAGGTTGATATGCCCTTAAAAGAAAAACCGACATTGCAGGTAATGTTGTAGAGGAGAGTTTTCCAAGAAAACTCTCCAGACTAGGGGTGTCAAACCTAAGACCTGGGGGCAAACTGTCCCAGCGGAGGGTCCATTCAGCCCCTCAGGCCTTTACAAAGTTTAAAAATGACAAAGAAAACATTAAAGTAACTGTTGTTTCAAACTTATACTGTTGGAAACAGTTGTTTTTGTAAGTGTAGCAGACATAACAGGCCTGAGACCTCGAGCCCAAAGATAAGAGATGCAGCAGAAAAAGCAATCTACCTTATTGATAGTGAAGTTATATTCGCACCAAAAGTGATACTCGGAGTGAAAAACCGAAGAGAAAGACTGCAGATTTGTCAGAAGATTTGCTAATTAAAGCACCGTCTTTTGTTTGGTACAACAAATTTAGAAATTTCGTTTTTTATTCATTCAAGGCATTCAACATTTTCAAGTGAAAACAGACAATTCGTCCATTATTCGACAGCAGCGCTCGGAGCAACTGAAAACGCAACTTTTGGAAAGAGTAACTACATCAGACTTTGTTAACACACCATGACAGGACATCAGTGGACTCTTCACCATACCATGAAACCAGGTTCTACAGCCTGCTGCTGGTAGTCTGTAGTCACAGTAGGAGAGAGTTAAGGTATTTCAGACATTAGATTTCCACCATGGCATATAGAGAGGTAAAAAAAAAATTTAATAAAATAATATTAACTCCAAACATGTGTTTTTTTTCTTCTCTCAAGTTGCGTTTAATGTTTGCTGACATTTATCACAGCACAAGTGTTTATATTCATTATCTGGGTCAAATCACAGTGTTATATCAAGACATATTTTCCAATTTACAGGTGTAGATGACCCACGGCCTTAGCCTGGATGTCGAACCGAGTGGACTACCTGTAATTAAAAGCAGGAGTGACTAACAGGAATCTGCTCCTCGTTCCGAGCGGAGGCAGTGCTGCGGGGATTAGCTCAGGTCTTAGTCCTGCCTCACCACCTGCTGTGTGGTAAGCATAATGATTTCGCTCACCGTAATCACTGTAGCGTTCCCTCGGATTTTGTAATGCAGCACTGGTGTGTAGCCGCGTATTGTGCATGAGTGGTGCCTCCCGGGGGGGGGGGGGGGGGGGGGGGGTTATGAATAGAAATGTAAAGCTCCAGGTCTAACATGGTGTTATCAAATTGCTCTTTTTGCCCTTTTGCAAATTCTCACACACACACACACACACACACACACACTCAGCCCTTCTAATCACGTTGCAGTAACAGCAGAAGAAGCAGCAGCCGGGGTTGGAAGTGTAACAGTCTTGATAGATGTTGGCCTCTCACACAGCATCTAAGTTGGTCAAAAGCAGGACAGGAGTCCTATCACTACGTGACTCTATCCATTATTGATGAGAGGGGGTGGGCGGGGGGGTGAATGTGTGTGTGTGTGTCAGGGAGACAGAAATATGGACACTGAGAACAAACCACAGCAGGTTGAGGAAGAAGAGGAGCAGCAACAGCAGGAGAAGAAAGTGGGCGGACGGTACTAGAGGAAGACATGACGGCTAACAAAATGAAAGAAAAAAAAAGAACGGGGAGGGAGCAACCAGAATTAGGAGAGAGATTTCAAAAAGTAGAATAGACATGTGGAGGAGGATGAAAAGGGATAAAGATTTAGTAAAAACAAAATGCACAAAAACACTTAAATACATTGCAAATACTTGACTTTAAGCTTATTTTAAGTACTAAATGCTTGGAGAAAAAGCTGCCTCTGCTCAAAGCTAAAAATATACTGTATATTTCTGGCAGTGTGAGTAAATGTCTCTAATTAAATGCTAGGCATGTTGTGTAAAAGAAAAAGAAAAAAGAAGAGTAGTTCAGTATTAGCAAGTTTTTGGATCAGAAAAATGTAAGTGAACAAATGCATGGTGACATTTTTTTTTTTTAACCGGTCAAGTGGCCAATAAAGACAAATCATGATAAGTGCTTTTTAACTGACATTGATCTATAGATAAGTGACTTGGCTGCGGCGTCAGAGCTGAGGCAAGAGGGGAATGATCAGCGGCCATATTGGTACTCCACAAACAGCTTTTTTGTTTGAGGTTTTTTGCAGTTTGACCATCAAAGATGGGTATATTAGAATGCACGGTTGTCATACTCATTAGGGTTAGGGTTATTGACGAAACAAACAATGTGGCATTGCCTTTAACTATAATATTCTATTACAGTAGCTACAGTATTAAGTAGCAATTGTCCCAGAAAGGTGCAGAAAGTACATTGTGAAAATAAATAAAGACTCATGGACTTCGTTTCATGCTGACTGTGCTCTGGACTCTGCCCACAGCAGAAGTCTGCCATGGTGCTCGTTAGTGTGAAAACTGTAAAATGGGACCTCAACTGGTGATTATTCCAGTTCCCAGCTGCATGAACTCAGAAAAAACCCCCTCCATTGTTTACAGTCTTTCTTTTTTTCAAATAGGTAGAGCTGGAAATTAAAGCAACACTGACTTGGGGACGCAAATACATGCATATCATAAGATATTAATCCATACTTTAGGAGAAGAAGAAGAATAGGTAAAGCACGTTATGCCCTCTCCTGAGAAAAGTCAAGCGCATAATACTTGTCATGCAGAGGCCTGACTGAAGAGGAATTGCCTGAAAATAAAAGTGATACCTGACTTGGCACAATATACGATTCTCTGCACTGAGGCTGCCAAATACCTGCACAACGCTCCAGTTTGTTTATGGTAATCAAACTAAAATCTCATCATAATTGGGTGATGATTTATTGACGTGACTGTGTCCCATGTGACTTTCAGCATCAAGAGGCATACTTTGAACTCGGAACACTGTTAATCTCAAGTAATGACATGGACATACTACCTACTAAATATATGTGGTGACACTTGTTCAGGGAAAACATTTAAATACCAAATACTACTGAGATTCCCCATGAATGAGTTCCTCTCAAGGAGTCTATTTATTGTATCTCGTGAGGTAACCGAAGTTGACATCTTTCCCTCTCTCAGTAAGCTTAAGTTCAGCGACGCCCCCCCCCCCCCCCCCAAAAAAAACAAAAAACATCAAAATGCTTCACAGTGCCCCGAGGTGCTACGGATGGCTCTGAAGATCTGCTCCCAAGAAAATATTAGTGTCAAAACAAATGTGGAAGGCATAATTTAGATCGTCTTTCAGAGCATTTTGATTCGGTGGCACTTTAACATGCAATGAAAGGGATTAATCCCAGACACATTATACACATGGAAGAGTCACAAAAGTAAAATAATTACCTGTAAATATCTTCTTTAAATTGTGATAAGTGCATTGTAATTGTAGGGCATTACACAAAAAAGGGCTTTACATGCGTATCGAAATAATAAGTGTTCATTGAAAAGAGGACACAAAGATTAAACCATTGCTTACTATTCTACCTCTTTTTCTCTCCTCCTCCTACTATCGTTAAGTAAGCAGGAGAAAGGTCAGTATGATGGGTAAACGAGTGACTTCGGCTCATAAATAAATATGACCAAATCATGTCAGCTATTAGATTCATCACACAGCATCAGGAAAGCTCCTCGTTGGGCTGAAGTCAGGTTTGATTGGCCCCGGCATCAGCACTATGTGCCTTCAGGGCAACAAAGTTTTTTTGCAGGTTTCTCGAAACCCAAAAGAATTGCCCTCATTAAAACTTCAACACAACCTTGTCCTCTCTATCTCTCTTTCCAGCTCATGACTTATTTTCAATCCACTGTTGGAAACATAAGGCGATGTAAATTAACCAATGAACGCATCAGATCAAATTGAAAGTTGTGTTAGATAATTGTGCTGCTTCCGTTTTTTAAACCAGCAGGATTCCCCTTCTTCGCTACATGATTCATAAAACTTGCATTGTTTTTTTTGGTTTTTTTAAGATGTTTAAAAAAAAAAAATCTCATTACTATTTAGAGCGGTGTAAAAGACATGCTGTTCGTTCTTTCTGTGTCCTAACAGGCATGTCTGGCATAATAACTCCTCTCTTGGCAGCTTTGCTTTCGCATAATGAGGCTGCCTTCTTAGCATTGTTAATATTTTCACTTCAATAAGATGATGCATGTAAGTGCGCTGGTCAAAGGAGTTGCTTTACTACCTGAAAGAGTTAAATGAGTGGATGTTTGCTACCATCATCATGCATAAGAATCAGACAAAGAGCGATCAGTTATGAAACATTTTTGTCAGTGATTGCAGAGAATAGAGGTCTGCCAACTTCCTGGCAAAAATATGCAGTCATCAAAATAAATTCTAGAGCTGTAGAACATATTTGAATTTCAGAAATAAACAGAGAAAACGGCTTACAAACTTTCAGCTAGCACAGTTGGTAAGCTGTTTATGTTGGATTTATCAAATTTGAGATCTAATCAGGAAGCACCAACACAGTTTTAATGTTTTTATCTATTTTAGTCCTCCTACAACTGCTTCATGAAGTGCTGATTAGCACTCTCCCCTCATAGGAAGAAGGTTATGGGTTTGAATCCATGCTGGGATTATTTTTCTGGAGAGTTTGCATATTTTCCCTACTTATGTTTCCACCAGGTTTCCTCCCACACTCCAATAACATGTACGGTTAAGTATAGTGTCCGTAAATTTTCTGTATGTGTGAATATAAGTTGCGATGTTGTGATGTCAGACTGTGTGTGCTTGCCTTGTGATGGACTGGCTGTCATACCAGAATGATGAAAAATGAAACCTTAAAAAAAAAAAGTTATATTGCATTTAAAATATTAAAAAAAATAAGGAAAAGAAATGCTAAACTTCAGTCTTCAAAAATGGCAATCAACAGTAAGACATTTAAGTTTTGTCATCTCAAACGCCAAGATCATGACGTCCCTGTGAATGATTGTTTAACGTACACCAAAATCAAAAATAAGATGAACATGTTTATTTAAATGTGATCTAGTGAAAGCTTCAGTGAGCCACTGGAGAAGGGCCAAAGGGCCAAAGGGCCACAGGCCCCTGGAACAAAAGTTATGGAAGCAAGCTTATAACTGGAAGCTCTGTGGGTCCTTGAGCAAGGCCCGCAACCGCCAATTCCTCATGTCGTGTCAGGACAGTCATCTGATAAAAAACTTGACGTGCCCCTGTTTTGTTTTTGTACATTTCACAACAGAACAAAAATGTAATGGCCTCACATATAAGCCAGGACCACGAGTAGAAATAGTAACAGAATAGACTCACTTCCAATCAGTTCTGAATGAAACATGTCAAACACATTGTAATTGTGCTGATGACTGAGTGCTCGTTGAGCGGCAAAGCCATTTTTAAAAGCATGTAATGGCATGCAGCGGGGGTTTTGAAGGTAGAAAGAAAAAATAATGAAGACCACAGGAGTCACAGGAACATGGAAACAAATGGACTATTACACAATCATGCTCATGGACACGTGAAAAATCATGCCTTTTTGTTACCCCCCCCTAGTGTCTGCATGCAAAAAAAACATTCAACAACCAACTCCTTGGGACCTCCAACATGACACGACCAATCACCAGGATTGCACTGAGGTGCCTTTTGGCACTTACTGAATGGTCCTTTTGAAAAGGATTGTGGAAAAGTGCCATTTTAACCATTAGATGAAATGCCTTGACTTGGCGGGGGCAGTGGCGAGCGCATGCATGTATAAAATTGTGTCCCCACAATAGGCAATTCGTCAGGGGCATCAATTTTTCAGAATCAAACCCCATTCCGAAAATAGGTCGAGGCTTTTAAAGGTAAAACGCATCTGAAGGATAATATTCTTTTGACGTTTCTTTTTTTTAAATCTTTTTTTTTGCTTTTTTTTTCACCCATGCATTCACTTATCGGCGCATGCAGGAAGATAAAAGGGGCTTAAAATGCAGGTGAAGATACATATATTAATATTGCATCCAGACACCATTAAATACAGAAATCAACACATGCCTGAACACCTTTGTTTACACACTGACATGCGAATTCCCAGGCTGAACAAAATATATTGAAACCAATTGCATGCATTGGTTGAGGGAAATGGTGAAACATCACTGTGTGGCATTATGGCACAAGTCTAGGATTGTATCTATTTATTTATTTTTAACAAAGAGAGGAACTTGACAAAGAGAAATCACCGCTGTTCTTTTCAACTTCAAATTTGACCGACCCGGGTCCATCGCAGAGAGGGAGAAACCACACAGTTCCAATTGATTGCTGTGAAACACAAAGAGACGTGGCACTTTTATCAGTGGCTGTTCCCACCTCTCTTTTAAAAGCTCGTCGTTACCTTAAAGCTTTGCTAAGCCGTGGATTGCCTTAAAATCTATAGCTATGAATATCATATGGAATTTCCATGGTTACCAAATTATGCAAATGCTCAAATGCATTCATTTCTGTTATTTTTCTTCTTTTTCGTGACAGTGATTAGCTTGCCTTTAGGTGAAACAGATAGTTGTACATTGAGAGTCCATTATAACTATCTCATTTCAATTCAAACAGTCTAGGCAAACATAAGAAAAAACACCTTCTTTGTTGCAATGGTAAACACGCAGTAATTGGCAAATAATTTGCAAAAAATATGTCTCTTATGAGAATATAAAACACAATCGAAAGAAAAAGCAACATTTATCACTGCAATGCATAATGAGAAAAACAAAACAAACACCTGACAAACACAGATATGAAGCATTTACTGACTGTACTGTCAGAGATACTTCACATATTGTTCATTTATGTATTGAACATTCTGCAGATCCTCATCACTCGACATTATAATAGATTTTCATTTAGATTATGCGTTATGTAAAAATCTGCGCAGGAATGTTTTGATTGTTCTTTAAAAACAGCTGTTACAACCCACAGATGTTTCAAGGTGGGAAGTAATGAAGCACAGTTAGAGTGGTGAAATGATGGCAATTGGACATCTGATGAAATGACTGATGATGTTTTTATGAAAATAACAATTGTTGGAAAAAAAAGAAAGTGTTGTAAAACAAAGATATGTTTACAGATGATACGAGTTCATTAAAAGGAACAACCACAAACCTACCAAATCAATAACACAATGCAAACAACACCTCTCACCTCTATGGTAAAGTGACCATAAACCATACAAGACCATATTTCTTATCATTTATCCATCAACTTTTGAAGTCAAGTAAAGAAAAACAAAAGGAAAAGAGCCTTGCGGCTGTAATACTCATGTATAGTACAAGCCTTTGTAAAATAACAAAAAGCCAAATTCCCCCCAAAATTTCCAGGTGTCAGTAAAATGTAATACTTTTAACTTGTTTCACATCAAAAGGATGAAGTTTCTCTCCAGCACTCTGTTTCAACAGCCCTCGCTTGGATTGGTCTCACCGACGGCCTACTAAGGACTTAATGGAAATTGTATCTTTGATAAATAAACGATGCCTGTTGTGCTTGAGCCCTGATATCCTCCTCATTATCATTCACAATAGTGGATCATCTTCAAACAGTAAAGCATCAAAGTAAAGCATCTCGGAAGGGAGCCACAAGCTGATAGAGTTATTTAAAACTCAGCGGGGGCCCAGCCCACTCTCAACCTGTGCAAGGGTTTAGTTTTGTTAAAGTCTTGGCCAAGTGAAGTGATTTTGGCACCAAACAAATGCCTCTTTTTTTCCCCCCAAAACCATTTAAATTACCTGCTCAAGTCAGAAATCTGCGCAGTATATAATTTGAGAAATTTCTTCTGAAACTTTCTTCTGCTTGCTTCTCACCTTTTTTATTATTGTTAGATTTCTACACTACATGAGTGACTTATATGATCCCAAAACCAACCTCCTGCCGCATTAGAGATTTCAAACATGCATTCACGTGTCAACCTGCTGTTAACCCCGCCACTTTCTACCGCAGAGTCGCCTCTTTACGCTTCTTCCCCCTTCCAGCTCAGTTCTTCAGAACTGTAAGGACGGGGTTTGGGTCAGCACCAGGAAGAACAGCAAAGTCAAACCATTGTTGTGAGACAAAGGCCTGTGACAAATCCCTGACAAAACCTTGTGTCTGGCACTTCCAAGTACAATAGAGGACAAGATTGTGTGTCGGCTTCATTTCCACTGTCAAGGCTCTTGCTGCTAAAGTGCGGTCTGAAAGGCAATTATGTTCATCAGGGAGACGTCCCTGTGATTTGAAATTAATTCCTATTGTCAACCAAATGGAGGGGGGCTGAGGATTTTGGTTCACCCTTTGTTTGAATCAATAAGACGTGGAGTCAGAAGACGCACACCAGCCTTGTTTCGAGAAAGTTATCTCTCATGTCCTTTTCTGCTCATGTCTGCGGGGTGGCTATTTTACTGGTTTGTACTATAGATTCACTTGTTGAAAAGAGCAGTATGTAACATTTAAGTGGCAGGACGATGTATTGACTGGCTTTAGCACCAGTTAGTCCTTCATTCTGTATCAGATTTTTAGGTCGTAGTGGTTTTTTATTTGGTGGATCTTTGCCATGGTTCAGCTCAATGTAAATACGTGCAAATGGCATTGATGCTCAAAAGTGCATCCCGATACTAATCCTTCAGTATCAGGCTGACTAAACCAACACAGGTTACCAGTTTTACTGACAATAAACGGTAATAAAGTGATGAAATGCATCAGTGCCAACATTTTGTGGCTGAAGAGTAACTTCAGGCAATATTTGTAGTTAATGTATCATATCTTCAACACCAGTATATAGTAGATGAGAGCTTCAGCCATTGTTGTGTTGACGGTGGCTGTTTTTAAAATGTGGCAGTACAAATGCAAAACCTTTCTCAAACAAAAACGCGATACATTTTAAAACGTTGTGTAAACACGGTCTGTTTGGATACTTCTTCGAGTGACCTTCATTGTAACAGTAAACAAGTAGGGATTACATGTTTGTTATAGGTATATCAGAACTCATGAAAAACTTGACTTTTGAAATAGCATCATCAATGTTTTGTTGTCTCATCCAATTATTTCCGGTTGTATTTAATCCCAATGCACTAAAATACAACAAACTGTACCTCCATTTGTAAAATTTGTATGTTGCTACTAGGTCTGTGTTCACCTACCTTAACTTTTTTTTTTTCTTTCTTTGTTTAAAAACACTCGACGCACATGGATCAGATCATGACTGAAATAGAAAAGCCTCATTTGGAAACGGTCAAGCCTACACACTGATTCAATGTCAGCCATGTGTGACCACAATCCGTGCAGCACTGTTACACTGTGAAGGAAAAACATCAGTTCTGAGATGAAAGGTCAACTGACTGCCTTTTCCTGCTACCTCAAGCAAACCCAACCAATACTCCAGGTAGCGGCTGCAATGTCACTTTCAGCAATGGTATGCCATTTTAAAAATAAATGTGATGGGTTTGATGCATTTTCAAAGGCTGCTTTCTTTTATACTACATTAACAGAGTATATACAGATCCGGTGTTAATAGCAGGTGTAAATTAAGCTCCCTATTGTGCAAGTGGGGTAACAAAAAAAAAAAAAAGCATGCAACATAACGTTCCCATATTCAAAACAATATGCCATGTGTCAACACTGAATTATTCACTGACATATGTGAGTTAACTGCAAATATTCTTTTCTAGTGGTCCTGATGCGTGTATATATAACCTTCGACATTGTGCTCTGCATGAATCATTCACAAAGAAGGTGCTATATGCAAGTTTTTAAGAGGTAAATGTAATCCTGCGAAATCAGATTTGCACCAAATCCGAATATGAGGAGCAAAACGCGCGTTAATGCCGATACAGAATGGCCGTCTCCGAGCACCTGCTCCTCCTTTACAATTCCCTGCTCACAGCTTAGTTTTCTAGCTAATATTTATACAGCCACATGCTCCAGCAGATGTGAACCACGCACAGCGAGCCTTAATCAGAGGCTAAGCATGTAACCATGTAGCAAGCTCAAAAACCGGGAGGAGTTGGTTCCGTCTTCCCCTCCCTCTGCCGTCACCACATGTTCATCCTCTTTCAGGCCGCATTAGGCAACCTATAGAGCGCTATAAAGGGAGCCACATCAAAATAACACACGCTGTGGTTTCTGTTTATGTCTGGAAATCCCTTCAATGTGAATTTTTTCCACCGTATCTCACTCTACCTTTTATCCCCTTTCCAGTTTTCCCTTTAATTCAACAACAGCCCCCACCTTTTCGTCCTCCCCTCTGTGAGAGAACGTACTATAGCTGCATTTCCCCTGCGTCTCTTCACAAGATTTAGGATCGCTATCTCCCACCAAGCCGCGTGCCAGATGCTGACACCATGCAGGCAGCACTGTAGCTATTAACAGCTGTGAGTAAACTCAGCAGCTGCTTCCATAGGTGTTTGCCACAGACTCATCACCCTTGTGCCTCTTAATCTTGTCAAGATGTGACCTTAGAGTGGAGCAGATAATCTGCCCCTCGGCGACAGATGTCCTGTCGTGATATCAGAAGAGAAGGACGTGGGATTATAGCGTTGTCTCACGCTCGTCTATTAGCAACATTACTCATTTGCATGTCTTTGGGTTTTATTCAACAGCAAATTAAGACTTGAATGGACTTAAATATAAATTGTTTTTTTCAGGTTGCATGTTCTCCCTGAGCATGCATGGTTTTTCTTCCACAATCTTAATCCATGCCCGTTTAAGTTGATTTGTGACTATGAACACCTCATTGTAGTTTGTGGTGTGATTTTAGTAGCCATGCCTGGTGTACTGTATACCATAGCTTTCGCCTGCTGTCAGCTTTGACTGACTCCAGCTCCCATTGAGCACAAGTAAGGTTGAGATAAACCGTCCCATGGCAAAATAGATGATATCAATTTATCCAACTCAGAGTCATGAGACACTCGAGTTAATCATAGCTGATTATGAGTGAAGTTAGAGTACGGCCTGGGCAGTTCACTAATCCATTACCGGACCTAATTCGAGAGTCACCAACCTCAGACACGTTTTTGCAGGATCAAGCTCCTCAGAGGAAACCCTATGAGTGCTCAGGGAGAACATTCAAACTCAACAGAGAAATATCTCCAAGCCTGTTGTTGAACAGTTTAAGGTGGGAGTATTCAGGTAAATCATGACCTAACTGACAGTCTCAAACTACTTTTATTCCTTTCATACATTTAAAATACCCAAATTATATAAAGTTCAGCAACACAACCTGAAAAGTCACAATAATAATCATAGGAACAACAACCAAAGTTAGTTTGTTTTCTCATATTTCTTCCTGCATTGTTCATATAGAACCAGTCGTTAGACTCATTTTTCAATATTGACATCCTGATCAGTTGTGCCTGTGTGTGAAACTGTACAGGTATTTTGTATTGGGTTTTTTTTTTGTATATATTCAATGGTGCATTTATTGACTGTGTAGCACCGAGAGCCCCATGTTCAACATTTTGTTTCAGTGAGCGTTCCCAATTTATCTATTTTAATTCTGCATCAGTAATCCGACGCACAAAACTGGAGATGAGCCCACACCGGCACCAGCCAGCTGTATCTTCAACAGGCAGGCAAACATCTGTAAGAACCAGGATCCGTATCACTGGTGAGTCTATTTAAGGTAATAGCTTCCCCTGGCACAGGCCATCTGACAGAGCTAATTACGATAAAGTCTCGGCTGGGAGGTTTCACACGCTGCCTGAGAAACCTTAAACAGAAACTGGCTGTTTTTCACTGTTTTTTTTTCTTTCTTTCTTTGTTTTTCCTCTCGAATCACTGTTCCGTTCCTTAAGCACTCTTTACTCCCAAAAGGAGGCCTTCCTCATTAAGAGGATGGAAGCATTTCACATTTTCTCTTCGTTCTCCTCCTCATCCTCCAAGCACAACAGTGTGGAGAGCACTTGATTGACAGGTGAGACATTTTTGTCGTTGGCGTCTCTCTCCCAGGTGTCCCGTTCCTTCACAGGAGTATATTTATGCTCGCGCACACACAAGCACACACACACACACACACACACACACACACACACACACACACACACACACACACACACACACACACACACACACACACACACACACACACACACACACACACACACACACACACACACACACACACACACACACACACACACACACACACACACACCAAGGACTGCCAGAAACAATTGTGCTTACATTGTCACAAACAGGAATAACTGGGAGTGAGTGCAACACGGCGCACACTGCCACGAGGCCACTGATTCATTAATGTGTCCCAAAAGGCGAGCCGAGAAAAAAATTGAGGAAAAAGTGACAAAGCAACACTAAAAATATAAGCGATTGCTTATCTGATCCTTAAGATGAAGGAACATTATTTGTTCTTTAAGTCTGATGTGCGTGCATGTGTATGATCGAGTCCTGCTATTGTGTTTGTGTTGTTAACTCGGGGGTGTTTGCACTTGTATACAATGTCTGTTTACACAGAAATGGCAGAAGCACTGAAAACAATGACGTTGTTGTGTTGGGCCACTGGCTGGAGCTGTTGGTTGTTTTGGTGATAAAGCTACACACACATACAAACAAGAGAATAATATGCCACAGACATTGACGATGACCAGTACATGGACAGTGTGTATGCAACTGTGAAACTAGTCTGTATGCAAGCAAATCTGGAATGTGGGAGCAGTGAAATCAAAACTTGATCTTACCTCAACTTCTATTAGGTGATATCATTATATACAAAACTACATATTACTAAACCAAACAAACAAACAAAAAAATGACAAAACAGACAGAAATGTTGTATGCAAAAGATGTCAATATCATATACCATGCATCAATTGCAATTAAGAGTTATCAATGGGCTTAACAAATTGTTTTTATATTCCCTGAGAAAACCTATACGAGCACAGGGAGAACTTTCAAACTCCAGGCAGAAACATCTTGAAATACAGACTGAGTGTATTTCCTGTTAGAAGAGAGCGCTAATCACGACATTACGTCCTTGAACAGATAACCCAAACCGTTTTGACACAGGCTGTGAGAGGAAAGAAGTGTACTCCAAATGTAATTCTACAACACATAAAGGTTATCTTATTTGGAATGACATTACTTCTGCGCCGTTACAGAAAAATTAGCTGGAAAAGTACCGACTGGTGCTTCCCTCATACACCCATTCGTGTTTCATCAAGTCACGATACGGTAGGTGGAAATGAGGTCGTCAGCTCTGGATTTTTAAGCATGCAAAGTGGTTTGAAAAATGTGTGTTTTGTAACTCACAAAACAATGCAGAAGTAACAATGAAGAAAATACATGAAGTCATTTTTCCTTCTCTGATATTAGAGCTAACAAATCTCAATGATGGGTCTATTTACCCTCATATGTAGTTCATCTAACACTTCCTGTTGTGGAAGTAAGTTTATTAAAAAGATGATTAAAGACTACTTTTACATAATTTACGAATGACTGACTGAAAGACAATCAGATGCAAGACAGCATAAGTATTTCACATTTACTCTGAAATCTGATATTAGCATGACTTGTTAGTTTGTCATCATGGTCTAAATTAGGAAAATGCTTTACTTTACTTATTTTGAGAGCTTATTTGTGTACTGGGCGCCCTGCAGGAACTTAGAAGGTGTGACAACCAGATAAAACCATCAACAGGACATTCAACCCCCTTTACACCATGAAATTTCAAATGAAAACGCATCATTTTTGCCTTTTTGTTTCAGAAAAGTTTCAAATTTACGTAGCAAAATTTTAACAGTTACCTAAGGTAATAGTTTTTATTCATGTTGGCTTCAACCAGAGCTTGCAAGTTTTTTTTGGGGGGGGACGACATAAAATATTTACATAATTTTAAATTAAAAAACAATTCCATCAAACTATGAAACAACTATGAGCGCCTCAAAGATGTGAGGGGGGTTTTGTCTTCTCTGAGGTTGCTGTAATTGCATTTACACATGTCAAACAAAAATCCCATAATAAGACACTTTCTAGTAATTCCTTTGGCTAAATCCTTTCTTTGTGTTGTTAGAAGCAATCAGGTGGTGAACTCTAGAGAAATTACATTTTGTGAAACACTGGTTTACATAATGTAAATGCCATTAAATTAGTTTCCTCCTTAAATAATCCTGTGTGGAAATCCATCCCTCATTTAAATCAGTCTTTTTTTCAGTCATGCTGTTATAGTTACATTTGTGGGTCAATTGATTGACTTATCAATGAGTCGCTAAGGGGAAAAAACTACTGACTGAGACAATTACTTCTTTTGGAGCATTTAGTTCAACTCTAACAGTAAAACTGAGATACCTGGTGAATACAAGCCAGATCCAGACCCCTGACTTACTCAACATCTGGTCTTGGATACCATGGTAACAGCATCCTGCAAGCCAATCACCCCTGCTGCAATGAGGCCACAATTCTCCATTCAGGGTGCAAACCGCACACGCACACGCACACGCGCACACACACACACACACACACACACACACACACACACACACACACACACACACACACACACACACACACACACACACACACACACACACACACACACACACACACACACACACACACACACACACACACACACACACACACACACACACACACACACACACACACACACACACAGATTTAAGCACATTCATTTTGAGTGGGAAGAAGTGTGATTTTGCAAAGGGAGCACTTTTCTTCAGCCTCCCACTGTTTTCTGTTCCATTGGCCACACTAGTAGCAGTCTGAGATTGGTAATTGAATTAGTGGGCCGGAGACGACGTGGATTCTTGCCTCTGTTGGAAAGCGTTTTCTGCACTGCCTACAGTACCGTTTGTGGTGGAACTGGCAGCGGATGGGGTTTAATAATCGCACCAAAAATAAAACCAAAATACACCGGGGGAAGAAATATTCTTCACATGAATGCAAAAGTTTTGAAGTCCTGCATGAAATATTACAGCTTGTGTTGAAGGGTTGCCCTTTTTCTCACCAAGACACTTCATTAGGGACTCTCTTACCCAGCATGGTCCCACTGGAAAAATACCTAATCAGGTCACCTTTAAAGATCCATAATTCAGAGGTAAGGTCAACATGAGAAAAGGCCACATTTCAAGGTTTCTTTATGTGGGTTGACTTCCGATCTGTTCAAGTCTTTCTTAACCACAATGCAAGTATTATTTTTCCTTCATAAATATTGCAAATGGGTAAAATGAAAGAAAAATTAAAAGCCAAAAAAAAGGTTTAACCTATATAAATCCTTTTTAAAGATACCTAAATTATCCTGACAAACGCTATAACAGCTGACCTGCTTTATTCTCTGCGCTATACAGTCTGGCTGCTTTGTGTTGCTTCCTTATACATTCAGAGCAAGCAATCCTTCACACCTGTGTGTGTGGACTCATGGGATCTGTCCTTCACAGAGTACTGTGACCTAAAACCAGAAAACTATCCACTCATGTCTAGTTTTATATTTAGTGAAGATAAATCTTTTGCATTACGCTAGGTGACGTTTCCTCGCCGTCGTCTTTGCATGGTCATGTCGTCCAAATTCCCTTCTCCTGGTGGGGGTTAGGGTGAGCTCGAAGTTGGTCTTCCGCACCCGTTGAGACACTTTCCTTCATTTTGAGGAGCCGCTAATGAATCACATCTATACGGACCAGCTGCATCACTCGCTGACACAGTGACAACAAGATCACAACATCCACCATCTGGTTCCCTTCAGGAAACATTGGGCGACTCGTGGACAGATTTACATGTGTGATGACACACAAGTTACAGCCTTTGACAGTTGCGCAATTCATCAACAGTGACATCGACTTTGCTTCTAATTGAGTTTTTTTTTAGTTTTTTTTATTATCCCCTAGAGTTCTGTGAACTCTGAGTCAAAGCATTGCCAAAAACAAAGGGCTTTCTAGTCTGAGAATGAGTTGTTAAAGCAAACTGAATCACTGGAGTGGAAAACATATTGGAAGTAAACTCAATCTATCCATCTTCCCTACCGCTTTAGCAATTCAGTGTTTGGTGGTGGTAGCTGGCACGAATCCCAGCTGACGAGAAGAAAAATGAAGGAAAGCAGAGTGTACCCTGGAGAAGTCTCTCACATATGCACTTATGGTCAATTTAGTTTAATCAACCTCAAATTTGGGATATCATGAGGAAATTGGAGAAAAACAAACACGTGCCAATGAGAGAAAATTCTCATAGTGAACTGGAAGACTGGAAGCAGATATCTACATCCCGCAGGTGACTTAATGAGTCTCTAAGAAACCAATTTTAAAACATTAGGTTAACATTGTGAGACATAGACACCACAAGATCACTTAAGGTGTGCTGTATGAATATAATGTTGTAAATTTACAGTTTACTTATCCAAAAACAAAGAAAAGTAACAAATAAAAACTGTTTTCTGTCGGTCTATGGAAGTATGATGTAATATTGGCCATTGTCCTGCAATATTGAGAAAAACAATTATGTTTAATATGTATCACTGGTCTGGTTTTCGCAAACCATAGATTAAACTTAAATGCAATAATCAGCTGTTGCTTGGTTTTCGACATTTCAATATTTTAGTGTGATTGACAATAACTCAACATATGTGACCATAACTGTTGTTCTTTTATGTTTTTTTTCTTTACTTTTTCTTTAATATTATTTCCAAAGTGAAGACAGTGAAAATCAGTGAATATGTGGAATAGATTTTTGTGCAAACTGGAAAAATCTTCAAAAACATTTTCAGGATTAGCTGTTGAACATAGACTTTGCAATTCCATTATGTTTTTTCACTCAATTAAATTGTGTTAAAATGTTTCTAAAGCCAAATCTTTGGGAGAGTTACAGGTGTTGCACAGGTAAAATGCCAAGCCCAGATTATTATATAAAGATTCAAGTAAAAACGCATCGTTTTTGTGTTTTAGTCTCAGAAAAGTTTGCGGTTTTCATGGCAGTGTTTCCAAAACGATGGCCATTTACATGAAAACATGAAACTTTAACTGTATATCAGGATACAGCGACGACTGGCTCCACCCAGTTGCTGCCAAAAAGAAAAACATATCACCGTTTGAGCAGGTTGACTTGGAGAAACAAGAAGAAAGTTGCCAATTATAGGCCAATGAAGAGGTAAAATTCCTCCAAAGTGGGAAACCAAGTTATGAAATCCCCAAATATTGTTGTATGGTAATTCAATATATTCAAATAAATCGGTGCCTTATCATGGGTTAAGTTCACTCTGTGGTTTGATACAAAAAAGAAAATATAAAATATGATCAGCAGACACTATTTCATGTCAAAAAAGAGCTTTTCTTGGTGGTTAAGATAATAGCATCACTACAAACAGAACACAAACTGCACAAATACACAGTAGATTGCACAACTTTTTATCTGCAATCTGAAGTGAGGGCACACCATCTTCTTGCAAAAATGTGATTCGTCCTTTAACATTGCCTTCAGCATTATTGATTGTCCTCTCCAACAGGAGTGGATTCACTGATGCAGTTCACGGTTTATTTCTAAAATCACGTGTCATTTTTGAAGGTTCAATATCAATAAGTTTGTTGCAGATGTACAGGAGGGGGGAAATTAGTGCACTTCAGCTAAATATCAAACATTTTCTCTCACTTCCAATCTTCGAGTTCCTTTCTTCAAAGGGTTTGAAGTCAAATTTCCCCAAAGATACAGTATGAGTTTATTTACTGCCTCGAGCAACACAGACTTTAGAGGTTAATTTTATAATACATGACTAAAACAAAATGTATATTTTTGTGTGAGTACTGCAATAAACCTGTAATTTCTTTCCAATATGGAATCCATGGCCACTCTACATGATCAAGAGATCACCCACTATTTTTTTTTTGCAAAAGCATGACAACAAATCTACACATTTGCAAAACATTCCTTTATTATAAATAAATCTCCTTTTTGTATAAAAACTGGCATGCTTCAACCATGGCATTTTACAGGTTCACGACCCAAGGCTACAACCCGGTTAGCCAAGACAGCAGGAGGAAACACACTCATCTCATTATGCAAGGGCGATCCATCAGACAACGGTGAGACAAGAATGAAAAAATCATCACGACCACAAAAATACTTACAAGTAGAGAACAACAACAAACATGTTTGAGTCTCATAGATTTTTCTCTGACATTTCTCTTTTTAAATATCTTTTAAAATGTAATCTGTTAAATCTCTTTTTCAAACCCCCCACCTTTTGCCTTTTTAGATATAATGTCTACACGGTTTCTGAGAGTTTTTCTTTTTTTAATTCTTTTTCTTTTTTTGGGTTTTTTTTTTTTCAGTCCACCACAGCAACCTGTGGTAAATCACTTTTTTTTCCCACGCGGTTTCTTTTTCTTTTTTTTTTCTTTTTTTTCTTTTTAAACAGGTAAGTTCATGGGAGACCAATGAGCTGTGAGCAGCAGGAAGCAGGCACACTGACTGGCTGTTTATGTGGTCCCACCTCTGTGGTTTGATGGGGAACAATACAAAATGTCTCATGCTTGGATTCCATTGGGCGCTCGGTCTCTCGCCGTCAGATCCTCAGCAGTCAATCAGCTTTACTCGACGTCCACTTGGCCCTGCCCCAAGACACGCCCCTCTTCTTTCCAATCCCCTCCTTGATCTTCAGTGGTCCCTTCAAATGGCATGATTACTGTAGCTGACATACGTCGTTTTAGTTGATGAAACTATGTGGAAAAACATGGTCGGGGAGGGGGTTTATATGTATTTAGGGCGTCAGAAAACAATGATGTGAAGGATGCAGTGAGAAATATGAAGGATGGAAAAGTGAGGCAGGAGTGACAGGATGGAGAGGGGAAGAAAAGAAGAGAAGAGGATGTCAGAAAGTTACACAACGGTGTGACATCCACAGTCCACCTGAACTGCCGGCACTTTTATTCCACCAATGGTGTCCCGGTTCCCCGCAAGCACTCAGTGGTAAATGTCAGTGTTTGAGCAGAGCCACATTTTTCTATCTGCAGCACCGTTTTGCAATTCATGCTCCCCCCTTTTTTTTTTTAAACCAGAAAAACAAATATAATCATAATATCAAAAACAGAAGTCCAATTCTAAAACGTTGGCATCAACTGCAAAAAAAAAAATCATAACATCAAAAAGCAATCGTATGTATTTCTTATAAACTCAATGTTTATTTGAATAAGAACCAATGACTTTTATGATGTGAAAATCAATGTTTATATTGTATTGTTCGTTGCACACGTGTGTGAATGGTTTCATCACATAAACAACCAACAGTACCTACTAGTGGTCAAACTACAATGTCAGCGAACATCATTTTCAAAATATTGCAGAGTAAAAGAAAATTCTTAAATTAAAATGCTAATTGATACGTTTTCAGGGGAAACAAAAAATGGAGAAACAAAATAAACATTCTAGTGTTTATTCTTCCATACTTTTTGGAAATGGGCTTGTATGTAAATAAACAGCAGGTAACTTAGCATTCATCCATCAGTGCTGAATACTCAAACTTTTTTTCTGGCACGAATGGAACTAATTTAAAAGTTGTTTTTTTCGCAAAGCAGTGAATTTAAAGAGACGACTAAGCATTTTAACCTTTCACTAAATAAATGAACTGTGCCCTGCCTCCCTCCCGGATGCTAATAAAACGCTGACAGATAAACACGGTTTAACTTTGCAGGTCTGAAATCTATTAGAGCCTCACAGACAATCTTCACAGGCGACACCCAAGAAAAATATTGCATGTGACTACAGACAATGACACACAGTTAATGAACGTGATGTCGACACACGACAGGATGCAAAACTCTCTGTACGTGTGTGAACTTAGAAAGGACATTACATTGTGTGAAGTGTGCTCGTGCATAAGCTCAATATGAAAAAGCCCACTCACACCATGCTGTTTAGAAAGCCACTATTACTGTGGCAGTTTGACACACAATAAAAAAGAAAAATCCCCCAAAAAAATCCCAAAATGCAAAAAAATATATAAAAATCCATACACTGTATTGGAAAATTATACATACATGCATACTAGTTGCTACATCAAAAATGCTCATTTATTACTAACATCCTAGGTGGCTGTCAAATTATGTGTCTACATCTAAATAATCTCAATAAGCAGCTGTTTGGAAGAAATCTAACATGGTATTAATTTCACATTGGTAATGTGCACTTATGTGTCCGTGCACATGGGAAATATAATGAGACGTTGTTACGTGTTTCACTTCAAATGTTTCCCAATAATATTCTGTGTAATATTCCTCTGTGATGCATTTTCATTAATTAATGAAATCATTTTGGTTTGGAAGATTGCAGTTTTCTGGTTATAAGGCATACAGCAAACCTAGCCTATGTTACTCTATCAACCAATGATCACGGTTTGGTATATTTTATATGTGTAATTATAAAACTTTGGTGTTCTCTTACTCACTGTTGGTCTCCATGCTCTCACACAGCTCGGTCTTAACCTCTCCATTTGGTCGATCTCCTCCCTTCTGGGTCAATTTTCCCGACATGGTGGCTGCTGTCACAATTGCCTGCATAATTAACAATCAGAAATTCATTGCTGCTAAACATGCTGCAAGGCGACTCGTGGTAATGTCTTTGGCTTTTGTGAAATGTCATTCTCCCAGTCGCATTAGATGTATTAACCTTATTCAAACACCCTCGTCAGCCAAACTATTAAAAAAATAGCAAAGCAAGTTATGGAAAATGGTTTTGTAAACAAAATAAAAAAACAACAAAAGATGCTTAAGTTGACCTCACCTTGAAGCTACGTTTTCGTTTAGGTACGTTCTGCTCGGGGTGGAAGAGGATGATGTAGACCTTGGGCATGTAGAGCATCCCAAGAGACACTGAGGCAGACAGGCTGAGGCAGATAGTCAGGGTGGTAGTTTGGATATACATCTAGGATGAGAGAGAGAGAGAGAGAGAGAGAGAGAGAGAGAGAGAGAGAGAGAGAGAGAGAGAGAGAGAGTCATTTATCACATTTCAAGCCGTCACAGATAGCTGGTTTAATCTTCCAGGTATTGAATATGCTAGACGAAGGAAAAAGAAGAAAGACAAATGGGAAATAGGAGACACAGGAAGTTGACAATAGCCTAACAAGAGTGAGATTAGCAGAAAATTAGTGTGGAGACAGCGACAGTGTCACACAGGCAGGTAGATCAAACTGTATATGAAATGATGGCGCCAATGAAGCTGCTTAATTGTGCGTGTGCTGAAGAGCTCATCCCGTTTCTCTCGGAGTCTGAAAATGACTGGTTGTCGTGTTGTTTTGCTCATAATCACGAGATCAGCCTTTTTTTATTATTATTTTTTTTTACGGCACCAAGTAGACAGTCGAGGTAATGTTCACAAACGACTGAACATTCAGATTTATTTTGGAGTCGGCATAAAAACACAGGCAGCAGAATAGTCAGACGCATTTCAGTAGAGGGGCCACGAGCCCAATAGGACTGGGTCTATAAAAAGATAATGACCTATGAATTCAGACAACACCAAAACAATGCAAAAAAATAATAATAATTTAGTTAACCCCTATCTGAAGACGGGCATTAACCATCCACAAAAATAAGCCTCTCCAAAGCTCATCTGGTGATCTTGTGCCAGCCTGACACAGATCTTGTTCCGCTGATGGTTTCCAGCTCAGTTTGCCTTATTTTCTCTTGCGCCGTGAGTTTTAAGATACTGGCTGTCTCGGTACACAACCCTGGGGTCTCCTGATCCTGAGCCTGCACTTCCTTCGAAGTACTTAGTTTGCCATTCGTTCCTGGTTGGTAATCTCATTGTGGTTTATCAAAGACCATCGGATCTCAAAGATGGAGAGCAAGCAGGGGCGAACAAACACCTGGACCCTGTCTGTGATGTTTGCAGTCTCCAGGTCTCAGCACTGGATATGTGTGACAAGGTAAAAACAGTGCACTAATAGTTTTGATGTAAATATTGATTCATGAGTTTAGAGACTGTGAGAATAGTATTGAGACATGATTTACTCCATTGTTTATTGTGGAAATTGAACGTTTATCTGTGATCCACCGAATGCTCTGACAATCTGAAATCGATTGGTTTTGTCTCCGCCCACATCTGAGGAGGACCCGCGCTGTTTTCCTCATTCTACTAGATGCTCTTGATGAGGAAACAGCCGCGAATCACTTGTGTGATTGTTTCTCCTCAATTCGGGTATGTTTGTTGTCAAAAACACAGCCTACATGTCCAAGGCGGGTTACAGGGATGTGGAGAATGTCGTGACGCTGTTGGTCTGATAGTCACGTTAGTTAAGAGGCAAGTTTTGCGAACAGTCGGTGCTCTAGCAGACGAGCCTGTGCTCCGCGCCACTGGACGCCCCGTAGCTGCGTTCTGTGCAGCGTGTTCTGTTGTTAGTGTTTTACTATGAGCAAAGATGTGTTTAAAACGTGTTTGACTGTCGTATTTAGTTTGATTTATGCACTTTGGGTTGTCTTAATACAGGTTCAAAACTCACCTATTTCATACTTGAAAGGAATGTATGAAGAAATTATTAATGGCAGTTGAATGTTGTTTGTTGTTTAACAGAAATATGTATATCTTCCCTCCACCTCTAGTTGCTTGACATAAGAGTGATGTGAATTTGTACTTTTGTGCATTGATATTTGTTATGTTTTTGTAAACATGTATTTTCTGGAATTCTACTAAATGCTCTTGATGAGGAAACAGCCGCGAATCACTTGTGTGATTGTTTCTCCTCAATTCAGGGGTGTAACAAATGCAACCTAATTTTGCCAGAGTGCATCCCATTTAATGTGTTTAAAAAAGAAATAAATCTAACATTAAACAAATTACTCAGCATTCATGTATGGCTTTAAAACTAAATTTACTTCACCAGGGAAGTAACTGATCACTGATAACTTCAGTCTTTATGAGAAAGAGGACAAATCAGGAACGACAGTTATATCTTATTACTTTCGTACTTTGCAAAGTAATCTTGCATGAGTCACATGTTTACTTCAGGAACAGGAAACTTGCTTTTTTTTTTTTTTAAGGCGGATTTGTTTTAGCTCCTCTTCAGAAATCAATACATTTTAGTAGAGAGTGAATCTAAAAGCTGATACTTCAGTCTCAAAATAGACAGGCAGACACACAATGTCCTCCTGTAGGAACAAGATGACAGGGATTAGGTGAAAGAGAACCGTGAAGTTACAGACAGATATATTGACACGTATTGGAGACAGAAAGTTATTCTAATGGACAAAACTGATTCTTCCAACTAACTTAGGGGAAGAGTTGAGTGGAGACACGTAGGCATATAAACACACTGCAGTGGACTGAGCAAAAGTACTATAGTCCCCAGTGAGTTTGTGAGAGTAGTTTAATAGAAGGACGGATTTAATGACAGGCTTCACCCACACCCCTGACACAGCTGAGAAGCTCCCGAGACATGGAGCTTATCGGGGAAGCACTGTCTGCAGAGTGTATATATATATATATATATCAAGTGAAACTGTGTTAAAAATGAAAGAAGGCGGCTGAGAAGGCAAAGAAACAGAGGGTCATGAAGAGGGAAGGGGACGCGGAAAGAAACTTGACACAAAAATTGATGTTTAGGGATGTGGCAAGTGACAAAAGGAGAAAAAGAACGAGACTTGAAGAGATCAAGTGAGGATGAGAGAGTGACCGGAGCAACAAAAAGTGCTCGGACGCACAGAATGAGGCAGGGCTGGCAACTACATCCCGACACGAAGAAGAAAGAGACCGAAAGAAAAGCTGCACCGTGAAGTATACAGCGGATGTTAAACCTGAGAGAGTCTGAACACCAGTTGTTTGATCCGCCACTTCATTTCCATTTAAGAAAAGGAAACGTGCATACATTTACAAACAGTAGAGAAGACCGAAAGCGGTGAAGTAATACTTTCAGGCTTTATACTTGCCTTGTTTAACAGGTAAAACTTAAGCTCCATATATTACTATGCTCAAAAAAAAAGTTCTCCTTAAAGGAAAAGGTAGACTTGTACAGCTGCTTGTTAATCAGCACATGGCAGCAATCCAATGCACTCATGCACGAAAACACCTGCCATTTATTCTAACAAATGTATTCAGGACAGACCCACCAGTGCAAGAAACCTGACTTACAAATGTAAAATTTTGTGTATTTTAGGTGCTTTTAGTTTTCAATATTTAATATTTCAGAATGAACACGTATCTCAAATAAAACCCCGAAGTAGACAGGCCAGACACATGAGGTAATTACAGGTCTCACATATTTGGAACTTAAACAAAAGAAATATATCCAATACGGTTAGCATTCATACTCTGTTGCCATGGTAACAGTATAGAGGCGTCGTCGCTAGCTCTCCTGCTCATAATAAGAAGGTCCTGGTAGGGTTGTGCATAGAGACCTTTTTGTGGAGTTTCCCTATTTTTTCCTTGTGCATGCATGAGCGGGTTTTACTCAAATTATTTAGAAACATGGAGTTTAATTTGTGACTTGAAATTACTTTTACGTCTGAGCGCAAGTGTGTGATAGTCACTGTGGCCCTGTTGGCATCACTTTTTTCAAGTGAAACAGAAAACTTTCACCACCTTTTGGTTGTCCGTTTAGCCATTTATCCATCCAGCAGCATAAACATGGACCAAACCATTACGCACCATAATAGGGGTAATTCTTTATAAAATAGTGCATTTCTTCAAATGATATTATGAGGTGGTAAGATTTTTCTAAGTTGCCAAGGTCCAAAAACCCCTTCAGCCGTGGGATTTGTGGCTATTCTTATGCCTCCAGACATGAGTGTGGATTAAAGGCCACATAAGAGATTGGCTGATGCGAGTCTTTGAGAAACTGATAATATATCAACATTTTCAACAATGCTTACATTTGGCAGAGAATATTCTAAATCCCCAGAACATCTAAATGATCCAGAGCTCTGCATTGTTCTCCATTTTAAATTAGAACAGATTAGTTGCAAACCCAACTATGAAAACATCTCTTGACTCAGAAATAGTGAAACCGTGAAGCAGGCAACAGGAGACCATAGAGAAAAAGGAAAACTTCACATGGCATGAATACTACTGGACATCAAAAGAATGATCGCTGCGGATGAGTCTTGAATTCATGAAATGGATCCACCCTGTCATGCAATAGCGGTTGAAAGTGAATGTGTCCACCCCCTAATGACCACAGTGAACCATTTTATCATATATACATTCAGCTGGATAATACACTATGCCTGAAATACACGCTTGAATCAGATTAAACATTTGCTTCACTCAACTGGCCTCAATAGCCATGAGGTGAGAATGAAGTTGAAAGGAATTAGTGTGCATAACACACGAATACATGACGCCTCAAAAACACATTGTACGCTATTATACCTGAGACTGAATAAAAGTAAGGGGCTGATATTCACAGCGGTGGTAAAATACAGTTTCAGGCAAGGTTCTTTTAATTTTGTCATTTATTTCAGAGTTCAATGAAGGTTGTAATTGTACCTCTAGATTTAAAAACACATTAGGGCCAATTGTTCGAAAAGTGCTGGAACTGAAAGTGGACACTGCATGAAATAAAGAGGAGAAATGACCTCAGGTTTCTCCGTCAAAAGTGACAAAGATGTGGTGTGTTGCTGAGTTTAACCACCCGAGAAATTAATAGCTTCATGATGGTTTAAAAAAAGAAATAAAGAAAAAATAACACTCCAAAAGTCTGTCTGCTTTAGTCAAAAAATAGTTTTATTTCTCATCAAATCACGACCGGGGACTCTCGGATTGAATATCAAAAAGAGCTGACTGGCAAATGGGATTAAAGTACTTAACAAAGATACAAGATATCTAATTAACTAATACTTTAAATAGATGAAAACACACAGATCTCCCCACTGGCTTCTTAGATTATTATCTGATTTTGTGATAGCTGATGTGACTGAAACACACACTCTCTCTGTCTCTCTCGCGCACACACACACACACACACAGTGTATCCGGTCTTTGAGGATTTGTTAGAAGGCTAATCCAAACCCGAATTAAAACTAATCCAAATTAACAATCACCAGTAGTACTTTGTTTTCGAAAACATATTTCATAAATGTATTAGATTCACTGAGCAGCACTTGATTGATTGATTCTGGCACTTTTCAGTGAAGTCGAGTGTAAACCCACTTTGCAGGTCAATACACCAAGAAAATGTGAATATCGAATCAGCTGATATTCAATTAGAAATGAGAAAAATCTGATCCGGTTGGGAAAGATGAGAAAACAGCTGAGATAGGAGTCTCAAAAGGTGGACAGGTCATTCTGTAAACAGAAGCTTAGTGTAATAGTAACAGCCGTTGAAAGAGCTGAAGCTGACAGGAATACAAAATAGTTAAATATCTTCCCCTTCCAGAAATACAGTGCTACTACACACATTTTAAAACATGTTGTTCAAAACAAAGTCAAAAATCAAAGTTTTTACCAAAATGTTCTGACTTTGCAGAAAAATCTCCAGTAATAAGGTCCCACAGTTGGAGCAGTCAACACAAATATATAAGAGCACACAAACAGCCTTGAGGCGACAATTGACTGCGCTGACAGAAGCCAAAGGGGAAGGGGAGTGCACTTTGAATGAACCAGAGGCAAATGGATGCATGCATAAACATGAACCCGACATATAAATACCAAGCCAGATTCCCAGTCAAACAGACTGTAATAAGGATTTCATACGGAAATTAAACACAGAGTTATTCTCTTCCGAGGGCGACCTTTAATATCATAACATCACAGAACATGTTGGCCAGGGGGTAAAAGAACCCTGCCTGCAGCTACCCTACAAGCTATGAGAGTGCTTTGTATTCACACACACGCATGCACACACACACAGACATTGAACATACACCACATGAGGAAATCCACTTTACAACTACGTAAGACATTCAATTATGCAAAACGAAAGCCAATTAGCAATGCAAATGGGGAATTAAAGAAAAAAATTATTTACATGTTGCCATACTGTTTGTTTCTCACACGTCCTGCATAGAAAGTGCAGCTAATTGAATAGTACCGATACAGGGATCAGTGACTCACCATGTCTGAGAGGAACAGATGGAAGAAGGGAAAAAAAAAAGCTGTAATTCAATGACAGAGCGGGAATGAAGTGAAGTTAAAAAAAAGAGCGACAAAAGAAAAAATGAGGAGAGAAAAAGAATGACTCCCTTAAGCAGTGAACTTGCTCTTATCAAAACAGCAGCAAGGCTGCTGATAGCCACTTCTATTACATTTAGCCTTTGGTCCAAAAATGTGGCTTCCTGCTGTTATTTACACAATAAACACACATATACAACCTGTCATCTTCCACCTTGCTGTCCAACGGTGATAATGACACAAAATATTGTGCACCCGAGGTGCTCTTTATTATCTCAAAAGTAGCTCAAAGAGCAACCGGTGAACGGCAGACGGCTTTATTCAGTGTGCACCTTTAGGGCTCAAGTATTTATAGATGTCTCCTTTTCTAGTGTGTTATAGGCAGAGACTTGGAAAGACTGTGAGAAGGAACAAGTAATAGAAGATGTGCAGGTAAAAAGGACTTGTGTTGCTCTTCTGTTTAGTTTAGTTAACTTATTAATCAGCACCAGTCCTTCCCATGTTGGGTGTTTTTATTACTGTCTCATGGCTCATTTCATTTTGAGAAAGATGCTCATCAAAGGATTTTCATGCCCTGAATGCTGATTAATTTTCAATTAGCACCTAAAGGATTGTTCCACCAGTTCTCAGCACGGGCGGTTATGGTAATGATCGCAATCATTTATCCACCAACAACACAACCTGATCAAGACCTGCCATCTCTTTTTATACTGAACCCCTTTTCCTCAACAAGGCCATAACAGATCCTTCTAATGCACATTTGAATTTTGAGGGAGAAACTTCCAACAACCTGCTGTGGGATCGGATCTGATCCTGAACACTGAGCGAGACGTTATTGTTATTCTGTATCGTCGACATCGTCAATGACATTCTTGGGGAAAACTGGTTAAAATGCATTGACCATTTGTTTGAAAACATACTGGCAAAACTGTTAAAGTCCTGAAAACTAAATATAAACTGCAAAATGACAGAAATATAAACATGAAGCAAAACTATGATGGATACAAATGGACACAAAAGCATTTCTTTTGACCTTTTTGTCTAATAGGTTATTTTCTTGCCTCAATCCTACGTTTGTGGAAAATACTGATAAAAACAACCCTTTCTTGAGGGTGTGAAAGTAGTTTCCTTTCATTGTAGAGGGTGAGCACCGAAACTGGATTGATAATGGTCAAACTACTAAATCAGTAAGACTTTGATGTCAATGTGGATCAACATGGAGACAATTTCCTGTCTCCGTGCAATTCGTCACAAATGAGTAACATACAATAAGTCACTAATACTAAACATCAGGATAAAAATGGAATTCCTGGGGCATACAGATGATCCTGATAGACAGGCTGCATAATAGGCCCACCAAACATCAAATGGGCGTATAGACAGCATTCTCCTTTTCACCGCTGAGCCATAGGATTGCTGAAGCTTGACAGCTAATGTGAATGGTTAATCTGACTTGGCTTCGGTGGATGATGACACTGTAACCGAATGTACTTAGGAAGACTGCACCGGAAGCAAATTAAACAAATTGGGCCAAGTCTTTGCACACACTGCGATTTTTACTTGCTGATATGCACTGAGCAACGAGACATATAGCAAGTAGGCATTATGTTAATCATATGTTATATAAATGGAGAATAGTGACACCATCGAGATTTTTCTCGGCACCTTTGGTGGATGCTTCATTTTCTCACCAGAGCCAGTATATGATCTGAAAAGTGACAGCCACTGTGAGATAGTGACGCAGTTTAGCCAGTTGTTTTGAGCCAAACTGATGCGACTAAGATTGAGTGTAGTGGAGCTAAACGTGGATTTATCCAAATCCGACAATTGCAAGGAATGCACAAGCAAAAAACAAAAAAAAAACATAGAAAAATATGAACTTCTAATGCTTTAATGATCCAAGATACGAGACATTTTCAGTCATTAGACTGTGATTGTTGCAGCTTCTTTCAAACCAGACAGCAAGCAAAGGCTATAGAAATCAAATAGCTGTGTTCCCGACTTCTCCAGCACAGAGTGCAAAAAAGGAGATAGAAAAAAAAAAAACAAAGAAAGGAAACGAAAAGATATGGCCCATATGTGACACGTATTATGGATAAATTGCTGAGAGAACAATCATTGGCTTGCAGGGACTGAGTGAGTGATGAAGAGAAGCTCACATCAATAACAACGTGACACAGACGCACACTGACTGAACCAGGCGACAAAGTCCGTCCCATTCTCCGCCATTGGCATGTTGCTTGGGATTCAATAAAGACTTTCCTCTGGGACACTTATACGGAGGCTCACGCATGTTAAAATAAACTTTGCTTTATCCCAGCACCAAGTTTTCATGGTTCACACCGCAATGAAGTCAGTGGCACCGCTGTGCACAGTGTGTGCTTAAAGAATAACCAACCAACAAAGCGTGCAATCGTCGATAAGCGCGTCTAATTAGAGTGAAGCTGATCAAGAAAAACCCTGCGATCTTTTAAAGGCTTTATTCACTCGTGTTTCACCACAAAGAAAATACATCAGACATGTTATCTGAAGCGTAATATGAGTTATAATAAAGTCATCGCCTGGGGAGAAAGGGTAGAAAAAAGACCTTCCACAATAGAGGAACGCCGCCCTTTCATTTCGATGCCGTTGCGTCAAATTGCTGAGCATTTGCTTAAAGTTGAACTCAAATTCAACTTTCTCGGGTTAAAGAGTCACCGAGATCTTCTGCCATATATAACTCAATTTTCTTTTCGTCTGCAAACATCTAATTTGATATAAATGACTCCTGGCTACTTTGTCTCTCGTCTGAGTTTCAGTCAGTACGTTTGGGTTTCAGTCAGTACTATCACATTCAGTTCTCCACATATAGTCTGGTTTTATTCTCCTCTGGAGTATGTCATGACACTGAGTTGTGGTGTCCTTGACAGGCACTCATCCCTGTAAAAACCTTTCTCAAGCAGTGTGACTTTCCCAAGTTGCCAAAAGGTCCTGATCCAAACTTCACATGATGCCATTTAGTAGCAAAACCTCCCGGGTGCGTGTGTCTCTGAGCCTAATTGACACCTCCCGGTTTCTCTCCTCCAACACCATGGGACCGCTCATCGTGTTAATCAACTGAGCGGTGGGGGGCAGAAGAGGTTTTATTTTTAGGAAATACGTATTTATTTCAAGGAATCGTAGTGGTAAGAACTGAATCACGTCTGAAACAGATGAGTATGGAAGATTGAGATTATGTAGAACCAAGCAACTCAAAGTAACAAAAAAATAAATAAAAAATCAAACACGCTGTCTATATTGAGTATTTGGAAATTTTATTTTATATTTATGTCCAGAATCTATTATTTGAAAATACAGGGTTGAGAAGACAAAATCCTAACCCATATAAACGTGCTTATCATAAGACTATGATCTGCTATGGGTCATTCAGGAAGGTACATTCAGGTACATGCCTATTGTTATTAGAAATCCTTGTTCAGATCATTTCAGACAGTGTATGTCTATTATGTGACCGCAGAAGGTGATGATTCACGTGTGCTGATTTTGAGAAAATCTTTAAAATTTGAAGTGCAAATGATGAGAAGAAAACATTGCTCCAAAACATTTTTCTGATCAGATTCTGAACAAGGAAAATGTTTCTTTGGTGTTTCAGCTTCAAATGAAAGTAAGTCAAACTAATGAATCTTCTTACTGGTGAGTTTCTGTTTAAAACTAAATTATATGTACAAGTAAAAAACAGGCAACTTCACAGTGTTGTTAGATTGATCCGTTCAGCGAATCAGATAAAATTCTTGCTATTTAGCATTAATGTAAAAAGGACAAAGGGATCTTTCAGTTATAAAAAAAAAACTAACCTGAGAAGTGACCACAGCAACAACACTGCAAAGTGAACACAGCAGCCGCGAGATAAGAGTACTAACCACTGGTCTTATTCATGTAGGGAATAATATCAGAATCCAGAAGCAGTAAGAAAGTAGAAATACTTTTTTGCATGTTAAATTAAACTTTAATAATGATACTGTGCCAATATGTGATTTAATGTGTCCTCTGAATTATCTTTATATGTGATTATGAGTTTAAGGAAGGAAACCCAACAAAAAAATGTTTTACTGGATAGAGAAGGGAAATAATCTGATCTTTCATCTCTTCAGCTCAACAGTAGAGGGAACCAGCTATTAAAGATCCATAAAAACACAATGTGTAAATTGCTATGGAAATAAGTTTTCCCATGCATTGGTGATTTCAGCAATACATTTTGGGTAGTCTATAAAAAATCTATATATATATATTGAATTTCCATCTGCGCTAAATATCCAAAGCTTACGATAACTAAACAATAGTCATTTGATTAAAAAATAGAAGCAACAAGAGAAGTTTTATGAAGAAACTTCCATTTTGTGCATTTTGTTCAATTGTTTTATTCTTTTCCCCAGCGCTTATTAAATCTCTCCACATGTCTATCACAGACACTTCCCTCATGGTGCTACGATGAAAAACTTTAAAAAAGAAAAGCTCTGAAACATGAAACTCTCCACCACAATATGTTAACTTCCTGTTGGTGCCGTATAATTGGGCCCGAGCCCACTGGTCACTGTTGTCCACAAGTGCCTCATTAGCGGCTACAAAACAGCACTTAAAGCCTTTTTCTTCCTTCATCTAATCCATACCGGTCGAGGGTCTGTGTGTGTCATGAAAGAGTGCACAGGGCATTTTATGAAATAATGTTATAGCTGAGTTTGCTCCACCACAGCTTGCACACTAACAAGCTGCCGCTTATCGACTTGCAAATCTGTATGAGATTCGGCCGGCAGCCTCGACTCATTTCTGACTTGTGCATAAAAGTTGAATTGTAATGCGTGCTGTGAGGGTGGCCCTGTCGTCAACGGTTTCATTCCTTCCGTAAGTGACACAACCGTGGCCCCACTGTGCAGTGCTCAAGCCAATTAAAACACCCAGTAAGGACTTACACGGAGCCTTATCAGTCAACTGTCGTCCATGCTGTTCTGACACGGCTTCTATTCTTTTTTTTCTTTTTACAGTGGCTGATGCTGTGCTGTTTTAACCAGAGTAAAAAGGGGGATATCATTGGGCTGGATATCATAAAAACCAGATGCTTTGAAATTCTTCTCATTCAGCTGCCATTTGTAAACAGACCACTATGTCTGTTGCGAGATTACAACTGCTTGTGAAAGAAATGTCAAGTTATTTCACTGATCCACTTGGGGGAAATTATTATTTCTCTGCTGGTTAATGTTAACTACAGGCACTACGAGCTGCTGCAGTGCATGCCTGTTCAGTGATTAAGGACAGTGTTAAGGACATTAATCAGGGTGGTGTACTGCGGTAGCTTGGTGACAGTGGGATTTCAACCACATGTTCTTTGTTTCACCTTAATCCACCACTGTTGTCAAAGAGGGGTGTACTTCAGCTTTATTCAGTCCAAAAAAATGTAGGTGAGGTTAATTGGTGACACTAAATTGATCCTCGGTGTGGATGGATGGATGGATGGATGGATGGATGGATGGATGGATGGATGGATATTTGAGCCAATAAAAGCACATCTTCCTGTAGATTCTACCACCATTCCGATACACCTCACTCTTTCATTAAAATTGTAAACAATCTGTCAATATGAATGTTTTCACTCATTTAAATAAAACTAATTACTCTTGTTCCATTGACATGCTGTATCGAGCAATTATGGTAATGTGAGCCGCCCACACAACGTCACGTCACAATCGTGAGGATCAACCTTTCAATCTGTTCTCTGCCAATTATTACTATGAATAACCTGCTGTACTTCACACTAATGTGTATAAAACAGCTGAGAAAGCACAAAGTGACCTCCTGTCAACATCTTTAAATGTTTCGTTTCCCGGAAAGAAAGAGGAACGTACAGGGAAATGAGGTCTGAAGTTGAAACCCCAAATACAATCTACTGCTTTCAGTGTGTGCTCTGTGGAAATACCCAGAGACTTGACGAAAACAAAATTCTGTCAGAGCCCAAAAAATATATGGCACGGAACTGAAGGTTGACTTTTACTATGAGAAAATGTAGTGATAATGCATATGTAAACACACAGATAAGGCATGAATGGACATCACCCAGAATACACAGCCATGAGACAACTCAGTCGTTTAGACTCAGAAACTGTTCACAACTTTTGAGTCCTGCAGGATCCTCACAAACTTATTTCTTTCTTTTTTAGTAATTTTCTTTTTTTTTTTAAGGCCCATGCGATAAAGAGAATGGTTTGCGGGATTAAAAAAAAAGCACAAAATGTTCTTACTCTTTTGTAGTTTCTTATAATAATATCAGATTACAGCCAGCGCAGCCAAGCGTATCCTCTGGAAGCACATCTTAGTTTTGACTTAAGGGACAGAAATGCCATTGATATGCTGACAGTGAGACCAATTTTAAGGAACGCAACACATTTATTATGGTGTATACTCCTAATTGCTGTCAAGTTTGTGCGGTGCAAACTCTGATAACCCTTTATTTCACTTTAATGACAAATCAGTTTTCCTCCTAATGCTACAGTTCTGTTTACCCTAAAGTGACCATTTATGCATTGGCCTACAAATCTTTGTTGACCAGGCTTGTGGTTCTTGCCACACTTAGTCTGAGTGAGCTCCAAAGTCATTAAGCACAAATATTTTCCCTCCATTGCCAGCAACCGGATGCCAGATAATTGCTTGTGCACAGCAACAGCTTGAAAGGCAACAAAGTTTGAATTTCTCCAGGGATCAGCAGGATCAGCAGCGCTAATTAAATTGAGGGCATCCACAATGGCTCCATTTATCTACATTTCCAATGTTTTAATTTTGCTTACATTATTATCCTTGTGCTTAATTAATACAGCATAGTTTATCTGAACTGTCACTCAGAACATGGACTGAGAGGAAATTGCAAAAGAAAATATGATACGTTTATCAAGTTTATCATGTGTATTTTAGTTTTTTTTTTTTAAACTAAAACTGATGACTTAAAAGGCAGAAAATAGCATCACTCAGACATGCCATGCTGCTTCGGTCCTTGAAAGACATACATTTGGATTTTTGATGTTTACATGTTTCTGTTACTCTCTCTCCAGAGAGGAATTTTCTGTGTTTGTGTTGCAGAATGTGCATGCTCCTGTACTTTTATGTATGCTTGAGAACCTTCATATGCACATGTGTGTGTGTGTGTGTGTGTGTGTGTGTGTGTGTGTGTGTGTGTGTGTGTGTGTGTGTGTCTGCCTGCTAGCGTCTCTGTGTGAGGCTCCCCTCTGAGTCCCCCCCCCCCTTCAACATCTCGCCTGTCAAGATCTGACACTTGCCTTCTGTCTCCCCTACTTCTCAGCCAAGCGATCAAATCCCACCAGAATCCTGTGAATTATTGTTAAAAAAAACATTTTTTTCCTTTAAAAATAAAAAAGGGGGGGGTATTTTCCTTTTTTTTGCCTACACCGGCTACTCGGTATAATTACCCAAAGGATTGGTGAATTCTGTCATGCTGGAAATGACATGACGGCTAAACTCAGCAGCTGGCAAAAATAAAAATAAGAGACATTGTTCAAAGTTGATATGTTGTCTGCATGACTTCTCCTGATCCTTGTGCAGAGCTGCTGCAGGAGCTGCAAGCCAAAAAGTCAGAATATCAAGAGCGTTTCCAGGCATTTTACCTTCCTTGTGAAAAACAATTGTAATTTCTATTATTTGGGCACAAATTGATGTTGTTTTTGTAACTGACAACAACCACATTTTGGTCAATACTTTCTAATCAACCAGTCAGGTTGAACCAGATGGCCTGGTCTGGATATTTCAGACCTTGCTGATCCACTGAGACCTTGATTCCCACGCACAACCTTTTCAAAGATCAGGGAGGAATATTAAAACAAAAAAACAAAAACAAATATCCATTGAGCAGTGAGAGTCCACCCACTTGCTGATGGCTACTTCCAAAGCAGGATAACTCAACCTGTCACAGATTGCAAATCTCAATACGTGTTCAGTGTACACCAGTGGACACTGCTGACAATTCTGCAGGAACTGCGTGTCGCTCCCGTGTCAATATGGACATGAATCTCTGAGGAGTGTGATGTTCCCAGCACATTGTTGAGTTTATACCAAAAAATTATTGGTACGAGCAAGGTGGACCCAATAAAGTGGTAAGTGTGTGTGCATGTGTGTGTGTGTACGCGATACTATTTGCAGTCTTGCACGCATGGGTATTACAGTCTGCTTTAATATATCTTCAACAATCTTATGTTGATTGACAGATTGGACTCATTATGCATACATTACTGTAAAATGCAGAAAAAAAAAGTGTTTTTTTAAATGTTTTTACAAAATCCAAGTAAACAGTATCAGTTTTCTTTTAACGGTAGTGTTTTGTACAGGCATACATTTGGCTGTGAGTGAAATGTCCCTCTGTGAACGGTGAAATTTGCCCATGTATTTGAATATTTATAAGGCTTCAATGTCGGAACTCAAACTTAATTTCTTACATTAATTTCCAGTTTTAAAGCCCCTCATGTAAAAACAGAGTTTGGACCAACTGCTTGTGTTGTAGTAATCATATTAATTTCCAAAGACTGCCTCCTGGGATGCTCTGGTCTTGGTCTGGACTCACTCACAACAGGTGCTCTTGACTACAACACAGCCAACTGCATTATCTCCTTCAAACTATAAAAAACGTTTTTTTTTCATTCATTATTTGATAACCTTAGTGTTACTTAGATTCTTGTTTTTTACCCAATTTAATGGATTCTTTCATTGAATTAATTATATTCACAGTAGATTCTACATATCTGCATTGTGTCTTAGAAAATAAAGTAGGTTGTTCTTATAGCATAGAGCACATGGATGTGAAAGAGTGAAATATCGATCTACTGAGCTTCTATAACAATTCTGCACATCAATAAATTTTGTGGTAAACTGTGTCAGTTGTTTGTACCCCCCCCCCCCCCCCCCCCCGTATCACCACTGATTTGAAAGAAACTGCAGCTGGACCACGATTGAGCGGGGTATAGATGAAGGTAGTGGAAGTCAAACACTTATCCCTGGGACAGATGTGTGTCACAAAAGAGGCAGACACATTGTTGAAAATCTCATGGCCGCCCGGCTCTGGTTATCTCCCCAGTTCTTGAATGATTCAGACATTCCTCTGTTTCCCATCATTCCTCTTCCTCCCACTGTCTCTCGCTTTGTCTGTGTGATTCAGTCTTTCTTTCTCCAAATCGATTTACATTCACCTCTCTCTATTTCACCAATATTAGCTTGTATCTCTTCCCCCATAGTTAGTGTTTGATGGTTGTGTCAATCCCACCCTCTTTTGAGCCTCTCTATCCACCATAATGTCTTTCTCACTGCACTCCCACGCTCTCTGATTCATTCTGTCTCTGCATTTTTCCCTTGTATGTTCGCTCTTACCATGCGACATTTTCTATACCACGGGATCCTTTGTTCCCCTTTTCTCTTTCTTAGCATCGTCCCCATACACTCAACCCTCTGCACCCTTCCTCCACCTCCGCCTCTCTCCAACTCGTCCAAACTCTTCTGATTACCGGAGATTGATCACCAACGGTTACTCCTGGTAAGAATCTGGGCTGTCACCGGGTCTCCACCGGGACCACAGTCAAAGCCATAAATCTGTCTTTGGACGTTGAACCGCAACAGATCATGTATGTGTGTGTGTGTGTGTGTGTGTGTGTGAATGGCAGAGATGAATTTGCCGGACAGGGAGATAGATGGTGTGTGTTCCTTGTGCACTCCCGAGAATCAAACACCGGGAAGGAACACAAAAGAATGAAAAATGTTGCCTAAAGTCAGGTCATTTGTAATTTTTTCCCCTCTTCCTGAAATGGGTGACTTCAAGGCGAGGGCCTCTGGGCACAGCTTTGGTCTGAGGTTACAAAGCAGCTCGCATGTGTCAGAGAAATACTTTCAATCCGAGTTCTCGGGCATGCAGTGCTGGAGCGTGAATGAATGAAAAGTAGCCACAGAATCATATTGTTTAGGTCTTGCGGCTATTA
Source organism: Blennius ocellaris (assembly GCF_963422515.1). Taxonomy (NCBI): domain Eukaryota; kingdom Metazoa; phylum Chordata; class Actinopteri; order Blenniiformes; family Blenniidae; genus Blennius; species Blennius ocellaris. Next base: position 10,262,119 of record NC_137671.1, on the reverse strand, counting down.
TAACCTCCCACAGTTCACTTGTCTTTACCTGCAATTTGACGCCACTGCATGCGTTCCATTCTGCAGCTACAAGTCTACAACCGGTATGCTTGTATTAAATGTAGGCAGGAAGTAGGTTGATTTGCCATTCATGAAACCTTAGAATGGAGCGCTGGTTTTTTTGGGTTTTTTTTTTAATGTGGAGAAAATAACTAAAAACTATTAAGAAAAAAACCAAGATGCAATAATTTACACGCTTCATTGTCTATTCACAAGAGAGCATAGCCAGATCACATCTTTAATAATTATTGCATCCTGTGTTATTGTACAATTGATGCATTTGTTCCATACATTGGGGAAATGGGGCTGTCGAAGAAAGTTTCATGTCCAGTTTGATGTAAAGGAAATAGGAATGCCATGATAATTTGTTTGTTGCCTTAATTACTTTTGGTTGATAAGAACAGCTTATCCTGCACTTGCACATGTAGATATTTCAATTGTCAGCAGTGCTAACAACCGTATGCAGCAAGCGAGGCTTTATTAATGAACAACGATACAAATAAATAAATAAATAATAATAATGAAGAAAAAACAAGCCCTGTCCAATGTTTCTCCACAGACACAAGTGGTACATAAATAATGACTCAAAAACAAATATACCTACTGTGTTAAAAAAAAAAAAGGCATACCATCACAAACACAAGCAGTGAGGGTGCATGCATGCGGAAAGCAAAGTGTGTTTTTTTCCGACACTTTCCCGAGGTAGGAGGCAAGAAGTTGACCATGTTTAAGATAACAGGTGGGGGTGCGGGTGGAGTGGAGGGAGTGGTGGAGGGTCACAGGTAGACAGGTAAAATGAAGGAGACAGAAGAGCAATGAGATGAAAAAGGTGTCCCGCTGTCCATCGTGTCAAGCAAAGGAACGATGAGCACAGAGAGAAAGAGAGGGAGAGAGAGAGAGAGAGCTGGATAGACGATGTACCTTATGGTTAAGGCTTTGCAACAAGCAGAGAGAGGCAGGGGGAGGCTTCACGCTGCACATATACAACCTTTCACATTTCCACAGCCGAAGCTGTCTGATTCCAGCATCCCCTGCATGGGAGCATGACCTATTTCAAAACAATACATCCCTGGCTGATGATGGTAAAGGAACACTTTCTCTTTTGATTTTTCTCACACATTCCTAATCTAGAATCCTAGTCTCGCTCTCTCTCTCTCTCCCTCTCTCTCTCTCTCTCTCTCTCTCTCTCTCTCACTATTGTGCAAAAGAACAAGTATAACTATATATATATATATATATATATCTGATCTATTCAGTAGTAGTTCTCTCTCTCTCTCTCTCTCTCTCTCTCTCTCTCTCTCTCTCTCTCTCTCTCTCTCTCTCTCTCTCTCTCTCTCTCTCTCTCTCTCTCTCTCTCTCTCTCTCTCTCTCTCTCTCTCTTCTCTCTCTCTCTCTCTCTCTCTCTCTCTCTCTCTCTCTCTCTCTCTCTCTCTCTCTCTCTCTCTCTCTCTCTCTCCTCACTGTGAGTCAGAGCCATGTTGAGTATTCAGAGGAGTGTGAGGGACAGGATGTGTGCAATGGGGAGGAACGAAATGACAGGCTTAAGACGGAGGGGGATGTAAGAAATACAAGGGTAGACTCAGAAGAAAGAGGCGGTGAAACAAATGTACGAGCATGAGTAAGATAATAGGACTAGAAGAGGATAGAGAGGGATGCATTGTTTCACAGAAGTAACTGCAAAAAGAACAGGGGAAATAAAATAAAGAGAATGCAATATATAGAAGAATAAATAAAGAGTACAAGCTAGTACTAGGGGTTATTGCACCTTAAATCTTGTGCGGAGAGGTGTGGTGGTTGGCTGCTCGGGGGTGGAAGCTGTAGTTTGTTTGATGAAGTTGCGCCTGTGTCTCTTTCCAGAGGGAGGCAGCGACAACAGGTGATGTACAGGTTGGGTGGGGTCATTCAGACTGGCTTTCCTTTGTGGTTTTCAGTGTAAAACATGTCTGAGAACAGGAAATGGTTTATGGTGCACCACCGTTCACAAAAGGATGGTGCATAAAATACGGGTGTGGCAAGTTATTGTCACTCCATGACCTGAGAAAGAAAGCATCATGTTCTGCATTAACCCATCTTATTCCTCGGGTGCAGTGGACAGCCACATAAGTTGGATGTTGAACCCCAATGAGGGACAAGGGTCTTTCTCAGGAAGTCACAGTGGTGATCTATCTTTTGGGGGAATCAAACTTGCAAACCCTCAAACCCCCAAGCTCACTTCTCCAACCTCTATGCCACCACTTCTCACAATATGGAGATATTGACATTATTAATAATGGAATAATAAAACCAGAAGTTGTAAGATTTAGACATTTTGTACTGTCAGGAAGTGAGGCAGAAAATCCTCTCTGGGAGGAAATCCCACTGGATGCTTCTCTCTTTTTTTACGCTGGTGGTACAGCTACGCCCCTGTGTGTATCTTCACCATCTCCAGTTTGTAGTTCTTCGCCAAGCTGTCAGCACCAACCACAAGCTGAAATGTGTTGTGTTCAGTGCTGAGCTACTGAGGGAATAGTTTTCAGAGACTTGCCACACATGTAAGTCAATCGACGACCCAAAACGTACTTCAGCATTCGAATCTGCCTGAATCAACTTTCACTTTTGAGTGGAAAAAAAATTAAATAAAAACAATTAAAAAACAAAAAAAACAAACATATATATATATGTTACAAAAAAAATTAAAGAGGATGCTGTGCTCTCTTCTGTGCAACATTGGCCCAAAAGCAACAACTGACCACTGAGCTATTCCCATGACAACTGAGCCAGTGTTACTGACGTAGGCTGTGAAATATGGTCGAAAACTCGACAATGACACTTGCTACTGGACCTTGAGTTTGAGCTCTCCCTTTGTCGATGCTCCAGTTTGCAGCACTCCTACTAGTCAGGGACATGTGGAGGAGCGTCACTGAATAGGGCCTATAATACAAGCTCTCTCACACAACAGGGCCTTTAAAAAGCAAGTCAGCAAGTTACAATTTCGCTATAGGGCTTCATCAGCCACTGCTGTGAGGTTTTAAAGCAGCTCTAAATTTCACATGTCAGCATTTAAAAAAAATTTGGTGGGGGGGGGTTCAACAGTTTCCTCTCTGCAGTTTCTAATATCGAGAAGTGATTAGAAAGAGTATTTTATGAGAAAGTGAATCATAATGAGAGTCATGCTGTTGTCTTGCTCCCAGCAAGCTTCGTACTGTAACGCTGCAGCCCCGTCCCTGCTCGCGACCCCCCCCAACCAAACCTATGCCCTCGATGGAGCTCCCCTCATTAAAGCCCCATCAAGCCAGTCACATCATTACCTGTTTACTCCGTTCACTCCCCCCACCCCTCTCTGTTAGTCCGCCAGCTGCCAGCCACTCCAGAGGATATTCCAATTAGAAACAACATACAGAGACACGTAAAATGTGCACTGGTGGATTTTTCCAATTAAGTGCGGCGCAACAGACAAACAGTCAAATGCAAATTCGCCCCAAAAGTGGCTGTTGGACACTGTAATTAGCTACGCAAACAGAGCATGGATGCTGATCAGCCCATCCAGTAAAGCAGGACACTCCAGCTCGTGGGATTGCATGTGCTTCCGCTTGCACGCACATACAAATAAACCCTCATCGAGTCATAAAAAAACACATACCGATGGCTTCTGCATGTGCACATTTGCATGATTGCTAGCTAAGGTTCTATGACACCGAGTATAATTGGTCACAGACAACAATACATGGACAACATTAGCAGTTAGTATGTCTTTTACAGACATTAACTTTTAAAGCTTACAGCAGAACTGCAGGATTTAGTAAGAAACATCCTTGGCATTACGCTACTCCTGGATAATGCATATAATTATGTGGATGTGGTGAAAATGTATAAGATAAGAGATATATTGAAGAAAAAAAAGAAAGTGAATCCAAAAGAATTTTCCAACACACTCTAAAGTTCCTGTAACAATAACTACTACAAAATGCTGAATTTATTTGGGTGAGAAAAAAATAGAGCAAAAAAAACCCCACAGTGAAACGTCTAACCAGAGTATGATTTCCCTGATGTGTGATTAGACGGGATCACTTTGATGTCAGCTTTTTTCCATGCGACGGAGGCTGGCAAACCCGCCTTGAAAGGAAAATGGGGTGAGATGTGGAGAAAGGAAGAAATGAAAATTGCTTGAGTGACGCTCCAAAATGGGAAAGGATTAGAAGAGTCGGCTGGTATTTATTGGGGGAGACGGTGGAGAGGTTTGAAATATTCGGTTGAAAACATGGGTGTGCTGGTTTTGTGTGGAAGGAAATCAAAATGTGGGACAGAATAATGGCGCTTGGAAGATTGCGTTGACGTCTATCTCAAGGACACATTGACGCTCTCAAAGAGCATTTTGGTTTTTCGTGCGGTCGAATAATCGTTCAAAATCATCATCATTATCATATCTGTCATCTCTATGCACAATGCATATTATGCCATTTGAGATCAGCCAAACGGATAAATGCACTCGCCACTGTGGGTTTATACCTGTTTACCTCTTAGTTATCCCCAGTATACCTCACAGAAAGATGAACGTGCTTCGCATTGTGATGTATAAACGGCGAAAGCTGCAGTAAAGAACCTGCCACGAATCCCAACGAGTCCATAAAGTCTTTTAATGTTAAAATCTGAAAAGAAACACTATCAAGAAATGGAATCAATACACCACCACTGCTTCAGCTCCAGTTAATACAGTGGTTCACTACGTGCATGCTTTTATGAATCCGATTAGCTATAGAAACGTGTGCGTGTGTGTGTGTGTGTGTGTGTGTGTGTGTGTGTGTGTGTGTGTGTGTGTGTGTGTGTGTGTGTGTGTGTGTGTGTGTGTGTGTGTGTGTGTGTGTGTGTGTGTGTGTGTGTGTGTGTGTGTGTGTGTGTGTGTGTGTGTGTGTGTGTTTCCATACCTCTGTAACTTGCTGTGTCTAAACTGATAAGCTGAAAAGACTATTTCTTTTTAGGCAGCCACACTATCGCTCAGTCATGTACGTACCTGATTGTTGTTCCAGTGCAGTGGTTACTATTCTTCTCTGCTTATGGTCCATAAAGATCACCTGAGAGCTTCTTGTGACCCTTCATCACGGTTATAGCCTCCGAGCGGTCGTAGCAAATGAGCACTTACAGTGAAAATGGGATCTTTACTTTTTAGATTGTTTCACTTGAGGGACTTTCAGGCAGGTAACATTTCAAAAATAATAATATTTATTATTATTATTATATTTAAGTACCAAGAGGGTTGTTTGTTTTGCCTTTTATTATTTGTCATGTGAGTCCTGTTCCATTTTTGTGACATTCTGGGGGAATTTCAGTCATCCATGTTTCTAAAAGCCTGTATAAACACATTTCATATTCTGTATTGTATGTCGGTATAATATAGAGTGTCAGGGAAGTTATAAAGGATTGGTCATTATTTAAAGGGAATAGCTATTTTGTTGAAAGTTAATGAAGCTACTACACAAATTACTGGACATAAAGTGTCACAAATGACTGTTTTAAAGGTCTAGTTCATGTTCCATATTAATTTGCTGCCTTATTTGTGTTGCTGAATGATACCATTGAGTCTGTTTCACTCATTGATCCCACAGTTTAGGGTTGTGAGGGCCCCACAGTGGAGCCATGTTCAGCAAACCCAGCTTCACAGAGAAAACATCCACAGTTCAAATGCAGGTTTGGGATATTTCTTTTTGGAGTTTGCATGTGCTGCCCACGCAAGTGTTTAGTATTTGTTTTTGTTTTTTTCTTTATGCATGTACTTGAGGTTTCTGTCACACTCCAAGGTTAGGTGCAATTTGCGATGAACTGGTGAGAGGAACCTAGAGTACCTCGAGAAAATCCACAAATCACAAGAACAGGCAAATATGTAGATAGTACTGTCTCGACTCAAAACCACAACCTTATTGCTTTGAGACTATAAGAGACTTGATAATATGATGATATATGATATATGAGATGATTTATCAACAGGCAAACCAGTATTATAAAGCTGAATTAAATATATATAAACTAAGTTTTATTATCTGCTGCTAAAGTAACATGGTGCTGAAGATGGGTTACACTTTGTGGGCACCCATTTAGGCATTTTTCTTCTGATATTGTAAATCAATGTCATAAAACTCAGGAAGTCAAACAGAAAAACCCTCTACCAACACTTTGTTTTGACGTATGACTACAGGAAACTGTAACCCAGCTCACAGAAGCCTTAGTAATTACAGGTTGCATTGCTTATCTAAGAGCAAAAATACAATAAACATCACTTCCAAAAGTAGGAATGTTTGCACAAACAATTTGAAATACGTAATAAAATGGAACAATCGTGATGAAATCAAACATTAAGCGTGGCGGCACGGACACGCCTCATCAGCCAACATTTGATTCATATAATGTAGCCGTCAGAAAATTACCTTCAGTCATGAGAACGAGCCAAACAGCTCAATCCTCTAAAACCCTCAACCGTGGCATGGATCCAGTCATTCAGCCAGACCTAAAATCCTCCCGTGCTCATGGGGGATTGTCAGAAGATTTGGAGCTCAAAGCCAACAGTATCACTACGATTGTAAAACTCATCCATCCTTCAGGAACCAGGAGAGGTATTCTTTACAGCTATTTGCAGAGAAGGTAGAGGAGTATCCTTTCTTTCTTTTTTTTTTCTTTTTTTAAACACAGGCATGCCTGTTAATGGATGAATTAAAGAAAAAATCCAATTCCAAAATTTACATCAAAACGAGCTAAGCACTTTTTAATTACGGCCAAAGAAGGTCACTAAAACACAGTCACTTTCCTCCTGCCAGTGATTTGTTACTGTAATTAAAGTGTTTAACATACCTAAGAATGTAGCATTATTCAGAACATTCTGAATGTTTTCTGTCAGATAGTAAATTTATAAATAAATACACAAAAGCACATACTTGCCTGTAGACTGTGATGTCCCAGCAAAAATTGCTTTAAACCTCAAGCAGGTCATATAAACACACACGCACAAACACACATTGAGAAGCTCAAGCCATCAACTATATATTCACTCTCACTTTCGACCATAATTGGCAAAGAAAACATTTGCAATACAAACACAAAAACACTTGCGTGCTCACCCTTTCTGCAGACTGTGAAGTGCCGAAAAATATGGGTATGAAGGCCAGCCAGATGATGCAGGTGGTGTACATGGTAAATCCGATGGGCTTCGCCTCGTTGAAGGTCTCGGGGACGCCTCGCGTCTTGATGGCGTAAACCGTGCAGGTCACCATCAGCAGGATGGCGTAACCCAGGGAGCAGATGAGAGACAGGTCCGAGATGTCACACTTGAGGACTCCACGTGCCGCCATGGGGTCCTGGGTCCGCTGCTCGCCGTAGTCCACCACCGTGTGAGGAGGGTCCCCGGCGAACCAGACGAAGACCCCCAGGAGCTGAACCGAGATCAGGGAGAAGGTGATGACGAGCTGGGAGGCGGGAGAGATGAACCTGTCGTGAAGAGGGAACGTTCATATCAATAAGACTGGCGTGGGTCGGGTTTTCGGTTAAAAAATACAATTCGGAAAACAAAGCAGATTTTCATAGAATGAGAGAAATCCACCGCTCAACAAGAGGGATATATTAGATTCACTAAACAGAGTGTTTTTCAAAAGTTTCACCTTGAGAGCCGTTTGAAAACCCCAAAGTTTTCTGCTTTCACTTGAACAGACATGTCGTGTAAACCGGGCCTCAATGTCCAAAAAAAAAAACAAGCTGCATTTTAATCCCAATCCTTGTAAGGAAACAACCTGTTCCTTTAAGCTTCAAGGCGCAGAGCCAGATGACCTGGAGGAACAACACATGCTGGAACATTAAAAAAAAACAAAAAAAACCAGCCTCAACAATGTTTCCTGTGAGTGATTCCTTGAGCTGGACAGAGCTGAGGGAAAACAGCTGACACTCTGGGTAGCGGGGACGTGAACTTGAGCAGCCTGAGCACTATTAAATCCAAAATTACCATTTAAGTCACTAAGTTGACTCTCCCAGAGTCATGCTCACTGAGTGCAAACAGTACAATAGGTGAGAGTGAGTTCATGACTCTCATAAATAATGTATGAAAAATAATTCTAAGTAATGATTGCAAGTAGTGTAATACGGAAAGCGGAGGTTGAGTTTTGGGGAAACACATAATTGAGTGCACTCACTCATGCCGACATCTGGTGTCGCTAAACTCATCCAAATCTACATATTGAATACAAAAACAGAGATATTTACCTGGGTGCTGTTACGGACTTCTTCCCTTGCTCAAAGATGCGGTGTATCCTGTTCGTCTTGGTGAGCAACGCAGCGTAGCTGAAGCACATCCCCAAGCCCAAGAAAATCCTCCTGAACGAACACACGCCCACATCCGGAGTGGCGATCATCAGGAACGTGATGGCGTAGCACAGGAAGATCCCCGTGAGCAGTACGTAGCTCATCTCGCGTCCCGACGCCCGCACGATGGGCGTGTCGTTGTACCGCACGAAGGTGACGATGACAAAGGAGGTGGCGATGATCCCGAGCATGGAGATGAAGACGGGGAACACGGCCCAGGGCGAGTGCCACTCCAGTTTGATGATGGGGATGGGAACGCACCCGGTGCGGTTGGTGTCAGGCCGCATCTCGTAGGGACACAGCTCACAGGTGAACTCTGAAGCCTGGAAAAGGAGAGGGTTTTTTTTTTTTGGTTTATTTAAAAAAAAAAAAGTGAATTCAATACACGGATCGTTGTGTGAAGCAGGGCTGTCAAATATGCAGGTTCGGCTTAACCTTAATCCTGGAATTAAAGAAGTAACTGCTGTTCCTAAGGTGTTCAATGGGTTGTATCGATTTATACAACAATGTTGCGCTATCATGGAGACCAACTGGTCGTCATTTTCATGGAGTTGCATTTTGACCGTTTTCAAAAAGTTGCGTTTTCAGTTGCTCCGAGCATCAATGTCATTGTGTGTCAAAGTCCACACAGTGAAGGCTGAAGGTGATGCCATTCACTCACCTCACCCCAAACATTTCATGTCCACACCACGCATTAGATTTATTCATTTTATCTATAATTTATTTTTCCTTAGGTCAGTTTGTTGTGTTAACACTTCAGTTTGTTTGATTAAGTGGAGGGATTTTCAGTGGAGAAAACAGGTTCTTTTAAAAAAAAAAATGTGGACAGCCAAAGCACAACAGTGTTTTCCGTTATTCACTTGGAACATCTTAATAAGAAGAAAGGACAAATGCTGATACACAAAAGTGAACAGCAGAAGGCAGCAATGCTATCCAAGAGATCAGTGATTTAGCACTAACAGTTATCTACCTTATTAAAATTTAAATGTGTATTTCTCGTCTTGTGTTTTTGTCTACATTTGTATACAGAGCTACACTGTGGCAGGAAGTTTTCAGTATGCACTTGATTTTATCATATAGAACTGTGTTTAAAAAAGTGCATAAAATATAAACAATTTCACATTTTGCAACAAACCTTCAGAGGAAAGGGATGTAAAAGAAATATATACGCATATTAAGTAACATTTTGAATATTCACATTAACATTTATGCCCTCAAAAGCTAATTTAAGTGTTGACTTAGGTCAATTTCATAATGTGTAAATAATCCATCCACCCATCTCTCTTACATCTATCTATCCATCTGAGTTTTACAGGTGTGGGGGAATTTCCTGTATGTGTACATTGCTCGTGTAGATTCCTCAAACAACTGAAAATAGTTGATGATGAGGTAAATGGTAGATACATCTTATTTATCGTTAAGTAGAATAACATTTTACACATCATTTTTGTACACTTGCTCACGGGTCAAATACTTGTTTTTGTCATGTTTTTATCCAAGTTCCACTCAAATAAAAGTCTCCAATCTACAGTCTGGCGTCAACACATTATTGATTCCACTGCAAATGAATGTAACTGTAAAATGAGTATTGACTGCTCGGTCTGACAAGCTTGAGTTGCTGCTGTTATGACTGCTGTTTTATTTTCCTTTATTACTTGGTGAGCAGGGGGAACTCTCTGCCTATATACTTGCTCGCTTGTGGATTTCCCTAACTTAATAAGAAGGATGATGGGCTGCCAAATTGTTCCCGCCGATGATATAATTAACACTGGGGATGTATCTTTATTGTGATGAGACCCTTTCCCCCACCTCAAATTAGATACAACGCCGTTTGCTTTAATGGCATCTGTGAGGTTCTGTCTGCATACATAAATATAAAAAGGGCCACCTAAGTGGATCACTTTTTTTTTGATAACTTCAATTGGGTTGAAACAAAGAAAAAAACTACTGGGGAGGAGCAATAAGCACAAAGCAGTCAGGAACCAAAAAATGCCTGCAGTTTGTTTTTTTTGCTTTTGTTGAAAATGTCAAAGTCAAATCGGTGGAAAAAGTTCTGTTGCAGATTCATTAAAGATGCCCTCCAATATAATGGGATTTATTATAACGCAGGTGTACAAAGTTCAGCCAGTGTTAAACATTTGGGTTAAAGTGAAAAGGTTAGAACCACTGTCTACATTGGCTTTATCGAAAATTAGTGTTGCTGTAGTGGAGTTGATGCCAGGTAACATTGGTGAGGAAACACACTGGGCGTTTGGAGGGAATCACATATGTACTGAACTCACTCACATAAGTTATTGTCAAGTATTTAACCCCCCCCCAAAAAAATACGCTTTAATGTATTGTTTTCCCTTTTTAGATGTTAAAATCTTAAAATTTCACAGGAACATGAAACACATTAATACACATTAAACATTTGGAACTACAGTTGTATATAGTGCCTGAATACAGAACCTATCTCGCATATATGGAGCTGTGAGAGCTTTGTCAGGTTCCCTGCTGTTGACAAAGTTAGATTGACATCACGGTGACTCAACTATAAAACTACCAAGTCCCAAGAGAATATCGAGTGGGAGTCATGTCACTCTGGAGAACTATTTGCTACGGCCGTGGTGCGAATTTGCAGCAGCAGCTTTTCAGAATAGTGTTGTTTTCACTCGTCTACTAGACGGATTCAATGCAGTTTAAAAAAAGTTGCATTTACCCCGCTTACACGGAGCTGGAGTGTTGTCAAGAAATTTTTCAAAAAGTTGCATTTTTAGTGGTTCAGAGCACTGAATCCAAAACACAATTTTTGAAAGTATGTGGATATATTACACTGGTTGGATCTTATTTTGATATCCCTTCTTGTTTCATCCAACTTGAATATGTTAAGATAATAATGTTAACAGAATAAATATTTGAAATAGTTCAGTGCTTGTGGAGCACGATATCTCATCTTACTGAGATCACATCTCCAACCTGATTGTCAATTTTAGGCACAGTGTCGCAGAACAGTGATAACACAAATGCAATTTTCAGTTTACGGGAATCATATTTCATTGTTTCATGTCTTGCATTAGCTGATAATTGTTCCTTAGAGTTTGTACCTGATACTGGTATCCCTCACAGCGCTCGCAGTGCCAGCAGCATGGCACGCCTTTCACTACCTTCTTCCTTTCTCCAGTACGGCACGGGATGCTGCATACAGAAGCAGGCAGGGACGGATTCCCCATCCTCCAACGCATGGCTTCCACCTGAGAGAAGAGCAGGGGAGAAGAGAGGGTTATATTCCAGTGATTGTTTGCAATTTCCAATGGCAAAATAACACTCCCTATCTTCTCGCAGGATACGACACAGCACAGAGATTGGCAGCCATCTGTTCAAGCTGACATTGCTGTGTGTTAACAGTCCTTTAACACTCTGGTTTTCTCTGTACCTGCAGAATGTGTGTCTGCAGGGCTTGTTGGAGAGCAATTAGCACAAGCAGATCCTCTGATCGCTTTCCTGAGCGCTGCCAGGCACAAAACTAACACCAGCTAGTCTGGAAGCCAGCAATCAGACCATAATCAGATCTGGCACAAATAGGCCATCTGTATTTCCTTCTGTGTGCGCGTGAGTGTATGTGTGCGTATGTGTGTGTGTGTGTGTGTGTTCATATGTTTGTCCATGTGTGCATTTTGTTTGTTTGTGCTTGTGTCATCCTGGAATCCCAGAGCCTTCCCCGTATGTCTGGCTTGTGTGAGTTTGCATGAGCGCATTGTAATTTGAGGTGATGTGAGCGAGTGTTTGTAATAAAGTCTGTCATTATATTGAGCCCCTAAGGTTCATTCATTGCCGGCAGTGTTTGGGGGGGGGGGGGGTGACCCAAAACACTTGCACAAAAAATGGAGCAATACTGCTTTAAACACGCAAAGAAGCAGCAGCCCTACAAAACTAGTTAGGAGGGAGAAGTCATCTGGGACGGACAAAGTGAACTTCATTTGATCAGTGACACATATAAGAACACACACCAAGTTAAAACAACAATATCGGGTCTGTTCACAGCTTTTTGTGTTGCCCGTAAATCTCAAAAGAAGATAATTTGAAGCAATTCATCCTGGCTACTGCATTCTTTCCTTTGTTTATTGAGCGTTTTTGGTTCATTATTTATTCATGCCTTCACCTTAATCCACACAAAAGCAAATACGCACCTTGTTTTGTAACGAAAAAACCCAACAAATAAATTATGCACTACGCAAAACAACAAACGGGCCCTGTCATGAACCTCTCTTTCATTAATTAATAATGTGACATAATAGCAGGTTTAATAGGCTTCTGGTTGAACATCAAGGGGTTCAGACTTGGTGTGTATCAACAAACGTTCATCACAGAACTCACCGAACACACACTTCTCCTCTTTGTGCCGACAACACTGCTGACTGATCACAACCACTTCAACCTGCAGCCAGTGCAGCCGTGTCCTTTGCTCTTTCAAGCTTAACTGGTTTGTTAAAAAGGCTTAAATGCATCTATTCATTTGTCAACTGTCAAAAGGCCCAGTGGTGTCTAAAATGGTGTGGCGGCTGTCTCATAGCTGCTGTCTCCTTCTCCTTCCGTCTCTCAGCCAAGCAGGCCGTCCATCAGCCAGGAAGCAGTTTGTGTCCATTAGTCTTCTCATCTGTCATCTGGCCTTTCTAATGAAGTCCTGGGTGGATTTACCACTACAAGCAGCCCCGTGTGCTCAAGGAGTTCATGTGTAGGCATGTGTGTGTGACTGAGACAGAACAAGAAGATTTTAGGATTTATATGCTGCATTTCATAATGTGACATGATTTGGTGTGAACACATTCCATTTTCACTTTAGTGTGGATATTTGCAGTAGGTAGATTATCAGTGGTAATAATAATGACTTATTCTATTATTCATCCAACAAATGCATGTTCTTTAAAAATGTAGTGCAGACCTTCCAATGGTAAAAACAAGTAGCAAGGAAGTATTTTTAGAACAAAGAAACCACCTACCAAACATTAACATTCCTTTTATACATGTAAAATATGTTCTGGAGCTATTCATCAAGTGCCTCCTATGGCACATGGTCAGTGAAGGACATATCATCAAAAATGTTCAATTCCATCTTACATTTTCATCTATGCAGTGATTTTGTTCATGAGTTGCCGGACAAGCTCTGTTATTTTCTATTGATTTAGACAATAACTATGTCCTTCCTAATCAAGTTGCTGTTGTTTCACCTTTGAATGTGTTATTTTTAGAATAAAAGCCACGTTTTTAATTAAAACTCTCCCCCTTTTTGATTTTCCTGTGTTAGTTAGTGTTGTTGTCCATAACTGGTTAGTTACAGTGCGTTTGTGTCATTATGCAGTCTGGGTAGGAGTGCATGTGTGTTTGTATATTCCTTACTTTCAGGTGTAATTTATTGGTCCAGGACCCGATGGCTTTGTACTCAGCAGTGGATCTGTTGGTGATCTGGTACTGGAAGATATCGTATCTTCCCGGAGCATCTCCATTCTCATTGAAAACCACTGGTGTGCCAGCACTTCCTGCAAGCAACAGAAAGAAATAGATGGAAACAACAGTAATTAAATGTGATGCGAATACGATAAAATGGTTCCTTCCGTTCTTCTTTTCTATTTTACAAGAATAATCACAAGTCTCGAGAAATGTATTTGGATACCTTCAATAAACAAGTGAGGTTGAATATCATTAGCTATTAATAGATACCACAGTTTCCTCATTGTTTTGTATACCAGATCACTGATTCTACAAAAGGAAAAATACAGTACAGCATGAATGAATGAAGGATTTATTACAAAGCTTTTTTGTGAAAAGTCACACATAATGCATTGACAGAAACCACAAGATTCTACAACATAAAGTCGATGTTTGCATGCATTTATAAAAGTGAAATTTTCTCAGGCAGCCAGTTTATGAGCTGTGATTGCAAAAGTATTCTCCCACTTTAGTCCTCAGTCTACCTTTGTGTGCAGGAGTGCTGTGATTGAATATGCACACGCATGGACGAGTTTATGTGGCCTCCACGATTTGGTTTTCTCATCACCAATAAGGCTCAACACAAACCTTTTTTATCCTTCTCCCTCGCTGTCCCCTTTATGTACGGATACAATCAAATCAAATTGCTGAATCTGGCGTTATATAAAGGAAATCCAATTACAGTGTTCATGCGGCGAAAGCACTGCATAATGGAGATTCCACCTGTGTACAATAAGACATTGATATGGTGAGATGATTTCAGGGATGATGAGGATGTATAAAACAACTACCGGTTACAATGAAGAGACACGGAAGTGAGCAACCAATCAAAAATTGAGACAGTAAAGGGAGAGCTGTGGAAAGCAATTGTGCCCAAGCATAAAATAAACAAAAATAAGTTTTCAGCAAAAAGAAATAGGTTTGAGATAAAAATAGAATTGAAAAGAGAGACGGAAAAAAATGGGTAGATAGGCAATTTCACAATGTGACAAAAAGGAAGAAAGTAATCACATGTGCAAAAGTTGGAAAAGGGAGATGAAAAAAAGACTGTATACACAATGGTGAAAAGAGAGAGAGAGACTGCAACAATGAGTGGAAAGGCTATTAAGACGCGAGGAAGATAAATGAAGAAAGACTGAATCAATACAGAATCAACTTCTCATTGATGCCGCAATTTATGAATAAAGTCCATTCTACTGAGAAATAGCAGAGAACAAGTACCACTATATAATACCAACTATTACGATTACTATTACAACTGTCCAAACAAAAATCTGAGACATTTACAGACCGTTGGTAAAAGTAGAGACTTTGCAGCATAAACATTTACTCAATCCCGTCTCAAATCATGACATTAAAATTCAGTTTAATTCAATACGAGCTTATGATCCTTTCAAATAGTTCCGTTACTGTATTTTTAACATTTGGCTTTTTTTTTGGGGGGGGGGGGGGGGAATCCAAAATACAATACCCGCCAACTCAGTGGAAGCAGTTTAACAATCCAGAGGTAAAGCCGTAACACAAATGGCAACCATGCTCTCAAAACCACGACCATCCTGGGTTGACACAAATTTCACCTATTGGTTAAGTTTCTTGTTCTACTCTCAAGTATCTATCCCAACATTGTAGAGCTACTAAGAAATGTCACAATTAAAACTGTTGTTGGACGTCTGGCAGGTATTTCTTCTTCTTCTTCTTCTTCTTTTTTTTTAACCGTGCAGCATGAAAGCCCTCTGTTGTTACCGTTGAGTAGGAAATGTTGTTCAATCTCAATTCAGTGGTTGTGCCATTTATTGGCAATTTCTGAGCAAGGCGGATAAAGGCTGCACACATTTAAAAGCGGCATAAATTACTGCAAACACACATACAATAGACAGGACAGGTGCTAGCATTATCAAGCCAACGTGTTGGAAAATGAACAGGTTGCTGAAAAGCCCTGAGCGGTTGTGATTAACATTTTGCTTTAAAAGATGCCCAGGCAGGATTAACGGCCTTATGGATTTTCAGCTGAGGTTTGTTTGGTTTATTCACCATTAAATTTTTACTGAAAACTATTGGTTTTTGAGATACGTTTCATGGAGGATTTCAGTTTGATGAAAAAGACTCTTAATCTAAACAAAATAATGATTCACCCTGTTCTATCCGACTCGGACTTGTTGGGTCAAAGAGCCAATCTCAGCCGACTATAGCAGAATGCACCATACAAGAAACAATTACAGAATGACAAAGGCAAAACACACATACACATCTAAGTAATTTAGAGAAATGGATCACCTTCAATTGCACGTTTTTGAACTTTGGAAGAAAACCTAGTGACACAAGGACAAGGAGTGAAAGTACCGACCACTGCACTCTGTCACAATTTCCAGATGAACTGCTTATCTTTGAATTTGTTTAAAAGGATTATTACCACTAGTCAGTAAGTGATAAAAACCAGTAAAGTTGCAGTGAATGTTTTAAGTGACACGTCAAAACTGTCGCATTTCAACTTCCCTCTTTACCTGATATGACCTTGAATTTTTTTTTTGCCTCCATCTCATCCTGTACTCAAACTTATTCCATTCTGTATTCAGAGGTATTTGTTGCACTGCAGAACATCTCTTCCATTCAATGGAATTTAGTCTTGAAATCACATTCTGTTCTTTCAAGAAATGTCAACAGCAGACAGAAAGCAGCCTGGGCATATTTCTGCTGATAACTTTGGTGCCTATTATACCTTATCATCCCAGACTTGCGAGGATGATGTCAATTGGAAGCCAATTCTGTGATGAATGACAGAAAAAGCTGACAAGCTCCACAAAGACACCAAAATTTCTGAAAGACTACAAGGACAATGCAGGGTAACATGAGATGGCAATAACTTTACTTTGACTGAGAAGATGGAAGAATTAAGGATAAAATATCGGAGCTCAGTAGCTCAGAGAGGTTTGGGGCTCATATTAGGCCAATTGAGAGTTTAAGGGAAATGGTACACAGAGAGTGAGTCTGTTTGTGTGTTTTAAAGCATGAGGAAAGGTTTTCTCCTGTCATCGTAGTGACTTAGCCTCCACTGAAGTGTCCTCTAGCAAGACACCGTTTAACTGCTTGCTGGCGCCATTGCTGTGGAGCTTCCCAGCAGAGTGTCAGTCTTTCCTTCTGGGTATCAGCAACATGATAGAACTTTCCTCAAGATATGTGAGAGAAGCTCACAGGTCATGGCCTATTGTTTCACAGTTAGAAAACATATCAAATGGTGGGTTTATGCAATATAAATCAATGGGAAGTAAAATTTGGCTGCAATGAACTTGCAGACAAAGATACATTTGCAAAACCCGGGTGAAATACGAGTGAATAAGGAATATAGGCACAGTAAAGAAGCAGAAGAACTAATTTGAGTTTCCACTGAGTTCAAATGGATTGGATGTCAGTCACACCCGAGAGAAAGTGCAAGAGAAAAGGAAGAAAGAAAGATAAGGAGTGAGCAAGACAGGCAAAATGCATCAACACTCCGATAGCTTAACAGCCAAAGAAAAGAAGAGATAGACAAGAAAGGGGGAGAAAAAAAAATAATGACAGAAGAAGACCAAAGTGAAATAAGAGTAAGCAGGGCGGCAGGAGCGCATCAAAACCTGTCCATCTGACACTGAGATGCAGAGACACATGGGTCGACTTAAAAGCAAAAAGAGATAGGGAAATGAGGGTGAACAAGAGAGAAAAAATGTCTGAATATTACATAGCAATGCAGCTAAAAAGACTCCAAGTTTTCTTGGTTTGGCAGAACAGGGGAAGAATGAAACACTTGGGGGGGAGGGGGGGGGGTAGAAAAGCAGAATTTGGGAGAATATCAGTTAGCACAGTTTTCAAAACTCTCCTCGGCTGACAGAGATAGAGCAGGCAGATGGAAGACGGGTGCAGGCAGACAAAGAGAGCGAGCAAAATGCCACCGACCTCTCTCCGATACTGCAGATAGCCATACTAAGACAAGAAAAAAAGAAAGGAAGAGACTGACTGCTACAGAAAGAAAAAAGTTGGAGAATATCAAGCTGTTAAACCCCTGAAGCCTCTCCTTGGATGATTAGTTTCATGCCAGACTTTGCCACAGTTTTCATACCGGAGACTAAATGTTTATGATGGGGAGATAGAAAAAAAAAAAAAAACTACACTGCAACAAGCATTAATAAAACATGGGTGTGTGTGTGTGTGTGTGTGTGTGTGTGTGTGTGTGTGTGTGTGTGTGTGTGTGTTGCGTTTTCGCCAATAGGCTTCCATCTGTGTGCCACACATCCATAGCACCAATAAGAGAGAGCGACACAGACAGGCAGTGGAAGACACAAAAAGAGAATATGAAATGACAGAATAAATGCAATAATTATCTCCACTTATTCCCCAAAATAAGGTAAAAATGGTTTCCATTGGAGGAATTAACAGAGTGTGAGCGGCTGGTTAACTCCAGTCCTAATCCTTCATCTCTGCTCCCTTTCACCCCCTTTCTGCCTCGTTTTTCTCTTTACTTTTCTGCTGTCTTTTTCCAGCCAGTTTTCACCGTTTGCTATAAAAAAAGATCCTCGTGGCCAACCCCTCTCTCCTTCCAGCAACAGCTGCATCTTATTCCTCTGCTCTCTGGTTCAAAGCGTATTTCGCCTCTCTATACCCTGAGCTCCAGCTCTTTACCTCCTGGCTTTGCTTCACCCCGCTGCTCTCTATCTTAAAAAAACGAGTCATTTTTCAACCCCTTGCTCCTCTTGATGTATTTTTTAAGCAATCTAACCTCACGTCGTCCCTCTATCTATCCATTATTTCCCTTAAAAAAAAAAAAAAAAAAACATTTCTCCTCTCAGTACCTTCTCATTTTGTCTCGTCTGAAACGAAAAAAGAGACAGTTTCTTTCATGGAAAAATAAAGGGGATAATAGGAGAAAAAATAAAGCAAAATAAGGTTTAAAGAAATCAGTGGAACGAAGGAGCGGGGAAACAAAGCATGAGACAGAGGTTGTGCAGGCAAATGGTGTTGCATGCTACACAAATAGTTGGTCCCAGACATGCGCACAGGCCAATGTTACAAGGCACCCTCCAGTAATTACAGAAAACTAATTTACCGAGCCAACATTTGTGTCATGATCTGCATTCACCGCAGTCTCGGGGAAAATGGGGAGGAGAGCGGAGTATGAAAAAGCGGCGAAAGCACAGGGAGAGGTCCATATTAAGTTGATCAAAAGAGACAAAACAGCCAGAATGGGAAGGGAGGGGGGGGGGCAGAAATACAATTTAGAGCGAATGAAAGCCAGTGAGAACAAAAAGTAAAGAAAACAAGGAACAAGGAGTTATATTACCAAACACGGCAAAAGAAAAGGCCCTGGTGGTGCTGATAATGCTGGTTTATGTTCCACATAACTCATGAGATAAAGTCATATTAGCTCAAACAAAAGGATTTTTTTCCAACGTATATGACTGGTTGTGTTTTCTAAGCTTCAGCTTTTCACAGCTTTGTCTTCACTCCGTGTATTGATTGCACCGCAAACAAGCAGAGACACAATCTGCAAATCTTTCGGTGTTATGAAGAAATATAAGGCCGATATATAAATAAATGCAGTCGTCTTCTTCACAGCTCATAATCTTTTTTTTTTTTTACCTAAAGTATGAAAAGTAATCTCTTTATGTTCCGACCTTCAAGCTTCCAAACGCCTACTGAACAATGCAGAAAATGATATTGGACAGCCGAAGCTGGTTGAGGTAACATCTGTTAAGCCCAGACATAAACTAGACCTCCATTATTCAGCTGGTACATACCCTTGACAAAAGACATTTGGCCTTGATATGATCTATTGATCCACTAACAACTATAATGATATAGAATAATTAGTGAAACTTTATTTGATGCTTTACAGATTGACTGAATTAGCTGAGAAAAAAGTCATTTTTTACATATTCATGACAGTTTGTACAGACAAAATCAATGTCCAGGATGTCTTTTCTTTGACAGTTGCACTCAAACGCCCATCTCTCTCAACATGTGACCAGATGGAGTCACAAAAAGGCATGAAAATGTGTGAATTGGTGACAGTTATCACGTGCAGATGCACTTTACTGCAGGTAAACTAGCATTTGCTTGACATTCAGGCAAGACATACACAATGATTGTTAATGTGTGATACTTGTAACTATTTTATAATGGATGCAAAAATGACATGTGACAGACAATCTATACAATTTCTGATAATAGAAATAGAGGATTTCTACCAAGCAACCATGCCATCATGTTGTCCAGCAGTATAAAGTTAATAAAAGAAGTGAATAAGCTACTGGATAAGTACCCTGACATGTATGAAAACCAGACTGACATGCTGAAGGCTCATTTCTGATAAATAGCAACTAAGTTGTATTACAGAATTTAGACAACTTTTGCTTGGGCCCCGTTTCAGCAACATTTCTCAGTGAATATGGAAAGCTGTCATTGCGTTTTGGGCGCGTGTGTTTAGAGCCACTGAAAATGCGATGTTTTGAAAACAGCTACAAGGCTGTCCACCTGCGTGGAAATGAGGGGAAAATTAAACTTTCCAGGAAAAACTGCAGTTGTAGTAAATTCCTCTTGCACATGCATGTGAAAATGGATAACAAACAGAATGTGAACTAGGAGTTGAGATTCGCTGTAATAGCAATCTAACTTTGTGGTCTGTTCATACAAATGTGTATGTATTTGCTATTGTTAATGTTTCTGCATATCTTGGTTGTAAAATGTGGTTACTTGATTGACTGTTGCCTTTCAATTCATCTTGATTGCGTGTGGCCATTCTCGTCTGACATCAATAAAGCATTTTGACCCACAGAACTGCAGCTTATTGGAATTTACTTTCTTTTCTTTTTTTTTGTCTTTTGGACCACTCGCTGTAAACTCTACAGATGGCTGTACATGGAAATCCCAGTAGATCAGCAGTTTCTGAAATACTCCTCCATTACACTGAAGAACTTTGCCATATCAGTCTTCCACTCTGACGAGAGCTGACACTCATGTTATTTGACATACAGCTAAATGTACAGCTTCAGGGTGCGGGAGCCACCCATTAATGTGAAGTGCTTCACGTGGCGTGTTTATTATTTATAATTTTTTTAATGGATTTTCTTTTCCTGGTTAAATAAAGGTTACATAAAGAAATCAAGTGTTTCATGTGGTGTGTGCACAGAGACAGCACTCCCACTAAAGACGAAGCGACACTACCTGATTGAAAACTATGTCAATAATCTCATGCGGACTCCCTGCTGTGCGAGTGGGCAGCAGGTAGTAAGTAGAAGATTATGTGCGAAATTGGGGAGTTACATTTGTGTCTGTGTGACATAAGCTGATAGATATACGTACATTAACCTGCATGGAATACTGTGTCAGTAAAATAGATACTTCACTTCAGGTTGATTTTGTGAACTGTATCATTATGAGTGATTTGCAGCGGTTTGAAATTTGACCTTAAGAATACCCCCAGGCGTCTATGTTCTCCCTGAGCAGGCATTGGTTTTCTCTGCGTAGTCCTGTATCCCGTCACAGTCCCGATGTAAATCGGTAAGTGATTATTAGTCTCTCTGTTTTTGCCGTGTGATAAACTGGCAACCTGTCGAGGATGTATTTTTCAGGACATGACAGACATTTTGTGACATAATTTTGTTATTTTTTTAAAGTAAAAAATAAGAGCCATTGTTAAATCTAACTTGCGACTATTTAAAAAAAATACGTCTTTTTAACATAAAAAACGTCTTGCTTAGAATTTTCCGTCCTGCATTCACTGAAAACAACTGAAGCAAGAAAGATACGTGTATAGTATCCTTTATACTTAATGTATAAAAAATACGTGAAGGCCATGAATTTATATACACCGCCAACATTCTGTGATTGGTGTTCATTGAGTGTTAAACATCACCTCCACACTCCAAACCAAACCATTCACTACCATCTCTCTTTCACACAACCACCTTGACCCAGAAAACTTTGGCAAGTCTGGGTATCGTCAACTTAATCATTACTTAGTTTTCTGTTTGTTTCAGCTCAAGATGGATGTACTCAATCGAACCCTTCAAATCCCCTTTCTGCCGTCCCCTTCCTTGTCTCTCCTGGTGTCACACCTCGTATAACACAAAATTCATCCTTCTTATTGTTTTCGTGGAGTTTTCTCATTCGCTGAGGCCATCAAGCCAACGTAAAGTTCGATATACCTCAGTCAGCACATCCCCCCACAGTCTCTTTGTCTTCTACTGAAGGTCAATGTGCTCAGCTTCACGTCTCAATTTCTTCCTTTAGCTGGCCCGGAGTTTCCCTTTTACGTTCTCTGCCAAATGGACAGATTGCAAATTGCTTTGATCTCTCATTTTGTCTCCTCCTTTTTGAAGGTGTTATTGACTCAGCGAAGTTCATCTTTCTTCTACCTCTTTCTCCACACGCTTCTCCCATTGTCTTTGCACTCGATTGGCCTTTTTTTTTTCCTGCCGTGCTTTCACATTTTACAAATCTATCTCCCGTCCATTGTTTCTATTCCTCCAATTGACTCTCTACTGCTTCTTCATCTTCTTCTAAGGTCATCGTGCCCGAGCGCTCTCTCTTCCTCCTCCCACAACCTTTGCTCCTTCTGTCTTTCTCAAAGTTCATTAATACTTGACCTCAAGTTCATCATCTCAGCAAGTTGCTTTCTCAGAACTGAACTCATCTCTCACTTTCTGTGAGGTCATTAAAAACAGGTGAACTTCATCACTCGCAGCTGTTAAGTCTCCACGTCTAATCACTGAAATCCCCACTTATTTCTCTCTTTCTCTCTCTTGCTCCCCAGGCTTGCTCAGCCAGGTATATACTTTATCATCTGAAAGTCAGCCCCTCTAATTACAACAAGTCAGTACCTATGAGGAAGTCCATATTTTTCTCTCGGCAGGAGGGAGAACCTGCCGGCGATTAAATCACAACGCGTTCTATTGCATGACAACTACACACTAAAACACAAAAGTAAGAGGAAAAGTTGTTTTCACGCTCTCATACATATAACAAAGAGTTTTTAAGCTTTGATGACCGATTTCCATTCAGACTAAACTTTAGTTACATTTATACATTGAAACCCCATTTACACGATAACATTCCAAGTGAAAACCTATTATTGTAGTTTCAGAAAAGTTCCATGTTTACACAGCAACATTTTGAAAATGATGTCCGTTTTCACTGAGAACGCAGAAACAGTGAAATCAATGTTGTTTTCATGTATGCCCACGGGTGAGGCCTGTTGATTGTTTCTGTAATGAAAACAACACACGCATGCATGCAGAGAACTACATGCTGTAAACATTAACAATGGCAGGTACGTGACATTCGTATGAACAGAGGACAACGTTATATTTCTATTCTGGGCGACTCTTAACTATAAAACTACCAAGTCCCTTGAGAATATTGTCTGGGAGTCATGATGCTGGGGGCTGCCATTTAAATGTGAACTAAAGACAAACAAACTATGTTACTGTGTATAAACTAAGAATTTTGTTTCATTCGTAATGCAGTGAGTGACTCAGTCTTGTTAGTGTTTATATTGTAATCCGTTGTCAATAAAGTACAATGAAACACGGCAACAAGGGCACTGAAAAAATGTGTACAAGCAGTATGATTCCCTTGTAAATTAATTATTACTTATTCATTCCCTCAACATTCCCTGTTATTATTAGTGTTAATTAAGCATCACAACAGATTCATAATTCTTAACCAATTTTGTTTAAGTCTACCATTGCCACTCATTTGAAACACTTATCAATCGACCATGTACAAGACGAGCAACCTGTTCCAAACGCTCCATAACATTTTGTGTCTGAGACAATTTCTCTGGTTGTACTGACTTTGGAGGCTTACAAGGTAGACAGGATGTCACAGTGATATATCCACCCCCCCAAAAAAAGAGTGAGCAGCAATTTTAAACATGAGGAATAGGGAAGCCATAATAGTAACAATTCATGGTTGAACTCAGAAAAGTGATGTGCCTGACACAGAGCTATTGAGGCAACGCATGTAATTCTGGGGATATTTTAAAATAAATTACACTTATTTCGATAGAACATCCTAGCATTTCTATCCCATTTGTTGGACAATAAATCCAGGGCATACAAAAAATAATGATAGACACCAGGTAAACAAATGGAAATTGCTGTCGTTAGTTGATGAGTCGATGACTTCAGTGGAAGCATCGGGAGCCCCACAGACAGCGAAAGAAAAAGGGGAAAGAATATGAGATGTAGCGAAAGTGAAAGAAAAACCCAGGAAGATAAAGCCATGACAGGGTGATGGAAAACATATGAGCAGATAAAAGGAATGACACAATGTGATGGAGATGAAAACCAAAGTAAGGCCATCATATAGGAAAGCCTTTGAGGGAAAAAATCACAAAACAACAAAGCCAGAGACACTTAGCCTTTATCTAACATAACAAATATGTGCATGTGTGTGATTTCCGTGCCTTGCAAGCACATTACTGCGTTAAAACATACATAATGTCAGGTCTTTTTGTCCTTTTGTATGGTTAAAAAAAGAAGTCCCCATAAGACGAATTGTTTTTGAGCGAGCACATATTCTTCATTCAGTTCCAGATGGTGATGTTGTGGTAACTACTGTAGCCTCATATCGAGAATATAAACCGTATGTGTTCGATTTGGGGCCTTCTGTACAATTGGCACGTTCTGCTTGTGTTTTCTGTATAGGTACTTCAGTCAGGGTTAGGCTCAAAACCTCTGAATGGGATAAAGTGCTGCAGAAAATGAATGGACGTTAGGTGGTTAATACCAAGAGGAAACGCTAAAATAAACAAAAGATGATCTTTAAATGAATGAAAGTCAATGCAAAGTTTGCATATGATCTTAAACCTGTTGTTGTTGTTGACGTTTTGTTCTTTCTATTCTAGTGTGGAATGTACTTTTTGTTGCTCTGAGTTTGGGGGTGGGCGCTCATAAGCTTCTTGCTTCAGCCCACTCCTTTTGAGCAGAATGTGTACTGCTCAAATAAATAAATAAATAAATCAAATTAAAACATTAAAAAATAAACCTGAGGCCATAATAAGCATCTGCAAACACCCGCTGTGTGTGTGAGTGTGTATCTATAGTATTGCAATAAACAACCAGAACAAACAAAGAGTAATTAGTTAGGGAGTCAAATATAAGTTTGTATATCTGAAAATGGTTATATTTCATTTCATTTATTCGCACTTACCTTTCTTTTATTAGTTTATCTTGACAACTTCATTTATTGATTGTTTTCTGGGGGTTTTTCTATCACGTTAATCCAATTTTAACAAGACTCTCTCTCAAATCAAAGTAATCTAAGTTTTAGTTGAAAAACAATCGAGTGAAATCCTGCTGTGAAAATGCTTTCCTTTCTTCTCTCGAGACTATATATATATATATATATATAGTTGAAATGTACATGAGATTCATTTAATCTGAATGGCAAAGTGTCCATTTTCAATGCTGCTGTAACGTAATGCATTTCTAGCAAAGACATGTGACTCAAGTAAGAAGTCAGTTCAGTGACAACTCTAAAATATACTTCTGGGATTTGTTTGAATAAATAAAAGTTTTTTTTTTTGTTTAGTTTTTTTATTATTTCATGACTGTCAGCAGTCCTGGCAGATGTGTGTGCATTAGTTTGTTTTTCTGTTGGATTGTTTTCAATGAATGAATGTGTGTTTTCGTTTGTTTTTTCTGGACAAGCCAATAAACTCCTGATCAAATAAAAGCTGAACAGAATGAGATGTCATTGCTGCTCCAGGGTTACGTGCCTTATTGGTCATGTTATTTGCTCAGCAATACACCGACTCTGTGCGTGTGTTTGTGCTTCCTCAGTAATTCTTGGAGGTTATTTCAGGTAAGCTCTTGCCTTTATTTATATATATATATATATATATATATATATATATATATATATATATATATATATATATATATATATATATATATATGTATTACTGGGACAAGAGATGTGAATAAATATGAATATTTAGACCAGGCTCCATTGCTGTCAAGCCAATACTGCCTGAAAAAAATCCATCTTAATAGTACACTTGTCTTACTGTCATAGGAAATTAAACATCCCAATCTAAAATGCAATGCAATCAATTGGAAAAGTTTGGCGTTGAATGAGTTTGCAAACTTTTGAGCTTACCAGCGACAACCTTTCATTGAAGACTATCACCCATGTAATGAAAAGAAGAGGATGTCACCCAAGTCCACCTCCAGGATCGAACATTTCACCATTTTCCAATGAGCTCCTTGTCTCTTTCTTCCTCATCTTGTTTGTTGCACCTCTTTCTTTTTCTGTCACTCTCACCTGCCAGGTTTGACTTTGTAAGTCGAGTTGGCTTGGTAAAGATCCAACGGGGGGGACAATCACTGACCTAACAACTCCAAATTATCCCCTCCCTCTCATTCTGTCCTGTGGCCTCATGTTGGTGCTTGAAAGGTCAATTGGTATGGATTCAACAGCAGCAGAGAAAAAAGAATCCATGCTCCAGCAACTTTAACTTATTCTCTGAAACGCAGACTTAAAACGACTCTCTATCTTTGGCCTCCTTTGACGTTATCAATGTCGTGTCTCCCCGAAACAGATCAATATCAAAACTAATTTTAATTGGAAAGCACGGACATGGCAAGGCATTTATAGTTCAACACACACACAAAGTAGCCAGCTTAAAAGCTTTAAATCTTCTTGGCTTCGGTCTGACGTGAACAATCCCAATAAAAGTAACACCAGAAGTAACAGAATAAACAACCACCCAATAAATTCCCCAGCTCTTAATCTGCACCTCAGAGACCGCAGCAAAGATCCAGGCAACTTAAGAATGCATTGGTAGAGAAACAGAAAGAAAAAAAAGTTCCAAGGTTAAAGATTCTGTAGCCTTTTGAAGATATTATAGCAGTAATTGACTAAATTACATATTGAATCACTACAATTAATACACCAGCTGCTTACGGTAGGACAATTGAAAGCCACCGTCACTTATTTCTGGGAATATTCGACCTCTGGAGTGTGAACACAATTCACGTTTGGAAGGTCAAACAACAATAATTCAAGCCTGACTGTGACATAAGAGTACAAAACAAACAGTAACTTTTCTTTTTCTCTCTGAGGAAGGAAAACTCTTGGGGGGTGGGGGGATTTATTTCTGTGATTTTGGAACTTGCAAGAAAAGGGCTTCCAGAGGAGAGACGTACAGATGGATCGCCTGACTGCCGAAGTGCTAGAAACAGAACAGTTTTCTGAAGAACTAATCCAGCAATTTGACATGTTTGACTTGAAGTGCCAAACGGTTGTTCAGCAGTCAGCACTGTGGCAACGCAACACAAAGACCTTGGTTTGTTTCCAAGTGGGCCCATTGTTTTTCTGGAGGTTGCATATTCTGCACCTGCTTGGTACTTGTTTCTGCAAGTACACTGGCTTCTCTCCACAATGCAAAGACCTCTTTGTAATGAGGATGGTAACACCAAAGAAGAAGAACTTTCTTCGGAAGTCTTTGTCATTGCGGACAATTTTGATCATTCTGTCTGTGTTCCAGTCAAATGTGAGTTTATCGGTACAGAACACAAGTATTTGTTCTGATCTGTTACGTCTGATGAGCCACCATTGATTTAAGTGGGGATTTGGTACCTCTGCTGGCTCAAAGCAATACACACAATATCAAATAATTCAGTCATATATAGTCTGCAACCAGAGAGCAGAGACAGAGTGTCATCAACAAACCTCCCCAGGTGAGGTGCGCTGTGCTGCAGTCATCTATGGAGAGAACAAAGAGCAGAAGTACAGCTCACAGCCCTGTGGAACACCAGTGGAAGTTTGCAACAGGTACAAGCGTATATTGTTAACCAATATTGTGTTGAGCTGTGATGTTTGCAATACTTATTTTCAAACCGCTCAATGGTTTTCATAAATGGGGAAGTCAGAAAAATACCTCCTGAGGAAAGACAACTCGTTATTGTGGCCATTTGGGTGCTGGTATTGGTGTCAAATCTTGTCTAGAAGGAATTGAGGTAATTGGGATGAGATTCCTCGATTTCTGCAAAGTAGATGGGTCTACAATCATCTAGCAGTGCTTTTTTTTTTTTAAATACCAGTCCAGGTAGAGTGCACATTTCCTTATGGAATTCTCAGTGTTAAGATACTGACAGACACCAAAGGAGGTTTGGGGGCCACATATTTATATTAAGTTTGATGGCTTAACATCAAACTTATACTCCCCATATCATCTCCATCCAGTCTACTTTTTTATCCTCTCTGAAAATACTGCCAGGGTCACTTACAGCTTATTCCACGTAGGCCAACTTTCAGCAAGCGGGATGGGTTCAGTGATTCATTTGGGGATGTTTGCGACCTTGTGGTTATGGGGTAATTTCTCTCTCCTTTAGACCAGCAATAACTGAGGAGCACACCTGAGCACAAACCTGCTGTTGTGGTATGAAAAAGGCAATCATTGCCCTGCCTGTGAATTGGATTTTGACACCTCTAGCCACGACAGACACAGATTGCCCCGGAAACAACAAACACCAGCACATATTTTTGCACACATCCTTGCTCAGATGTATTCATGAAATTTTAATCTCACCTGTAAATCGGACAAGCATTCGCATAATCCTCACAATACGGGCAGCACTCTGTGCTTCTTGCGCCTCGACTCTCTGACTCATCAAACATTATGTATTCTACACGATACTGGACAAAGCAACATGGGAAATGAAAAGGCTGACAGAAAAGTAGGTAAAAGGGAATAAAGGTGAAAAAAAAACTCTAATCGGGAAATATTCAAATTGGATGTCTAATACTGCGAGGAAATGAGAAAATATTCATCCACTTAAAATCTGTCAACAGTTTGGAAAGTTTGCAGCGAGGGAAGAGAAATGAATGACAAAGCGATACAAACCCAAGACAATACCTGAACAAAACAAAGGTGTAAGTGGATAATGTATCAGAAAAAGCAAATAACTTTCAGAGGTGAAATGCAGCATTACATATTTTTATGGTAAACGATTAAACAAATCAAAAGAAGACGGTTGAGAATTAATAATCCACCAACAAAAGTATTCACACATATTTTCAACATTTTATTACATTACATTCATAAATGTAAATGTATTTTTTTGTTTTATTTAATCGACCTCCACAACGCGCTGCATAATTAAGAAGTGGAAAGAAAATTATGGTTTTTCATTCTTTCTTTTTTTTTTTTTTTTTTAAACAAAAGTGTGGCATGTGAAAGTATTCATTCGCCTCTCTGAGTCAATACTTTGTAGAGCAAACTTTAGCTGCCACCGCTCCAAGTCTAAGACTTATGTCTCTCCCAGCTGTGCACAGAGAAGGACATTTTTGCCCATTCTTCTTTGGACAATTGCTCAAGCTCAGTCAGATCGGCTGGAGAGAGTCTGTGTAGTAATTTTCAAGAGATTTTAAATTGGATGAAGGTCTGGAGTTTGATTTATCCATCCAAACACATGGATAAGCTTTGATCTAAACCATGTAGTTCTGACAATACATTCTGGGTTGCTGTCCTCCTGGAAGGTGAATCTCTGCTTCAGTCTCAAGCATCTTGCAAACAAGTTTTCCTCCAAGATTTCCTTGTCAGATGAGAGTAGATGTATATGCAAATAAATAAACCATGTACCATTTTACTTCCACTTCATAATTATGTGGTATGTTTTGTTGGTCTATCAGATATAATACATTTACATTTGTGTAACAAAAAAAATATATGTAAAAAACACAAAGGGTAGGAATACTTTTGCAAGCCACTGTATATGAAGTGATCCTGTCAAATGGAGAGGAAGGGCCACGACAAGTGGCTCTAAAATGCCCTTCTGAAAATAATATACCAAAGTTTGAAACATTATTGGTGACTTGAACAAATTCTGCAAGTCAATAATGGTTTATAAAACTATTTTTCACACACCAAAAAACAGAATTGTTACAAATTATAGGAGGCTCCCATTTAAATGTAATTGTGTGTGAATCAACCTACAGAAAGACAAACCTGCTGTACATATTTGACAACGTAATTAAGATGAAGATCACTTCGGGCTCCAGACTGTGACCGTATCTCTGTTTAGTGGCGGATGTGACTCGTACGGTAGAATTGCAAGGTTGATGGTTTGATCCCAATTCATCTCTGCTCATGTGTGAAAGTGTCTTTGGAGAAGACATAGACACCCAAATTGCAACGTGCATGGCAGCTGTCACAATCAGTGTGTGTGTGTTTACACACATGTGAATAGGTGAACGAGAGTTACTCTGTGAAGTGCATTGAGTTTACAGAAGTGGTCAAAATAAGTGCTACCGATGTGAAGAATTGAAGAAAAAAACAAAACTCAGCACAGCAATCTAATGCATCTATAGAAGCACTTTCGCAATGTTATCATGGCAACGCGTACATATCGACAGACATATCGCTAGCAGCTATCAAGGCAGGCAGGGTATCTGGCAACATCTGGATGGCATCTGGGTAAGTGTTGAACAGTGTTTCTTTGGCTCATTTACAACAAAACCTGGGAAAAAAAATTAGCATATAAATTTCATCTTGTACATCAATACCTTGAAGCACAAACTGTCTCGAAACTCTAACACTGCAAGAAGAAGCAGATCCTCTTCCAACAAGCTTTTGGCATCAAGAGAGCGTCATCCTGGACACTGACAAAGCTGAGAGCCAGATTCAACAGCGGACATGACAGCATACTGCTGACGAGGAGATGTAATGTTTAAAGTAATAGATTTTAAGAGAAGTATTAGCTATTGTATTGCTATAGAAAACTTTTTCATTTTTGCAATTATTCATTCATGACCGCAGTTACAGAATAGCTGAAGTAAATTTTCACAAAGAAACAAAAGAAAAGAAAAAAAATTAGATCTTAAATGGAACTATTTTTTTCGAAGAATCTCACGAAGGTCATTTCATAAAGGTAGGACTCTGACAGTAAACTGTGTGTGATCTATTATCTGTGTTTCTCAAAGCAATAAATGGTGTTTCTTGTTATCTATACACAGTTCAGTGTCTCAGGTGACTTGCGAAGAAATATACTTATATCTGATGGTAAAGGAGTCTAGTGGTGCCCATTTGCTATTCGATATTATATTGCACAACAGAATTGTTGCTTACAAATCAATCCCAGTGCCTCGATATCAGCTGCAAACGATTGAAAAAAGGGGAAACATTAATCTTGGTGTGGTAAAAAAGGGTTAAAATGTCAGACGGATTTGAGGAAGAGTGAATCCAGCTTTGACTTTGACACCACGCAAGTCAGTATTCAAATGAATATTCATCAAAACTCCTCTGGAATATTAGCATTTCTACCATGTTAAGCAGTGTTTTGGTATGTAAATAAATGTTAAATAATACCATCTATGTTGAGAAAGCAGGTCACCCGATCAAACGCGAGAGCAGCGCTCACCGTTAAAGCTGACTGCACGGATGTGGCTGAGCAGCTCCTTGCCATCGATGTTGCTGGCCATCCGCGGGCACAGGCCCGGGTATCCGTAGCACAGCTCGCGGTGCATGTGGTGCAAAGCGTGGGCCATCGCATACACTGCGTCCATGACGAACTGGACCTTCCCCTCTTGCTCGTAGCTGGAATCACGGCCGACTTTTTCCAAACCTGAAGGCAGAAAGACAAGAAGTGGTTAGGAGTGAAAAGAAAACTCAGAATGTCATTGGAATTGATCGTGGTGTTAAAAAAAAAATATGTTGATGACTCCAGCGGTGTTTTCGTAGTTAGACAATCAACTGATGAGTAATGTAAAGAAGAAAGAGTAATCTAACAGGATCAAAGAGAGAAGGGGAAGTTGCGAGGAGTTTGGTGTAGGCAGAAATAAAGAAGAGGCAAAAAAACCTAACAAAGTTAAAATGTTGCTCGATCAAGAAAACTTTTAAGGGTCAAAGAGAGGTTAAAAAAAAAAGAAAAAAGAAAAAGGAGATGAAAACTTGAGACGGATTGACCGGCAGACAGGCAAGTAGGGCATTGCAGCCTGACAGTGACAAATAACTCCTCTTAGTCCATTCTCACCCTGGTAGCAAAGTTAGAGAAGAAAGAACAACATGTTCTTCTTTACATCTTATGAACCACCGATAATGGCATTTCTGTGTATGAGGGAAAGGTAGGAAGGTGTTTGGGGAGCACAGAAGACATGGCATGCCCTCACTCAGCTGACATTTGTTGTTTAAATATGGTAACTTTTCACTTCATCCACTTGCTCCTCACTTCAGTTAAATATCTTCATCCAGTCTTTCACTTCATTGTGATTATCTTCAAAAGGTTTTTATATTTGCATTTGGCCTTCATGCATGCACATACATGGCGGTGCATGCACAAAAACACACAAATAACATCCCAAATATAATTCATCGAGAGGGATTTTATGTAATGACTCATTAGCATAATGAGCCAATGAAAAAAAGAACAGAGTGAAAAGAAAGCCTCCTTCATGCATTAAGATGGAAATTAGTAATTGAGTGTAACATTCATTTTCTCTGTTTTTAATCGAAAAGTTCAAAGAGTGGAGCAATGCGAGGATCCCTAACAAATTCATTATCTTCCTCTATTCCTTCTACGATAGCCTTGTTTTTCTGAAGGATTCATGGCCTCCTTATTTTCCACTGCTACCCCATTTTCACACATTTTTCTTTCCGTTCACCTTCTTGACAATATGCA
This sequence comes from Blennius ocellaris, assembly GCF_963422515.1. Taxonomy (NCBI): domain Eukaryota; kingdom Metazoa; phylum Chordata; class Actinopteri; order Blenniiformes; family Blenniidae; genus Blennius; species Blennius ocellaris. Next base: position 10,229,645 of record NC_137671.1, on the reverse strand, counting down.
GCCACTTCCTACAAGTAGTACCTGCCTTCAGGCAATGCAAACTGAAACCCACCTGTGCTGAACTGAACTAACAAGAGCAGAGGCGCCGACGATCGATATCAGCAATTGATGGGGTCCAAGAATGTAATCCAATCCACAGTTATAAAAAATCTACTGGGTTTTTTTCCGGGCTCAGCCGACATGTCTTAAATGTATCAGCGTGTGGTGTTTAATAGACATTTCAAGACCCCACACGACCCAGACATGAACTATTCAGGCAGTCTGCGGGTATTTCCCCATCATGCCAAAACTGGGACATCCACATTCAAAGACAGTTTCTTCCCAAAAGCCATCAGCGCACTGAACTGGCATTAACAGCCGCAGCAGCAAAGACGATGAAGAAATACCCTGTATAATAATATGCAATAACATTTATTCATTACTTTTCACTGATGACCTTGATTTAAAGACATACCTTCAAAACAGATTTCATCACATTTAAATTCACAATTATACTTTCATTTGTTAAACTCTATACATTACGCTGCTATTCCACAGCCTTTAAACTTTTATGTGTGAACATCTGATATGAATGTGTATTTCTACCAGAGTTATGTAAATGGGGCCCCAGCAAAGCCACGTGGGCCGCCCCTGCAGCTGGTTGTACCATTTCAGTAAAACCTCTCAGCTCCCTGGACTACATTCTGTCAGATGTGATGCATTTGGTAGAATTTCAGTTTTTTTCTCAGTTTTGATCCAGCAGGGGGCTAAAAGTATTTTTAGTTTTTTTTTTTTTTTCATTCTGTAGCATAGGGTTCCTCTCAATCTCCCTGTCGCTGATGCCCGCTGACAGCGCATTGTTCTCAAGCGAAGTGCAGCCCTTTCCAGCCCGTCCAACGATTCATACCTGTGGCTATTTTGTGACTGCACATTACTGGCAGAGGCAGGTTGCTATCAGGCAACACAATATTGATTTTTGTGAGCTCGTACGGGGCAATGATGCAGGAGGCTGTGGTTTGAGAAGGATTGCATATGGGACCAACTGTCTGCTTCAGGCAACCAACTGAAACAAGGGGTCAAAACCTATTAGGTTATTTTTCTGCTGCAGGCATGGATAGAACCACTTGTTGCTCATCATAGTTGGCCGACACGTTCGTTTTCTGCACCGCTTGCTTTAGTTTGACATTTAGCAGGAAAACCAGCTGCACAAATGACAGTAACCTTTATTTATCCACAAATACATGCACCTCTCGGCCAACAACCTGCTCAACATTCATAATTACGCGTATTCACACCTCCGGAGCAGCTGAAATGAGAGGAGCGCTTTCCTTATTAGTGTCTGAAGATGCTGGCCACTCGCCCAGTTTTTTAAACCTCGCAGCCACATCTGCGTTTGATTGTTTTGTCTTCCTGCCACTCACAGGCAAATTTTAAGTTCGAAAATGATTGTTTGTATGGATCGGTTAATCTTAATCAGAGATGATGTCCTCAGTTGTTCAGCTCGTGTACATTCACGAGGTTACAAAGACATCTTGAGGGTTCATTTGGTAAGTGCTCCAGTGAGATTACTGACGCTGCTCAGCCTAGTAAAAACCTATTGTGTGCCACAGTTTGGCAAAAGCTCGCCTCGACCAGCTTCTGCATCAGTACAAACCCAAAACCAATTGAAAAAGTGAAGCAAGTCGATACTAATGCAACTGAGTGACTGGCAAATGCTTTGATGGATCCTACTAAGAGTTCATTTCCTGCTCTTTTAAGTAATCTCCAGGCACCCATTGCCAGATACAATGAATGTACTTTTGACGTTGAACAAATACTTCATGGATTTTGTTTCTAAGATGTGTTTTGACACTTTAATCTTTGCAGAATCTCTTACAAAACAAGAAGGCCGTTGCTCGGCTAATCCCCCGCCGGAGGGCTTTATATTTTCTCACAAAGCCAGCTCTAAGGCAGCACACTTGGTACACTAGAGGGTGTTCCATGGGTCCTAGTAGATAATTATGTAGAATCTGAAAGGTCTTCTTCATAAGCTATGTCAAAATACGTCTCCAGAGCCCAAAAGGTGTTTTTTATGCACTTAGTGACCCTGTGACCTGGAGGTTATCCCTGGAGTGTGTATCATGTGTGTATAAAATTTCAGAGCCCTAGCTCAAAAACCTAGGCCTCCAGAGCCCAAAATGTGTTTTTAAGCACTTCGTGACCCTGTGACCTACTTAATATGCAAATTAGGTCAAGGTCACCATAGTATCCCTTCCCCCTCTGAGATGTATCCACATGTGAAGTTTGGTCACTGTGGGCCCAGGGGTTGCCGAGATATAGGTAGAAACGTTCGAACGGACGGACGTACGTACGGAGACTGTTTCAAGATCCCCCTTCGGGGCCTATCAGCCACGGCGGGGGATAAAAACCCCAACAAAACCATCCACCTTTGTATAAATCAATTAAACGTATATTATGTGGCTGTTCCCCCAGTGTGGAGAACTTGTACCCAATAAAGACCACAAACTTTAAAGAAAACTTATTTGGGGAGGATAATCTGCTTTAAAAGTTGACCTCTGAAGGAAATCCAACTGTAGCTTTCAGCTTCATGACATCAAGTGCAGTGCTTTATCCTTGAATGCTTGAATTGTTTTTCTAACACTATTACACCAAGTGGAGGCAAAAACTATTTTGACAAGTTCTGATTGTCGAAGTTAATGGGACGCGTCCATCATTACTGTGATGTACTGCTTCTCCGGTTATTCTGCTCTGGGTGCCGGTGTGAACTTGAGGGTCATTGACTTTGCACATCACCTTTAAATTGAGTTGGCAAAGATATGTGAGGAGAGATCAGAGAAAGGGTCAAGCACCATTTGTTTGCACAAGGCTATTGTCTATGGGACAGATCAGCAAAAAGTCAATCTTCCATCCTCCAGTCTGAGGTATGTCTGAAAGTGAAAAAGGGGTCGGAGAAGAGAGAAAGGACCTGAAAGGTCAGCGGCAGACGAGTCTGCATCCCTTAAAGATTAGTGATCGGATCTACTGTTGTGATTTACCACCACCAACACCATCCAGGTGATGAAAGACACAAAAAATTTCAAAGGACTGTAAAAAGCGATTCAATGAGTGCAGAGACGAACTTCTTTAGAAAGAAAACAGACTTGAGAGAGGGAGGAGTCATGGTCAACTTACAAGGATCCAATGAAAAATGTTGTTTTGAAAAAGCTCTGTACAAAAAAAACCCAAAAAGAATTCTATATATCAATTGAATATGATATATAATATTACATTTAATGATAAGAATCCCAAATCACAGCTTATAAAATAAAGATCATGAATGTGGTTGAAAAACATCTACAAATCAAAAAGATGCGATACGCTATTGTGCAAAAGAACAAGTATAACAATATAACAATATATATATATATATATATATATATATATATATAGAGAGAGAGAGAGAACTACTACTGAATAGATCAGCTACCGAGTGCATAGAAGTGAAATACCATAAAGAAGTGTGATTTTCAAGTAGTCTTCACTATATAGTGCATAGTCACTTCTACAGTGTTGGTGAAGTGCTCTACATTTTCACACACTAATAGAGTCATTGCCATGCAGGGTGCTCCAGCTCCTTTGTGTGCAATTTGCCGTTTAGTGTTTTGCCCAAGGAGCCGCAGACATCTTGTAACGGGACAATAAATATACCAAACAACCTTGGGACCAACAGAGCCGGAAGTCAGACATTCAATCAAGAACCAAAATATCACTTATTGTGAAAAAACACATGACAGCAGCCTGTGGATCTTGCTGGATGGCGATGAGTGACTTTCCAAAATGGATATTTCCTGACTTTATTTTCTTTGTTGGCAGTGCCATTAAATAATGTGACAGGTTTCACTCTCTTAATTATGCTATGTTGCTAAGCTAATAAGCAATATGATAATTCTTCAAACTGTCAATTCTTCCCCATCTCCCAGCTTTGTTTTGTTACAGTGCTACTTAAATTCCACTGACCGAGTCTGCAGCTCTAACTTTGGTGCTTATGAAACCTCCCCAAAAAACCTCCTTTAAATTGATTAAAAGAAAAAAAATTTAAACCACATCCACACCAAATTGACCTGCCCCACAATGCAGCCTTGAAAATCATTTCATTTCATTTTAAAATAATAAAAAAAGAAATCCAACAACAGGGTCCTGGACTCTCGGGCTCGGTCCCTAACAAATAAAACATCAAATCAAATCAAAAAAGATTAAAAAAAAAAGCAAATCATTTCATGATGCATTTAGTTTGTTTAAAAGTGTTTCTTCTCATCAGGCATTAAGGCTTTTCCAACATACTTTTGACTTGTTTTGAGTGGTTATGAGTCGTATATTTTCAAGATATTCCACCTTTTTCAACCATGCTTTTAAAAGAATTTAGTGTTTGTTATTTGAGGAACCAAAAATCATTTTTCCCCCATTTGGCTTATATTAAGAAATGTTTGCTCATGGTTGTGTATTTTATCTGTTCTGTGAGTTTTATTTTCTCCCTCTTTTTTCTTTTACCAGCTAATTGAAAGACAAATCCTCCTCCACCACTGGATGACATTTCCGACGAAGATGAGAGAATCCAGTCAATACATAACAAAGGTGTGTTGCTTTAACCATTGCAATAAATACCCTGACCTAAGGCTAGGATTTTATTTATAATACTGATATAATGGATGGACATATGGCTCTTGGAGAGAGTGTACTGCAGTTAAAAACATTGTGTTATTGTGTTCTGCCAAAACAAAACAAAACAAAAAAAAGCTAAGACTTGAATGTCTAGGTCAGTGAGGCTTCAAATTAAACTGAGAAACTCGCAAGTTGTAAGAAAAAAAAAAAACCCTGAAGAGGTTAAAGTAGACCGGTGACCTCCTTACTGAACAACAACTTGAATTTCATGCGCTTCTGAAAATAACGGCTTGTTTTTTCGTGATGCACCAGCGGATGCTCGCACTTTGTTTGCATTCCACACAAATCCCCACTCAGTCAAAAAAAAAGCACAACAAAAGTATTGTACTTTGAGCCATAGATCAATGTGCCATGCAATAATGAGAATTTCTCTCTGCTGTTCTTATGAGATGTGAAATGACATGATGCATCATTAATCAGCATATCGCAAGAAAATGCAATCCTGCCTTGAGACGGTTAAACGACTGTTTCTGTTATGAGTAGTGCTAACTGGGATAACGCTACTGTCTCGGTTTCCTGGCATTGCATCAGGTGCTGGAAACGGAGCATACGGTGTGTGCATGTGCGTGTGTGTGTGTGTGTGTGTGTGTGTGTGTGTGTGTGTGTGTGTGTGTGTGTGTGTGTGTGTGTGTGTGTGTGTGTGTGTGTGTGTCTAGGTATGTGTGTGTTGGAGTACAATGCGTGAAGAGTACAATACAACCCATCTTTTTATTGGATATGTCTGCCCATTGTCTGCAGCTGTTAACAGGGTATAACATCAATCAAAGCTTTTCATTTTCTCTCTGCAAATTATGTGTGCAGGTGCAAAAACAGGGACAAAAAAACCAGCTTTGATTGAGTCTTTAACACCTGAATAGAACAATTAATATTCATTAAGCTTTCTGTATTTGCCTGAAAATGAGGAAACCTGCCAAAGGGGATAATAAGGGGATACAGTAAGTGCTGAATATGAGATGTGCAGAGATGGATGGGGCAAATCTTTATAGGTTGTTCTGCACCATGTCTGTCTTATATATGTTGCACAGTACTCCATTTCCGTGCCAGCAGCTGCTAAATTAAATTCTGCCTGTCTTAATGACATCGGAGACCACAGGCAGCTTGTCTGGCTGGATACGGGGAAGGCAGGATTTTTCAGTGAAACCTCTTAGAGGCAGAATTACAGATGAAAAGTAACTTTCATGTTTCATAAAAGATTTCCAGACCAGCACAAGGAGGCAATCATCTCCACATCAGCCTCTGAGTCATTTTCATATTTTGTGGTTGATTATTTGTTCTTGTTGCACGCGTGTGCAGTACGAGCACCGCAGTCTGTTCTGTCTCTGGATCCATGCACGGGCGCTTTTAAAAAATCTTTTTAATAAAAAACAGCGCCATCAAAATACACTGTCAAAATGCTTTCGTGATGAAAGTTTGGCTTGGATTTTTAAATATTGTGCAATTTGTAGAGCTCGATGCCTGTGATTACAAAGTCGATTGTAGTAAAAATTATAACTTTAAACTCTCTTGACAACGAAAGATGAAAAAAAACAAAAAAACAAGAAAAAACCAGGCACTTGGAAGAACTCCTTCAAGATTACATCACGGTGGTGTTTTTCATTATAACCACGGTTTAGAACTGGTATTCCATTTTGAAACAGACCTCTTTAAATACCTCTTTAACTGCTTGATGCATCACTTGAATTTTCCATCGCGACACTTGAACACAGAGGCAGCTGCAAAATGAGTCACATCAAGGTGTCTGGAAATAGCGTCAATGTCTCCTTAAAAGTTTCAACTTTTGCAAAGTTGGATATTCTCGACTATTGGAACAAACGTTGACAAGGTAAATAACTTTGAGCAAAACAACATTTTCATTTCATACACCGAAACCGTTGAGAGTGGCTCAAATAAATCTGATCCCTACAACATTTGTGATTACAGCCTTGTCGTGCATTGTGATCACAGTTGCTACCACAACTCTGGAAATGGCTGTTTTGATCCTTTGGGGATGCGTCAAGTGCATTTTCTTAAGTAAGTGAAGGCCCCGTTTACATGGCAAACGTTTCATCTGAAACTGTTGGTTCAGAAATTGTTTGCGTTTCCATGGCAACAATTTGAAAACTGTTTGTTGTTTTAGGCATAAATCTATCCTTTGAAGATCCCACATTTCTTCAGCACAACTTTTGGCTATTTGTATATGTGTGTGTAATATGAATTTACAAACCAATTTCCATAAAAACAGGCAAACAGCATTGTATAAAATAGCACTTACAGTTGTCTTCTCGAAAGAATTATTTGCTCAGCTCACAAATGTGGGTTGAAATCAAGTTATCGAATATTCTCAGTGATTATTACTGTACCTCTCAATGGAAACAGTGAGAGGTAAACCAATAAGAACAAAGTTTTGCACACACTGGTAACTAGTTTCCCTTTCTGCTTGATTTTTTGTGGTTTATTTTTGAAGGCAGACGAGGGAATTTCTCCAGACTCTGATACCATCTGGTGCAAATGTGATGATTTAAAAAAAAAAAAGAAGAAAAGAAAAACTTTGCATGTGTGATAAATCGCAGTCCATCGCACTACCAAAAATATTTTTCATGATAGGTCTTCAATAAATCTGCTAATGAGCACAACACTGCAGTTTTCAGGACAAACAGATTGATGGTAGATTAAAATGAAAATGAAGTACAAACAGTCATTTTTCAAGCCTCCACAGTAGGATTACCTCACTTTTACTCAATAGACTGATGATCAGGATTTTGAGAATTGCAATAGATCTTTATTTACTTTCATTTCCATTCAAATGAGAGAAAAAAAAACGTCCTGTCTTTAATCTTCTAATCACCACAGTGTGAAATGTGTGTCTCCAGATTCTCTTATCAGTAGTATCAACCTCTGGAATCTGTGTTTTACTGTCTTGCTAGTAAATCTAGTGGAGTATTTACCACGAGCTCTGCCTAATACATTAAGGCACCGAGGTGAGACTAATGCAAGATGGCTGACTGGCTAAGTCGCTTTGATGAATGCCTTCATGGACGAATGTGCCGAGCAGATTTTACACATACTGTGATTGATGACATAGCAAATGACAGACGGACTAATGATTCAAACAAGCCCTTTAATTAAACATCAATTTGAAACACATATTCAAATCCCACTTTCTCCACTGTCACCACCAAAAGGAAAAACAAAATTCTCTTATTTTTTTTATTCCTCCTTTCCTGCTGTTTGCGCACATATTCTGAGAGTCGGAGATGTATGAGGTGCAGATTAATGATCTATACCATGAGAATAATGCAAACTCAATTCCGATGTTGATGAATACATTTGCATAAGGTTCCTTAATTAGCTTGGCTCTCATTCATCAAATGAGCCCCAAACACATCACGGAGATGACAGGATAGCGAGAGGCTGCCTTCATACATTTATTAGTATCCTTGTGGAACAGAAACACAGATATGGATCTATTTTTCTTAAATACATCGTTTGCATTTATATCCAAAGATATGAAACAAGTCGCCCACCTACACACACCTCCATGAACCCAGGCGCCACTAACACACGCCTCCTGTTATTCCGTGGCCTAACTCTGAGCTAGCTTTGAGGCTAATCTGCAGAGAGAGAAATGAATAATCAATATAGGAGAATAAGAAATGAACATCACGCTAAGATTCTGCTCTGCATGATTTGACAAGAGAGCACTGGAGCCGAGGGGCTGTGTCGATACCGCGCTGTACAAATAACTTTCATCAGAAGCAAGTGTGTGTCGTGGAATGTGCCAGCAGCTACAAATGTTAAAGTGCATCTGTCAGCACAATCATCCTACAGGGGCTGATCGTTATGAAGACACACACTCATTAGGGAAGAAAACTCAAATATGTGTCCAGATATTTGTATCCATCAGTCAATCCAATGTTCTCCAAACACAAGAAGACACATTACTGTTTACTGCTTCATGACTGTGTAGAATCAGAGCGCAGTGGCAAATATTTCAACTAATTCAACGAGAACTACATTCGGTAGAGCGCAGACCTTCGCCAGCGCCACATTTGTTTCCGGGACTACCTAACTAGATTGGTCCGGTAGCTTAAAAAAAAAAAAAAAAGCACTTCCACTGCATCAGATATGTTGATATGTACATAAGGAAGTGTCATTTTACATCTTTCTGTACTGGGACAGATCAGGACCCATAAATCCAGATCCAATCTAATGATCCACAATGATTTTCTGTCAGAATCTCACCGAGTTGTTTTGTTGAAGTTCTCACACAAAAAAGTTGCACAAACTCAGAAAAACAAAACAAAATCTACTTGTATTTGCATGCATGCCACATTACACTGACATTCAGCGAACTAAATTCCAAACTATTGGTGGTTGCAACTACTTTGCAATAGACGCGTGATGTAGTTTCACAATAGATATGAGAGACAGTTGAGAATCTTTGACCAAGTATGCCAGGTCTCAAACCAGCCCAGCAATCAAACTGGTATCATTAAGCAAAATGGAGCTCATAAAAGAAGTGCAGATGATGCTAGATGAGAACCCCCAACCTTGATGAGGGCCAGACTGACAACAGGAAGACTCATCTCTCATATTTTGCACTTTCCAATTTATGGAAAGTCCATTAAACGAGAAACTGGTATGAAGCATCGCAGCTAACTATGAGACTAATGTGTAAAAATAAGGTGTTTCGTCATGTTCATATTTCAGGAGACACATTTGCAGGGACCTATCAAACAACTTCCAATGTTTCAAGATATTTTTGAAACTTATTTGCAGATTCCTTCACCATCTGTCAGGCCAGTGAGAACAGTGCCGACATCTGACCGATCATGTGGCGGGCTGGCGTCATAAGGGGGAAGACTTTAAACCAACCAGAGGACGCAATGGAGACGAGTCGTAGTGGAGATTATCTTTCCAAATTTGAAAAAAAAAACATTTATCAACCTTTAGTTACACTTTTTGTAAGAGTATTGTTGACAACTGGAGAATCTCTAGACCTTGTGAATTAGTTTGCAGGACATGTTTAAACAGGACACACAAAACATTTTGAAAATGTGGATAAAGGACTTCACAATGTTGTTTTCTGAGCCTCCTGCCCCAAACTGTCTGCAGCGAGTCGCATTTCGTCTGTTGAACTGAACAGAGAATTCCTACCCCCTATCCAAACAAGGGTTAAAATATGTCTTATCCTCTGATTCTATCCTGCAACAACAACCACAACAGCAGAAAACCACCACCTCGGAACCTGACTGTCCAACTTTTTTCTTCTTTAATGGGAGCATTTCTTTTCTTCCACCATCACTTGTGTTTTCTCATGTGGAATTGTTGGTTGTTGTTTTCTTCTCTCTGTAAAAGAGTCTTGAAATAACTGTTATATTTGGCACTGCAGAAATAAAATAGAATTGAATTGCATTTCATAATATTTCCAATCATTTAGATTTTTTTACTATTACCACTGTAACCGCGCTGGAGCACCAATGAAAGTGATACCAATGGAAGTGAATTCAGTTTCATGAGGTTTGGCCATGAAGGCCAAGGATACTCCTCAGCGACGACCTGAAACTGGTAAACAAAACCAGCCATCACAGGATTCATCGCTCTCCTTCCAGGACATTTTTTTCTTTTTTTCCCCCCAGGGTTCAGCCCTCCAGGACTTCTGCTTGACATGCAGCTCCCTTTTTCCCTGGAAAGGTTCACTCATTCACTTCACTGAGACTCGGAAGATGATCTGTGAACGCTGTGGCCATGATAAGCACCTGGCTGCTCAACTTTGTGTGCCGTGCACTTCAAGAGCAGATCTATGACCACCACATGGAGGACTTCTCTTTTTCATGGGCACACATCAGTTTGACATAATTAAAAGGGAAGCATTGACTACTTTGACTGAACAACTCTTGATTTGACGCATTTAATTAGCTGATGTGATGTGTCAGGTAATTTGTGGCTCGTGCATGTTGGTACTGTGTCACACGGACGCGTGGCTGCCCACTGACTGATGATCTTCCCTTTAAACGAGCGCCATTCACGCACACTTATCTCAACCTGACCACGCTCCTGGCAAATTGAATTTCCCTCATTACATTTTTGTTCATGTCCAATTATGCACCCTCAGACCTGCACATGTGGTTCACTGAACAGAAGAACACACTCCTTGTGGCATGCACCCCCCACCTGCGCACACTAATACACACAAATGAAAAGACACTCAGCACTCATAAATGTCCGTGTTCTTGCCATTGTTAAAGCTTCAAGCATGTTGATCTCTGTGCACATGTATGTGTGGTTTCAGTACAACAAACAGCACCGACGAGTGGCTCAAAATGTGTAAACACAAATATTTTTTGAAACAATAATGCAAAAACCATGTGACTTGAGACGTTGTGGTGTAAACGAGGCCATAATACCTTACTGACTCGAGTGGATGAGATCACATTACTGAGTGACTCACATTTACCGGAGTCCATAAAATATTCCACTGAATTGATATGAAACAGTGGCAGTGGGAAGTCAAGGCCACTTGACATAAAAACTCAACAATGGTCCCTCCGTGCAAATAAAGCCATTATATCACTTGTGCCAGTTTGAGAAACATCTCATCTCACTGATCTCAGTAACTAACCAGTTCAATCCAGAGATTTTATCAGACACAAAAAAAAAAAAAAAAAAGGCAAAAACTATGAAAATATGACAGCAGTTCAAATAAAGTGGGTTTCATAAGAACTTTGGCACTGCAGTTGAGCCTGCCGCCTTCTTATCCTCACCTTTCATCTTCATCCTCTTTCCCCCTCAAACCTGCTGTCAGACCAAAGCTTGGAGGGTTTTTGCTTTATGAAGAGCAATTTGCTGCAGAACACCTCTTTTCATGAATAATGTGACAATGCTGACACATGTGGCTAATGTATATTGCATCTCGAGGTTATCGCTGGTATACATTACTGTGGATGTTATTCATATTATGCTGAACCACGGTCTTGGCACAACTTGGCTATAGGTTCACTTGCTCTTCGTCTGTTAACTTTCTTTTAATTTATTTTTGTCAGTCCGTCTTTTAATCTAGTCACAGCACAGCTCTCCACCTGCACATATAAACAACTCTTTCTCATTCATGTCGCTGAAAGAATGTGCGCTGGGTGTCAGCGGGCCCGGTGTACTCCCACTCTTGAGCGCGCGCGTGCACAAACAGCCTAACAAATGCAGCAAGGGCAGAGATAGGAGAGAGAAAGAAAAAAGACACAAGTGAAGGCGGGTGAGGGATGCGATAAAGCCGGAGAGAAAGAAAATTGCATCAAATAAGACAGAAGGCAGGAAAAAGAATTATAAATAAGAGCGAAAATGAAAGGTGATGGATTGTCAGTTTACGGAGGGAAGGTTGGGAAGAAATATAATAGACACACTCGTGGAGAAGCAGCATGTGGAGGCAGTGACACCTATAAGACTACAGCAGCTGAGGGACTTGTTCTATCTTACCTGCAACACACTAAATTAGGTTGGGATTTGCATATGCGTCACCTGTGAGTACGTGTAGGTACAGGTATGCATTCACAGATGAGAGCGAGAGGCAGAAATCTACAACTATGCACAGGCAGTTTTTTTTACACTATCAAAAAGAAGTATAAAGTTAGCTGATGGTAATTATACTGCCAGCAGAAGTAGACTTCTCTTTTTGATTGTAGAAAATCAGCTTCTTTCTTGAATTTGTTGCTCGTAAACAGACACCAAAATCAAATAAATTTAACAAAGAAAAAAGGTTTGGACTTACTTCATGTTTTTATAACCCTTAGCAATTTAAAAAAATGTTTTTTTCCAAGAATAAATGTTAGTTCCTGGCCTTTTTGTCAAATAAAGTCCTCATGTTCATGGACATATACATTTTCTTTTCCAGATTCCCATTTTCTTCAATTAATCCAATTGGTTTCTATCATCAGTATTGTGAATTAGTGGAAAAAAAAGACTGATAAAGGGTAAACCTTATGGACACATCAGTAAAGAAAAGTTTCCCGAGGTCAAACTCTAATTGCTCCAAAACTGTTGATTAACTGTTTGCTTCAGGCGCTCACAAACAAAGGGATGTTTCTGCAAACCATTTGGCTTTAATAATTGATTTATCCAACTTTGAGCTGAAACCAATCCCATCTGAATGCGATTGCAGGCTACACCCTATAGATCGCAGCTGCACCATAAAGCAAACACAGAGATACCAGGAGAAAACGCACGCATACGGATATCATGAGAAATCCGCATGAGAACGGATCCAAGCCTGCACTCAAACCACGTGCAAACATGGATATGAGTAATGTTAAAGTTTTGAAGCTGTTATCAATTGGATATGAAAAATGTAACAGAATTTGCTTCCTCCTTTGTGTAATGACCATCTGTTTGTAATAATGAGTCACTGGTGTCTGAAATCAAAACAAAATAGAGCAGCTTTGTGATTTTACTCTAAACTTTGGTCCATTCTCATACAATTATTTGGACCAGTCAAACCAATTACATCAATACTGAGCTGAATGCAACTACGATGATGATGCAGTATGTCCTTCATTGTTTAAATTATGAATTAAAAAAAAATTATACAAAATTGTATCTGATAAGCACGTGGAAAACAAGCATTTTTTTGGAAGAGCTGGTCAAGTTGTGCAGAGAGCAGAGATACTCAATACTTCAGGCCAACATGAGAGATTTGATTGTTGCGTTTATGTTGTAAACCTTTTCAGAACTAAACAGCCACCAGAAGGTCCACAGAGTTTTTGTTGTTGAATGTGAAAGTTATAGTTATTTTTTATTTATTTATTTGATTTGATATGTTGCACATATGTATATATGCCAAGAACAATTGGATAATGTGCTTCTTTTGGTGCATCCATGACAATGCAACAGGTAAGGAAACATATATGTCCACTTAATTACAGTTCTAAATGGCTTGCTTAATATTAATATATTTAATTACATAACAAATGCACAAGCAAAATCAACAAGAGTCTAAGATGTACAGCTCTAGAGATTTACTTTCTAAGAATCCAGGCACATGTACATGGCACCTTCTGTAGAACTTATCTGTTTGCCATAGATTTGCCAGCTACCACACACACTTGCACATACACAGCCCAAGTGTATGTCTGGGAACATTTACAACAGCAGGTCCACCACAAGAGGATGATTTCACTGCAGCTAAGTGACACTTCCTCTCACCTCCTGAAAACAGCTACAAAAAGTCGTGAAACCCAGTCTGGATCTCAGTCCGCAGTGTGTGTCTGTGCCTGTCTGTTTTAATTGTCCATCAAACTCTCCATCTGTGTTTGTCTCCGTGTCTCAGTCTTCTCGGCCCTTAGGCATTTCCACGGGGGAGAGAACAGTTTATTCAGCCTCTGAGCCTAATAACTCTCCTTCCCCATCGACCTCGTTAGGATACGGTCTATTTGCAGCGAGCGAACATGTGTTTGTACGCGAGGGTAAATGTGTGCATGCTGGGCTAAGTCAGGATCTAATTAACTCCTGGACTGCCTGCTCGTGTGGCTCCATCACTTGTGTTGGGTGGAGAGACTTAGCATCTTTGAAACCATATGTTTTTCTACAGAATAAGAGAAGAAGTTGAGTCACAGAGGAAAGACATCAAAGAGTCATCTGGTGGCTTTTAGAAGATAAATTCCACCTTTCACAACATTCAGTAACATATTTACAATAAACTAGGGAAAGTGAATTAGTTTGCATATTTGGGTCTTTTTTTTTTTTTTTTGCTTCTTCATGTGCCCGTCTCTCTCTCCATGTCCAAGATGTGCCTTTACACATAGTCAGCTGGAAGTCTGTGTCTGAGTTGGAACATACTTTTATAGTCTAATTTCACCAAGAGCACAGCATGCTTCGTACCCTATTTTAGATATGACCTCAAGTCATAGATGTGGTCGTTTTTTTCTCCAAATTTAAGATGTTGAATATTTTTTTTAATTAAACAGATGTAATACTACCCATAAAGTGTGTGTCTCGCTTTATAACATCAATATACCCTATGCTCCAATTTAAATGTCAAATAGTTCATAATTGTCATGATACTCAGTGTTCACTGAATCACCTCCATGTTATGAGACAAGTAGTTCATTGGACGTATTGGCTGCATGTGTTTTGCCACCATTTAGCAGGGAGAAAGATCTCTGACTGAGTGTTACTGGACCCATTAAACCCAGCGTGCAGCATTTGATACATCCATAATAAGCAATGCAAGCACAAACTATACAGCTGCATGAAGCATACATTATTACTAATTACTTGTTGAATGGCTTCACAGATAGCTTTACAAATAGCTTCTCCAAAAGAACTGGCCTTTCACAACACGTGAAATGCAACAACTGATGGTAAAGTATGCCGTTTATGAACAGATTGACCACATTTATGGTGAAAATTAACAATTTCATGAGGCAGATTCATTTTTGTAGCCATGTGAAGGATCTTAGTCGAGAATAAACACACACACATACGCACGCTCGACGACAGATAAAAATCAGTCCAGCAGTTTCAATAACAGTAAGATGGTAAGCGTATTCTGCTGGGAGGCCCATGCCGTTTAGAAATAGTTATGGATTCCACTACTAGGGGCTCATTAAATGATTAAAAACAAAAACAAATTCAATTTATCCAAATTGTGGGGTGAGACCACTTAATGGATTTGTACCTCCTGTATTCAACATCCACATAAAATGATTTCACTGAAACTCAACTCGTCTCGTCTCCCAATGCACAAATCTGAGATCAAATTCTTATTTTACACAGAGATTTTAATCAATGTGTCTAAAATATATACTTGCACAGCCCATACCGGTTATTTCACATTTTGGCCTGAATATTTGTGGTGTAACTTTTAGTATTGCCAAATAACAGTGAGGTCACTGTGATTGGATGTTGTGCTTGTGGGTTTCTGAGTGGAGTTTGCACCTTCTCACTGGGCAGTGGTGCAGTCCAGGCTATACGTGGGTAAATGGCATGAACCCATTTATTTTGCAATCAGCATTGCACACAGCCACGTCAGAATTCCCCTGTTGCTCACCACTCGGCAGTATCTACGAGCCGGACAGCATGAGGGCTGACAAGCCAATCAGTGGCAGAAAAAGGTGGTTTATTAGGCAAATATTACTACTACTATTTATGTGACAAAGAGAAAATATTATGAACGGATTTTCACCAAATAGATGCCATTGGTCTAAATAATGATGTTTCTGAGTAACTTTCTAACGAGAGTACACCCACTTCTCCAGGGAACGTTACACTGCTGACCTGGGGATTCACAGGTTTTCTACAGATATACGTACATACATGGTCAACTGGTGACTCAGATTTGCCCGTAACCATATATGTTTTTGTGACTGTTGCTGGCACTGTGAAGGACCACGAAGTAACTCACTTGTTGCTCAGGGTCAGATGTGATAGACACCTTAAGTTAGACAAAACTGGACTAGTAGATGGGATTAGACTTTGATAGTTAAGACAGTTATTATTAGATATGCTACATTAGGAAAAGCCTAACAGCGAGAAAGGTGACTTAAGGTTTACAGTCAACAGAGCGAAGGAAATGAAATATTGGTACCTTTCCTTTGAGACTCACACAATTCAAGTCCCATACAGTTGAAAAAAAACAAAGCAAAGTAAAAGACAGCGATGTAACACCCTTGTTTCCTGCTCACAGTGCACTTTAATTCCTCCGTGTGTTCCTGAGGCTGAAAGCTCCCGTCACAACCAATGCTAGTCACCGGTGGAATAGATCCATTCATGTGCTCAGGTGGAAAGGTGTGTGTGGATGCACCTTCATGCCACATTTTCCCCTTTTGCTTGTGTTACAATCCATGTGCTCCGCCTGTCCGTCATGCTTGTGACTGTGTGTTTTTGCAATGAATATGGACGTGACAATAGAGGGGGCCAGTTTTAGTTTGGCTTTACAGGGTGAGGCAAGGTCCCTTCTTCCTGACGGCCCAAGCTCGGCAACATTTAGTATTCAGGAACTGGGCAGAAGTGAAAAATTCCAGTTTGATGAACTTATGAACTTCAAGTACCAACCCTGTTTTAGTAAGTGTACTCTGCACTAAAGTCCGAGTGGATTTGGGCCTGCCAAAAGCCACTTTAGCTATTTTAAACAAAGCCTAAATGTGAAGACCAGTGCAACATTTCACATAGTAATTCAAATTATTTATGGAGGTTTTTTGGCATTTAACACTGACCAAATCAATGTTAATGTAATTTTAAACAGTTACACCTTGTTGGATGCCTACTCAAATAGAAATTCTTTTGCAAGTACTCAATAAAGTCCAAAGGAATATTTGTACTATGACAGCTCGAAGAAACATCTTGAAATGTTTTGGCACAGAGTCTAAGGTTGCAGGTGAGTTCTGAGCCACCATTTATACTCCTGCACATCATTAAATGTACAGAAAATGCAGCATCATTGACGTAAGACCTAGTCGTAGTTGATCAATAGAGCAATTTCTTTCTATTGCCTCAAGACAGCGGGTTGCCACCAACTGGGTTTTTCACAATTTGGTTTTTCATGTTATTTCATTTGGTACTGGGTGATTTGATCAAATCTCAAATAAATTTTAATCCAAACATGCAAATTTGCAATAGACTTGCTTTAGGACCTATTAAAAGCCAGAGTTACTCTTTCAAGTAGGATTTCAGAGAAATTCAGAAAATTGTTGAATGGAAAAAATATAATTGTGTTTTGGGTTTTTTTCCTCTAAAGTGGGCAGTAAGAAAGATAATCCCTTTATACAAAACCACAATGGCAACAATAACAACAGAACATCAGTGCACTCAGTCGCAATGTAATCCACAAACATGTTTGTGAACACGAGTGTGTGTCGGCTTATCTGTGATCTTGTGATCCAGGGTCTGCTTCAGTCGCTTCCCCCCGCAGGCACATGCTTTACCTGACTGCAACACTTCCAGCCGAACATGCTTTCATTCCACCATCTGCACTGTTCTGGCTCATGTGCTTATGAACATATTATTCATGTCTGAAAAGCCAAGGCTTTTTACTCCCTCTCTCACAAGTCTGAGTGCCTCGGATTCCCCCCGTTTTTCTTTTTTCCTTTTGTGCTTCGTATTCTTACGAGGAAAGATGGAATGATGAAAGATGAGAGCTGTGGTAATGTACTCTAAATAAATCATTAAAATGAATTTATTGGACTGGAGAACAGATGTCGAGCACCGACAGGAGTAGCTGCAAATCCTATAAAAAGCAACTTAAAACATATCATGCTGCTACTACAATGCTGTGTGATTTTTCGTGTTGGAGCATGCTGGGTGTGTTTTCATAAAATATGCATTATTTTCATGTAACTCCTTTAGCAGCGACAGAGGAAAGGAGAGAAAATATATTGAGAATTAAATAAAGTACAGAGTGGGGAAAAAACTGGTTTTCTTTGGTCCATCTATGCAAACATTCATTCAATTTGTGTTGAATATCTGAATCCATCCATCAATCTTCTATTCCTAACTGATCGAAATACAGTTCTAGAGCCAATCCCAGTAAAAGACACCCAGAGGTAATTTGATGACAAGACTACCTGACGTTTAATACATGTTTTTGTGTATGAGAGGGAATCAATGTGCCAGAGAAAACCTATGCAGTATGTCACCGTTCCAATATATCGAAAATGTGTAAAGTTGTCTTTTCAAAATCTGCAGCTACAAGAACAGTCAATAATTTCATTAAAACCGTGGAAATTAGATGACAATATTGTATTTTGGTGCCATAGCAATGAAATCTTACCAATTTCATTGCTTCTTCTAATTCTGCCTTCCTGAGTGAAGTTTACGTGTTTTCCCTGCACCGGAATAGGTTTTCCTCCATGCAATTCAGCTTCCTCCCATAATCCAAAGACTTGCTTGTGAGTTTAATTGGTGACTCTAAATTGCCTGCAGGTGTGTGTGTGTGTGTGTGTGTGTGTGTGTGTGTGTGTGTGTGTGTGTGTGTGTGTGTGTGTGTGTGTGTGTGTGTGTGTGTTTTTCTAATTATGTATCTCTGTGCTGAACTGGTGACCTCTCCAGGATGGAACCTGCCTTTTTGCCCCTGTTAGCTGGGAGGAGTTTCAGCTCCCAGAGACCCCGACTCACCTCAACATCAGCTTTACTGACATAAAAACTTTACACTTATAATACGGCATACAGCATGATTGTATAAGAATGTAATGTCTTTAATGCTTTCGAAACAATTTGATAATCAATGTTATATTTGATACAGGATTACTTATTTTGAATGTTTGCCTTAAGAACTTATTTCTTCAAGAGGTCTTTTTATGAATAGAAATACTTATCATCATGGTTTGGTTTGGTTGATAGCAATAAAAATACTGATTCCTACATCATCTGAGAAAAAGAAAATTGTCTTGTAGCTTGACGATTATTGTTTTTCAATTTGGTTTTTGTGTCACTGTTGACACAAACATTCTATTAATTGCAATTGTTGAAACAAGCAGGCATTCTATAACCCTCCATGTGTGATAATCGCACCCATTTCCGCATCGTCCCATCAGCTGTGGCACGGCGGTGACCTTGAGCAGCGGGCTGCTGATTGGCTTCTGTGTTGATGATTTGGAGGTCACAAACCCCAGCACTTGGAATTAATGGACTCCGTTGCCGACAACAGGGATCTCGACACGTACACGCCCACATACACAGATGTCACCGCTGGTAATAGACGGTCAATGGGAGTCACAGGCCTTACAAACCTAATTAGGTGAACTAATGGCAGCCGTCAGCCGGGGAATACTTGGTGTGACACTCATGTAAACCCATGCATGCACTCGCAGCAGGACAGAGGTTACATGACACCTAAATTGGAAAAGGTTACATGTATGGGTCACTTCCACTGGCATTGCCAACTTGAGTTTTTGTTGCTACAAACAGGGGCTGGCACTGTCAACGTGTATGCAGACACACGCAGGCTGTGCAGCTATTGTCTCGTGCGAAACAAAAAGCTGCATGCATTTTGATATACAAGCCACACAGATCATATTCGTACAATGCAAAAGTGACAAGCAAGAAGTGCTTGTTAGAGAACACACACACACAAGGACACACGCACACACAATATCACCTTATTTACAATCACCAACTCAACAGATATTTAATTTCCTCTCGAGCAGTGAGTACACAAACCATTGCTCTTGTTGAGCTCTATTGCTCCTTGCAGCCAAACATTGAGTGTGTTCAGTGTTTTAGGGTTACTTATTACAGCCAGCGGCGCACTTTACATCATACAGTATAGACTAATTAAACCCCTGAGTTTGTCCCGGGTTGACAAATATTCAGATGCCAAAGACAATCCAAACAGATATGAAAATCCCAGGCTGGTTTTAGGATAGAATTACCTTCTCTGAAAGTACTTTTTTTTTCTGCGACAGTTAAGTCCTTATCCAAGAAAAAAAACATCTACCATGTGTACAAAAAGGCTAAAGGTTACATCTGTCCACAATAATGTGATTACTGAGTCTGAATCAGAAAAAACAAGGATGTTCTTTTAAAACTATATAAATCAGTGTAAATCACAGAAGAACTCCTGTGTTGAGGCTTACCAGTGCATTTCTTCAGGCTTCCGGGTCGTTTTCCGTGCATCCCCAGTTTACAGTTGAAGTTTTCCTCCCAGAATTCTGCAAACCAGACATTTCTTCTGTTGTTGGACAGCGAGCGGCTCCGGAAATATCGGTCAAACGCTGCATAAAAGATAGAAAAGATACACGTTGAAAAATACATGGCAAAAGAGTGTCTTTTTTGTTTTTCTTTGTAGAAATGTTGGATACTTCTATATATCACACAGGAGGACACATCATCCATATAACAAGACCTCCCATATCTTGTTTAATTGTACACTCTGAGGGGGGGCACGACCACCTTCGGAGATGGGCGCTTATCCGGCTCTGAATTTGCCTTCAATAAAACATTAGACTGTCACACCATTGTAGCATAGTGTGGAACATACAGGCGTTTGAAAAACCAATGTACAAGCCAACTCTGACGACATTCAGTGTTATAATATAACATAACAAAGAGGGACGAGGAATAAGAAGGTGTTTGTAGTTTAGAAATCAATTTAATGGAAAAGCTTGATCCAGAGGTGTAATCTTCTCTCCCTGCATTGTTTTATTCCCCTTATTAGCATTGCCAAAGGTGTTTGGCTCCTTAAGAGAGAAAAAGGAGTTCTTAACAATCCCTATGGATGCGAGGTATGCAAAAGCAGGCACATTTTCTAACCTCACATGCACCTCAGATAAGAGGCAACACCATGGATGTGAAATAACCCTTGAAGGTGGGAGGGGGGGCGGCTATCACACTGATTTGGACAGCCTGTGCCGTGCCTTCCTGGCTTTAAAGGCTGACAAGAGCTGCCCTGATTAATCTCCTCCGCTGTCACAGAAATGGGTCCTGCAAGCACCTGTGCAGCTCCACTGATAGTTCGACTGCTGGGAACAGTGGGTTTCCTCCAGGCGCGGCGTAATGGGTAGCACACGTCCTGTGCGATCGCACGCTTCTCATTGTGGCGACAGATGAGACGCTCACCAAGATAACCAAGAGTAAAGAGCCGTGGTGAGTCTGTGCGGCTCAAAATATCAGTACTCAGTTACTCATATTTGGACAGAAAAAAAACAAACGACATTCTTGTTATTATGATGAAAATAATATTTGGCTTTGGGGGAGAAATGCAAACTCACTATGATCATCAATTTTTCGATGTGAACTGACTGCAATAAACACTGTGTTTACTTGCTGCACCAATGGTGAGTGTTCAAAGTCTTTGAAATCTGATCAAACGTTTAAATGTACCTGGGTTTTTACAAAAACTGATATTTCCTCTTCTACGCTCGTTCTATAACATACTCGAGAAGAAGGGTATCTTGTTTAGTAAATACATCATGTCTGATGCTTTACATCTTTCTCAACTTAATCAAATAAGATTTTTAAGAATAATCTCAGAATCCAGGTGTCAAGAGTCAACTGCACCTCTCTTAAAAAGTATAAACTTTATCTATTAATATTCCACAAACATGCATATTTATGTATAATTCCATATATTAATATTCTAAAAAGATGCATATTTATGTATAAATGCATTAATGATAACCAACATCCCCTCCAGCCTAATGATGAACCCAAAATACTTTCATTTACCACTATGCTACAAGAAATTATTTAACTATCGCCCGTCCAAATAGTATCCCACTGATTCTGACATGTGATCTGGTTTAGGTGACTGTTTTTTTTTTTTATTAACTCCTTTGTTTTCTCCACTTGTTCTTCCTTCAACCTTTATTTTTTTTAAAGTTTCATTATGGAAATGTTTATTGATGAGGAAGATTTCATATAAGCCCTCTGGGCTTCTTTTCTCTCCTGCACAGTAAGGTTATACGTCTCATAATTTTGCATTATATTATGATTCTATGCAAATGAAATAAAAATAAATAGACAGAGTTTAAGTCTGTAGTATGTTTCCTATCCAACTTGGGACCGTTTTTCACGAGAGCGTTTTCAAATAAAAAGCCAGATGACAATGAACCTACAACAAAGATAGCAATTGAGAAAAAAAAATACAAGTTTGACCAATAAATATAACATATCTGCAGATTAACACCTCTAAATATTGCTAATTGGCATGTTAGATTTGGTGTTATCTTTTGCAGAGAAAGTGTGAAACGACACACAGGCAGTGGTTGTGACAACACGTCGTATATTCAAGTCTTTTCCAGTCATTTCAGTTTCTTTAGAGACAGCCAGATGTGCCATTTACCTATTACCTTCTTTAGCACTGGCACATTACCCAAAATGTCAAACTCTTCATATATATATATATATATATATATATATATATATATATATATATATATATATATATATATATATATATATATATATATATATATATATATATATATATATATATATATATGTATATATATATATATATGTATATGTATATATATATATATATATATATATATATATATATATATATATATATATATATATATATATATATATATATATATATATATATGTATATATATATATATATATATGTATATATATATATATATATATGTATATATATATATAATTGTATCAGGTATACAAGAAATAAATGGTGGATCAGTACATATTCCATCAGTTTTCTGTTCACTCTTACAGTTTGTACATCTCTCCTGATATTGTGTTCCCTGGTGGATATAAGCCGATGGTGACTTTGATTCATTTCAACATGTTTTATACCTCACTTTCGGCTTGTACCTCCAGGAGTCAATTATCTAATAGGAAGCTCTGACAAGGAACAAATGAGGAATCCTCTCTGGACCAGTCGCCGACTGCGATGAAACGTGACGGAATGTGCGGCTATTTTATCCCCCGTTCTCATGCTGTCCACATGGTTTAATCTACCGGGCTTTGACAAGCCACCAATTTGGATTTTTATTTTTGGTTCAAAATCAGGTGCATGAAGCATCCAACAGTCATTTCAGGATAATATGAGTTATTGCAATCAGTCTTTACCTACGAGACAATAACTTCCAAGGTATTCTTACCGTCCACAGACGCTCGCTTGGGAAGAATGGTAATGGCTCCCTCAGCTACCCTCTCCTGGCCAATCACAGGAGATATCTTGGAGCCCCAGCTGTCTGAGCCCACCCACAGGAAGTGGCCGGTTTGGTTGTTCTTTTTGGCCGCATCCAGAACTCGTCTGTTTAAGAAAAGAGATGACAATTAAAACATTAAAAAACAAATGCTCTGAAAAGGGCAACATATGGCATATCAAAACAACAGAAAACACACAATGAACGGAACATGCAGATATTTAGTTGAGTGACAAGAAAACAAGGCAAGTGCTTAAAGTTCCACCATTTCCAATAGGTGAATAAGATACGGTCAAATAGATCAAAATGAACCACAATAAAACACACGAAGAACCTGAGAGAGATAAAAGCACTCACTGACTACTAAAACCAGGATCAAATTAAAACAAATCAAATCAAGTGGTATTACTACTACTACTACTACTACTACTAATAATAATAATAATAATAATAGAAGGGATAAAAGAATAAAAGAAGGGAAATGGGGGGAGGAAAGGCAGAAAGAAGAGAAGAGAGGGAAAGAAAAGAAAAGGAAAAATTGCCAACAAAAATGCAAAATATAGCTAAACCCGCTCAAAATATTAGGAGACATGCAGCAGCTAGAAATAGCTTCATAGCTTAAGCAGCTAAAATAGCCAAGATACATAAAATGGCTAAAAGAGGAAAATTAAAGAGGATTAATCTCAAAAAATGTCTACAAACACTAACAAATGTATTATATCTAAGTTGGACTTGAGACACTTCATGAATTCAACCTCAGTTTTGGTGTGTTTGGCATTTTTCTTGTTTTTGAAGTTTTTCCTTAAGTTCAGATAATTTACATGTTTTCAGGCTTCTGGACAAATTTTCATTTGGTGGAAAATTGTGAAAACGGCTCTTTAGGTTATAGAGGCTATGGACCACTGGACGAGAGCTACAAAGTGCAAGACCAATAAGTAATTGATTTCATGTGAAATTCATGTCATATTGCACATTATTGTGTTCAGACATCAGAGCTCGAGCTCCCTGGTAACTTGGAGTCAGGGTGGTATAGACCCTGGAAAGGCTACCAGTCCAACACGACTCACACGTGGGATGAAACCGGATGGGACATGCAAACTCCACACAGAAAAGTCCCGTCAGGATTCAAATCCACAATTTTCTTGCATTAAGGCAACAGCACTAATCACGCAGCTCGAAATATTCTAATGAAAAACTCTGGAAACTGGAACATCAACAATTATGTTTAACGTGTTCAGCAGAGGTGGGCTGAAGGTTAGAGAAGCAAGCCTTTGTCCACAGGATGGAGTCCCACAGCCAAGGGGTTACAACTGTGGTTCACTGGGCTCTTGACCTGTAACTGCTCTTTGGAGCAATAGCAGCAGATATTGGATTTGGGCCAGAGTTTCAAAATTTTACATCACTTCATGAGAGCTCTAGTATGGAGAACTGATTTGCTCCTGCAATATTGGTGGCAGAAACCTTCAAATATATGGCATTCCATATGTTTTGGTGTTGTCGCAGATACGTATATTGCAAGTTTCAAAATTTTAAAAAGCCACGTCTGCTCTATGGCATGGTAGCTTCCAAGAAGAAGATCCTAACAGCCGGAGACGATCTACGACCTCCAGCTACCAGAAATGGTCAAATGAAATGCTATGTGATTCTGAAAGTATATATTAAAAATGTATGGCTGTTTGTTTTTTTTATTCCCTTCAAGCATTCAACCTGCATAATCACCATTGGCTAACACTGCTTTGATGCACACATTGTGTTTAACATATTCTATATATATATGTAGACACTGGCGCATAAATTGGAGATGTATAACACTTTTCAAGAAAGTAATCCACATTATTTGTCAAAACAAGAGCAAAACTGACAAACCAGTTCTAAAAACATATACTACAGGTGGGTGACTCTGTATATAGTAATTTAATTGCAAGAGGACTCTGTGTAAGAAGCTGGATTACAGGCTTGTGTTTGTAGACGTTGCGACAAAACTGTGTGTAGCTGGTAAAATGAGCAGCAGGGTCCTTGTTTAGGTGCACGGCACGTACCTTATATCATCCTCATTAGCAAACATGATGATGGCTCTAGCATTTGAGGTCTCCAGCAGCCGTCTGATGATCTTGTCAAACTCTCCTGGCCGGGGCTCCCTGGGGATCTTCAAGGACTGGGCAATGCACACACCACCTGGGACAGAAGGAGAAGGGAACAGATTGCATCATCATCGTCATCTATTTTAAAGCAACTGATTTGCATTTTCAGTGGGGAGAAGTCCTCACGTGTTTCCACCTACAGGTTTCTGTACATATCGCTGTGCTTTTGCACAATGACCGTTAACCCCAGATGCATGTTTTATTAACCGATAAACAAATTATTAAAATTCAGTATCAGGAAGCAAAAAAAAGAAATCCGAGCATCTTGCACTTGGAGGTTCATACTGTGACCAAACGTGGGAAAACAGACAAGAGGCAGACGGACAGACATCTGTACAGATGGGTATAATGCCTCTGGCCTCAGGATGTTTTCAAGCAGAGGCAAACAAAGGAACAGGGATGGTGTCACACTGGCTTCAAGAACAGAAAACACAAGTTGTGGAGAAATGGAAAGAATACTTAAAAGAGGAAGATGGAGAGAACGGTACACCAGATAAGGAGTAAAACTGAAGTGAAGAAGAAGAAAGGACCATAAATAAATAATAGCAGGGGGTGTGAGGTGCTGATCACAAGAGAAAACACTGTGAAACACAAAAGGAAAGAAGATGAATGGCGGCAACAATAGATCTCTAAATCATGACACTCGAGTGTGAGTGGCTGGAAATATACGTATGAACTACAACATGTGAGAATGAAGATCTTTGCTATCTGGATCTATGTCCTGAGCTGAGCACTGGGTTCAGCACTAATCCAAACTTCATTTTAAAGCTCTCTTTTGTTCATGATATCATGAACATAGATGTCACAAAGTAGAAGGTCTGTTAGTAAGTCTTGAGAAGAAAGTCATTGTTATACATGCCTTCTAATCTGAGATGGAAAAGCGAATTTTCAGAGAATACAATAATGATTCCTAAATGTACTTTATTACAAAGTAAAAGTGAGGAGGTTGTTGTTGGGAGTGAATAAAAAAAAAAAGATATACATGCATCTTTAACAACATAATTGTTGCTGGTACAAGTACGTTTGTCCCAATAGTGACATTCATTTTAAGTAATGATACAGATGCATCATTAAATATGCATTATTCATGAATCTTAAGTTTTAGAACTTTTTCATACTGACTTTTAAGTACTGTAATAAAGGATGAAAGGTGATAATGAAAAATCTGTAAGTGTATCAAATGTTAGTGGACAATACAGAATTACTAATTATTTCAAAATAAAGTATTTTATGGCCAACCACTGGGTTATTTGGTTGGTTGGTGACAACATGTGACTGATACATGACAATTGTGTGCATCTGTGTGCCATTTGTCCAAGTACATATGTGTGTGCGTGTGTGTGTAGACGGAGTATGAATGATATCCCCTTTCCTCCCTGCCTGTTCCAGCCCATTTATCGAACATCTGTACAGTCTGTCGCCTTCACTATATCACAATCCTTAATCGCACACGCTCGTCTTCATCCCCATGCAGACACTTGCACGCCAACGCGCGCGGGCGCCAAAACAAATACTCATTAGCCTCAAATTAAAACCCTCTCAAGGATAATCACTAAAGTGACAAAATCTGCACAAGGCGCGTCTCCTCCTCCTCTCCTCACACACTCATGAGAGATAAATGCTCGAAAGTTCAGGATATGTTTTCAAGGGTAATGACCAAGTTGGCCTGCACGGCGACATATACACACAAACACGCAAAAACAAATCTTAAAGAAAGAAGGCATAAAGCATAAACATGTGCACAAATGGTTTGCGATTCCTCACAGATGTCCTTGGAGCGATATGCGAGTGATTAAATTATCGTTTGTTTTATAGCTTCACACCCATCATCAATGACGATCCCGATGGAGAACAGACTGTTCAGATGAAGACAGAATCACATTTTGCCTGCGTACTTATGTGTAAGCGTTTGAGGGCACATACACCCGGCAGTCAGTGTTGCAGTCTCATCCATCGCTCCTCTTAAAAGTATGTCTCGTCTTTGACGGTGCCAGAAAAAGCAGCTTGTTGAAAAGCACGCACCTTTGCCGCTCTGTTGAAAGGGAAGCTGTGAGGTTAGATGAGGAGAAACATCTCCATCTTTTTTTTTTTTATTATTATTATTAATAATTCACAGAATGTCAAGTTGAAAGAGTAGGTTGTTGAATTAAAAAATAAAAATAAAAATTGAGCCTGAAGGAGAGAGTTTTACTAAGGTTTTATTTGAGAAAAAAATGTGGGGAAACTGTTAAGACAAATTTTCTACAACTGTTGCTCATTTGTCAGAAAGATATTTCTGTTTCTCAGTTGATAAAAGAAATATGACAGTAACAGAACTCGATCACGCACGGAGCAAATATTGCTCAAGTTTCCGTTTGTGAAATTGAGGATTTAGATTATCCGTTTGGACTGTCATTATTTCTCTAAACTCCTTTTGACGAGAGGATCCCATTTACATCACATAGGCTCTGTTTCCACAACAACAATTTCAAGTATAATATAAAACTTTTATTGTGTTTCGGGTGTCTGTTTTAGTTTGTTTAGGTGGTGTATCTCTGTCACTGGAACCTTTATGAAGGAAATATCATGAGTCTGCAACACTGTCTGTCTCATATCTCAACAGTCTGGGAGCAAACTGTTCTTCAAGATGTCACAAGAGTAATAAATAAGGCAATTTCAAAAGAATTAAATGAAACACAAAGTGTTTAATGGGTTAAAAATAAAAAAAATTAAAACGGATAAATCTCCAGATAATAATTCTGTAAAATAACAAGGCGCAAGACCGCATTACGACTTTTAAAAATCATTACATGTGCTGCCAAAATTGAAAAATACACATTTATTAATTTTGTTATATTTTGTCCCATTTTCACGTTAAAATAAAAAAGTTTGATTTCACTTTGACACTTTTACACCAAGACAAAAGGCTCCGTTAGCTAAATCAAGCAAGTCTTTCGGTTGGAGCTCTCTGGATAATCCGTCGCCGAAGACATTAACTGCTCATTATCATATAAATAAACTGAACGGTAAACACATCAATTGGCAGGTGGGATGTTGACGGCGTCCTTCATAATTAGATTGAATCCAAATGAGTTGCTACTTTAAGGGCAAGTGAGAAAAACCCGTTGAGTTAATTTCCACTTTCAACCGAAGTGACGGGTGCGTCTCTAAAATCGCAAGGCTCGTAATTTGCTTAGTTGCATTAAAGCCGTTGTCATTGTTTAAAGACGCATCAAATTCTGAGCATGCTAATTGTAGCACGTTCAGAAATCCTCCTCATTCACTGAAAATAAAAGCCGTTTTGGATGCTGGTAACAGTCACTTTATGACATGATTCACACATTGTTGATGTTCATTTACAACGGTCTAATTGAATTAGGAGCTCTACATCCACTGAGAACCAAAACATTAAGCTCTCAGTTTACCGCTAATAAACTGATTATTGAGGCTTTTGTTGCAGAAATGAATGCCACAGAATCCTAATTCCTTGCACGTTCTTGCGAGTGTGTGTCTGTTTCACCTCGCCGCGTGTAGGTGCTTGTTGAGAACCTAAGAACTTGGTTTTGTGTACGTGTGGAGGTATAAGCCAGTAGTGAGTTTGTGGTAATCCAAGCAGGCACATGTAGATTAACCGGATTTTGTGTGTGTGTGTGTGTGTGTGTGTGTGTGTGTGTGTGTGTGTGTGCATGCACCTGCATACTTTTGCATTGATTGTCACCTCTGGAGCTGCTTTAAGACAAAAACAAAGAGGATGCAGGGTGCAGGTTGAGATGATAAATTCAATGTTAAGTGTATCCAGGGCCTCTCTAAATGAAACCCTTATCGTTGGTAATTAACTCCATTCTGTTCTGGGATTGAATTCTTTCTGTTGCAGGACAGGAAACACCGCTGCCTCAGCGTTTAATTAACAATCTGTTTCCCTCCCACACTCCCCTCTCTCTGCACCATTTCATCTATTAACCCAGCAGAGGTTTGAATGGAGAGGGGAAGAAAAACGAGGAATTATTCACCTTTCTCACAGTGTGTGTCTTTACTCATTTTCTCCTCACCTTCAACTCATTAAACTTTTCAGAGAATTTATAAAATGTGAGGAAAAGAATGACTTAAAACACTGCGCAGTGCCCTTCCTGGTTAATATTACAACCAAACCAAACGATTTACATACAGAACAACATGTGATACATCTATAGTCACAGCTAGTAGTTTATTATTAGTTTATATATTATATTTTCCTGAGACTTGGTCGTTTTAGAGTCGAGAGTCACCCGTAATAGCAATCCAATTCCGTCATCTGTCCATACAAAAGTCTGTGTGCCTGTCTTTCTCTATAGTTTTGACTCATCCATACAGGGCAAAGCATATTAAACACATGCTGATATCTTTTTTTAATCTGCATCTTCACTTTGGGTGTGTTTTACAGTAGGAAGACTGCAAAAGCAAATATTTTCATTTGGTATATTTTTCGTTGATTAACAACTATTCTGATGTTTCACTGCAGAATCCTTTTTTTTCAGTTGCATGGACACTAAGCTGTATAACAGAAGTGACACAAAATCCCATTCTTGAGGCCATAACTTCAAGCTCCACATACACTAAACCTTTATTCAACACCGTAGAAGTACAGCACGTACTCACCGACAAACACTGTAAAAGTTTTTGTGCTGGCATTACGGCTCTGAACTGAATACACAGAGACGTTAATGTCTCCTGCTAAGTAGGATGAGTAATAAAAGTTCCTTTCAAGCTATAGCTGTACTGAAGCCACTGGCACTGCAGTGGGTGCTGCACAAAAAAAAAAAAAAAAGTTATGGATTTTTGGCTTTTGGGTGAAATTTATGGAACACATAAAAAGTTGATGCTACAGTGATATTATATCATAAAAGTAGGGGATTTAAGTAGAAGCCTGCAATGGTGATTTCCTCATCTCAAATAATTTATTGAAGCAAAAGCAAACAACAGTGGAGGATATACCACAACAAACAATGTCAATGTCTCAGTAACTTGTAATGTCCCCTTGAGCATCAATTACAGCGAGACTCGTGAATTTTGCCATTAAAGCTCCTTGTCAGAGTTGTGCAAAAAGTTCTGAAACAGTGTTGGACGTGGGCATTCAAAAGTGTAGAGAGAGAAGGTCACATCAAGTTCACCCATAAAGGTTACAGTATATTTTCTATTTAATCCTGAAATTTCACTCACCAAATATCCCTAACTATTTGTGAGCAGTGCATTTGCATCATTCTGTGCTACATATGATAATATGACAAAATGAAAGAAAGTAAGTGAAATCAAAGCACTTGCCTTTAATGAGTCTCCATTAAAAGCAAGGGCTTTCACATTAAATTGTGTGACATTTTCATTTAGATGCACACGTATATTGCGATTGCTTTCAGCAAATATACAATGTGCTAAATATGAAAAACCACAAAGGAAGAAATTAATTTCATTCTCCAGCCTCGCAAGAGTCTCTTTGATGAAACCCCACATTAACGCTTTCTGGACCATTGTTACTATGGAGGAAGGCACACAAAAAAAGAGCTATAGAAGCATGCAGACATGGACAGTACATACACATATTCCAAGATTACTTCTCTCTAAACCTCATTAACAAATGCCTTTAAAATTAAAAGTTGGCCTCTACTCTCTTATGTTTTGTTCATGGCTTGGAGCTTTGCAGCCTTTGAAGTGAAGCCACTGCTCTCTCTCTCTCTCTCTCTCTCTGTGTATGTGTGTGTGTGTGTGTGTGTGTGTGTGTTTATGTGAATCCTCTTCTTACCAATAACCACATGTCTTTGCATTTACATGAACTCTGGTGTGGATTAAGTGATGCAGTAAATATTGCATTCTGCATTTTTTAATTTTTTTTTTGGTTTCTCTGCACTCAGAGTTGAAAGGTTTCCTCAGGCTTGATAATGAATCATTGACAACACCCACAAAACTGCTGTCCCCTGAAAATTTACATCCTCCCATTAAAATATGCCTGAAAGCAGGCAAGGTCTTAGAGCGTCAAACGGACTTGGAAATATAAGACATTCCTAAACTGAACGCAAAACCCAGCTGCAGAGTCCTGAACCTCGCCTGAGGTGGAAAAGCTTATTGTAAGTGCATGACGGACTTAAACTCGAGCATTTTTGTTTTTACTACTACTAGGTGGATAAGCTGTACAATGAGAGCAGAAAGCACCGAGTCAACATTGCTCCCAACATTCAAGTTGTTGTACATCTTGAAGTATCAGTGTGTATCACTGGGTGAAAGTTATATAGGGTGTGAAAAGATATTAAATAAAGTATTGGTATGCTTGCAGAACATATTGTAGAGTGCTTTGAATGAAGTTGTCAATGTGAATGCAGCGCGGACTAAACACGAACAGACCAAGCTCAGGATGTGCTGGACTTACAGTTTATTGAAATTGATGTTGCACAATCTCAGAGTTTCCGCTGCGGTTTTGTCTCCTGTTTATATTATATAGGCTGTCACTGAGTTCTCAGCTGGTGAGAATACCACCACGGCCATCTGACATGCTCCATCTCATATCTGCTGCAGCACTCAATGTGTTGTTGTGAAGTTATATCGCAGAATGTGTCATAACAGCAATCCGGCATGTGTTTTGTTTCTATGTTTTGCTCCACCATTAACAATGACGGCGCGATCCAGAAGTGGACTGGACCTGAGTGCCCATTCATAGTATTATATTGCGATAGAATGGATGTTCACAATGTCAGTGCTGATCATATGTTTCTTTCATCACTTGTGCCTTATATTGGCCATTTTCCTGGCAATCCTTACAAAAGACTTTCTTCTTCTTGCTTCTATTTTGCATCTTAGTGCTTACTGTCGCTCATCCTGAACATCTTTTGATAACAGTGTGGTCTAAAACTAGCACAGATATTAAAACCGTACTGTGTACATGTTTAACCAAGCTGTTGCACAAGTTCAGGATTGATTTAAAATAAACATGTTATCAATTCTTTTTTTTTTTTTTAGAATAAAGGCCTGTTTTTATAACAAGTGAAGGACACTGATGTATCACTCTCCACATTTCCCCGTGTCATAAAAACTTTGACCTTTCCGAGTTTTTATAATTCACATCCACAGCGCGAGGCTGCAGGGCCCCACCGCTGCGTAATGGCTGAAATAAAAAAGCTCTGACTTCCCCTTCATTATTTCATCCAGAGGACAGGCTGTGCTGTTGTCCAGGATACAGATAAGTAAAACACTGCTCAGGGAGATCGCAATGGGACTTGTACGGAAAAGTGTTGGCTGTTTAACATCTGATTTGCCTGCCATCTCACATAAAATTTGCAAGCGACTGTGTTGGGAGGCGGCGGAGGGTAGAGGTGCGGTGGCAGGTCTGTCTTCACTACAGGGGTCATACGGTTTAGCTGAAGTCAGCACTTCTTCAAGTCTGAAGGGAAACAGACGAGCACAGACTGCAAGCAGCACAGTGTACGTGCTTAATGCGCTTCATCTTGGAATCCAAGAGTCACTGAGACACACATTTAAAAAAAAGCAAAACAAAAAACAGATGTACGCTGTCGAATATCAATTCAGAATTGATTAATACAGACTGCCGTTCATACAAGAGTCATACGTTTTCAGTTTTCAAACAGCAAAGCTTGAAAATCAACACCAGGAGTATAATAAAAATTTTAATTCACATTTTAATTTAAGAATGGACATAACATTATAGCATTATAATGTTTATCTATAATGTTTTAGTGTAGGTCTTAATCTTTTTTTAATTAAAAAAAGACTTTACATTCTGTGTCAATCACATCTCATAAAAAAACCAAATGAGGCGTAAAACACAAATGTAAATTCCCCATACAGATGAATGGCATGGACACATGGTGCAGCTTTTAACTCCGTTATCTCAGTGTGCCATGTACCGAGGCCAGCATCTCTTCAAATAGACTGTTTACTGCAGCCAGAGTTGACAAGTGCAACTAGGGACTAGTTCTGTGAGTCATCAGGCGCAAGGCAAGTCGACTAACGTCTCCATTGAGTCACCTGACCTTCGGGCACCTGTCACACATCACCGATACTTCCAATCAATCAGATGAATCCCATTGGCTCTCTGCTGGATGGAAGGAGGCCGGAGGTGGAATCGGACGGGGCAGACAGCAGGAAATAGATGGCGGGGAACTCAAAGGAACAGACAAAATGAAGGATTGACAGATGAGCAGTGGGGAAGGAGATAAGGTGAAAGGGAGATGAATCCAAAGGTGGGAAGGAGAAAATGGAAAAGGACGGACAGATGAAAAGATGTAGAGTCTAAGGTGAAGGGGGAGGGAGATAAGCACGGGATGATTGGATGTCGGACCACAGATAAAAAAGCACAAGGTCAACGTTAAGCTCAGAGATCACAAAGCGGGAACATGCCCACTCCTCTGTCTGGTACTCTTCATTCCCTCCCACCTCACCGTATGTGACTTCTGAGCGTCGATCTCTCTTTCTTCAACTATTGCAACAGTATCTGTTTTCCTCAGAGAAGATTTTTTTTTTTTTTTGCTTTCATTTTTTGAGGGTATTTCCTTTCTTGCGATCTCGCCCTTTTCTCTCAGCACCCACTATCTGGCAGTAATCAGACATCCAATTACAGCAGTGCCCTCAGACTTTGGGTTCCATGTGTGCATGTGACTGTGTGTGAATATGTGTTGGCCTCTTTCTGAACACACACACACACACACACGCACGCACGCACGCCCGTTACTCCCCAGTCCTCCAGTCCATGTCTTATCTGGAGATAAAAGATAAAAGACAAACACTGGCAGATATATTGCAGTCATGCAAAAATATCCCATCATCAAACGGAGAAAGAGAGAAAAAAAAATTCAACAGACTCGCACCGATAATCACATGATCAGTTCAAACACATTGAGTGAATGTCAGAGGATTAACAAGGATTTTTCACAACAGCATGCTCTTGCGATTCGTCTATGTGTTGTTCTGATGTCACACTCGCCGCAACAGCGAAACGGATTAATTTTAAACCTAAGGTGTCATGAGGATTTTTGACATTATAGTGACCTGATGATAAAATCAGAGGGTCTAAAGAAAAAAAAAAAAAGAAAAGTATCGACAGTTTTTTGTGGTTAGCTCTCTGGCCTTAGAGAAGGTCATGGGTTCAAATTCTGCGTGGAGTTTCCATGTTCTCAAAGGCTTCCACGAGTACTTCGGTTTCCTTCCACAGTCCAAAAACATGCATTGGCGACCCTAAATTACCCCGAGGTGTGAATGTGCTCGTGTCTGTCTATGGGCGTTTGTCTTGTGATGGATTGTGAATTGTCCCGTCGTATTCTGCCCAGGATTAAGCAGCATATAAGATGGATGGATGGGCTCTATATTGTGTATAATACATATAGAATTACTATTAATTCATCAAATTTCAAAGATACAAATTATTAAAGTTATTCGTTGAGGATGTGGATCTACGTCGGCAGTTTCCATGAAGGAGAGGACTCAACATTTCACTAAGAAAAAAAAAAGAGATAAAGTCAAAACCTTGTATGTATGCATTTCCATTTTATTTTCATTCAAATACTTTGACTTAATAATCTTGTTTAAAAACTTACTCTAAAATGAAAGCATGAACTTTGCGCTGTTCAGGCAACCATCGACGTGACCCTCAAACTTCGGTGGAGCGTAACGGCATCTGCACACGCGAAATTCACATTGATAATTTACCAGTGTTAACTCGCAGCAACATAACGTTCAGATTTTTAACAAATGTCTCCTTGAAAAAGTAGCAGCTGTAGTAGAAACTTACGACCACCATAATGGGAAGATCTTGCAATTTATCAGCAGTTCAGACACATACCGACTATAAGACGGGTAATCAGTATGGATCATGGATCAACTACAATCTGTTTCATCACTTATGGAGCGTGATGTGTTTAAACTATGCAGAACCATCTGCATAGCCAGATATATTTATGATGAAGCGCTGAGGAAGGATATTTTTTGCAGATGTTTTAATACCAACATAAACAAAAATAGATAAGGAGGCCCCAAGGGCAATTTATTTCTGATTATGTTATTGAAATGTTTTGTGCAATTAGATTGACAATTAATGTGAATAGTTGACAATATATGTCCTTGTTGTATTTGATGTGCACTATTCTCTGCAAACCTAATGTTTCACAATGGAAAAAAACAAAGTCTCACTACTGCAGTAATTTTACAAATTGTATATGCAGAAGTTAATGACGACGTGCTTTCTGCAGGCTAAATACCCCATGGCTCTAACAGTCATCAAAATTGCACAAGTAAATAAAGTCAACAATTAACATTTTATGAACTCGCACCATCATTTATTAAGCATATTACAAACACACACAAATAAAAAAAAACAGAAATGTAAAATGTGCCACTAGCACAGTTTATTTGATTTACAGCAGATCGACAGAATCGGTGACCCTGCAGTGCACAGTGAGAAAACTGTGAAATGAAAATTGCATGTCAGCATGTCACTCATTCAAGTAAGAGCTACGGTACTAAAAAGACATCCATGCATCCATGGTGAACACAGTAGTGACTTCATCGATAAGCCAACACAAAGGCCAGCTCATAAAATCTTCAGCCAGCAATTTGTTTCCTGTTCGCATGCGCCAAACAACACAATATATGGGAGGCATTATGGTTTTTGAATAGCAATGACCACACAGGCTTATTGCTGCAGCTGATATCATCTGTGTGGGGAAACAAACATGACGCCTCAGTGATAATGAAAGGGAAATGCTTGGCTGTCCATGAATGCATCACACAGGTTGCGTGTAGGCCTTTGTGTGCCTATGTGCACATCTGCATACGTGTTTGTCATGCAACAGGCTCCTGACATTGAGGGAGGTTATTGTAATGTTAATTTGATGCTTTATGCCACAGTTCGGATAGTAGCATTGTGTCAGCCCTTTAAAACAGACTGTAGATGCAGGCGAAGGGTTGTGCACCGGATGAACATTCTGTCGTTGGTCGAATTGAAAAGATGCAAATGTGAAACGCCTTGGCTAAACTGTGCATCTAATCTTATAAATTAACCATATGAAAATGATGCCTTGTTGGGAGAATTGCAAAGCAGTCGCGGCCGACCTCCCTCCCGATTGCCTCGCTAAAGTCCGATAGTCAGTAACTCATGTGGTTCATTTCATTGAACCAACTGTGAAACAGTAGGTTTCTAATATTTGCACTGACACTAAAAAGAATCCTGTTACAGTCAACATACCTACTTAAGAAGACAAAGTTTTCATCATGGTTAGCCCCATGAGATGAACCAGCTTGTTTTCAAATAAAAGGACAATGTCAATTTCCACCGCACATCTTCTCTACACACCCTGTACGGGCCAATATAAGCCGTAAAGTAGTGGAATCAATGTGCGAGCAAATTGAATTATACAGCCGCTACACCAGTTACAGTGATTTAATCCAGTTTCAATAGCATTAACAGGCATCTCAAAATATCAACCTCATTAGCATTCACTGATTTTCATTTAAAGGGTTGCACCCAGCACAGTGTGTTTTCTTCACAGTAAATAGAAAGAATGCATCACTCTTTGGCCAGGTGCTGTGAATGCACTATTGCCTTGGCCAACAATGCCCCATGCATAGATTTTACTAAATCAATACGTCTTGCACATGAAGTATTCTTCAGGTATTGACGTACGCTCTGTTGGCCTGGGGCTCTGCTTCTTGCAGCATTACACAGTGCTTAGTGCCAAAAGCTGAGGCGACAAGGAATAACAATTTTTTTTAAAAACCCAGCTAAAGCAGTGCTATGTAAAGGTGTATGAGTCAAAGGGCTCTATTTTCATGACAGAGCACAGAGAGGCTTTGCACTGGTGAAGTGACATTTTCGACAGACACACAGAGGTTTTACTTGTGACTGCAAGCGTTTGATATTTTGGTGACTTGTCCTGAACTTGACTTCACTTGAGTCGGCAGAGCGATGCAGCAGGGGTTGTTATAGTAGCAAAAAAATAAAAAAATAAAAAATAAAAATGCAGCAGAGCAAGTTCAGTGTTTCGGATTATGGCGATTTGACCATTTTACAAGCACACTGAACTCGGTGATGAAAATACAGTGTATGTTTTTTGAGGTTTTTTTTTAGTTGCACCACAATTGTATTTCATTATTACCTACCACAATCCTACTATTACTTATTACTCATGTTCAACATTTTTTTTTTTTTTTTTGGTTCGAAAAATAGAATCATGAAATTTTCAATGGGTTTTCTTACACTAATCTACTTCCACAGTCCAGAAACTTATTAGTATTTCTGTCTTTTTAATGGCTGTATCATAGCTTTTGTCCATAATCAGCAGAAATCACTCCCCTATGAACATAGGTTTTATAAAGCGGTGTATAAAGATGCGTGCATCCTGTTTTTATTCATATTTTACCCAATGTCTCAACTTTTTTGGTGCATTCAGGCTTGTATTAGCATTCATCCACCCATCAGTCCTTTCCCACGTTTTTCATTGTGGTGAACCTGGAACTGATCCCAGCTGACATCGAGGGAAAAAGCAGGGACGGATCGCCAGTCAATAACAGGGCTAACACAGATTAAAATAGAATACAAAGATTTACAGCCATAGGCGATTTTGAGTCACCAATCAACCAAACACACACGCACACGCACATGCACACGCTTTTTGGCTTGTCATGCAGAGATAAACTAACCGAGGAAAGCCCTACAAATCTACTCTTTACCTATTTTGTCACCATTTTCGCCCTGTGCATCTGCCACTTCGTTCAACCACTTCCTTTATCGTCACATCACAAAGTAGTGTCTTCAAGATGTCAATGCAACAGCCTTGCCTGTCACTCATTGCTCTCAGCGGCTGGCGCTGTATGTTTCTTCCTCTTTCCTCTCCCTGCCTCTGTGCTCCAAGTGTGAACAATAACAGTAGCATGTGGCTTGTTTCACCATCTTAATTGCAAAAAAAAAACACAGAGGAGCGGAGAATCAAACAGACACGGTGTGGTTGATCCATCTAATCACACCCTGAATATCCCCACCATACAGGAAACATTAGCTTTTTGTTTGCTTGGCAGTGAACCGTGGATCAGAGCGCCCACTGGTAAACATGTTGTCTTTCCGGGTAGCACTTACACAGCCGTGTGCCAGCGCTTTGAGCCAACATTGACGAAACTCACCAAAAGCCGTCTTCAGATAAACAAACGGACACCACTGGAAGTAATACGCGTGTGCTCACAAACACAAGGACACTCACACATTTCGGCGCTTTTGATGTCATTGGATTATACAGTAAGTGTCTGCGTGGGTGTTCGGCTGCGCTGAATTGTGACGAAGGACAGCGGTTGCCCGTTGAAAAGGTTGGTGATACAGAGTGCATTGGCATTTTACTAAGTACATAATAAGGTGAGTGCGTCAAAGACAAACAGGGACTCGGGACACAAATATAGTCTGAATAGCTGAGCGCAGAAAAAGCATCTTCTATCAAGCTGATATCATAAAAACCAAAGGCCTTTACGTAAAAAAAGAGATGCACAAAAGCACACACACACATACTTGAACACTTTAAAGTGCAGCCAGTTGAGCGTGTTCGCTGAAAAAAGGGGTCAGTGATGGATTTAGAGTCCAGAAAGTGAAAAGTTAAAAAGTTTGATTGAACCCTGACTGGAGATTACTGAATAGTTAGGGGGGAGGAGAGGAGAGGAGAGGAGAGGAGAGGAGAGGAGAGGAGCTTTTTGTCCCTCGAGATGGACTCGGGACTTCTTGTCATACTTTCAATAATGCTGTCATGAACATTCCAATTATGTGCTTGTTAAAACGTACTCTTGTAATTTGTGGATATCGAGCCAACATTTTTAAAAGCCTCGTCCCAGCTGGTTGTAGACAGGGGAACAAAAATGTCCAGGGAAATGTCTGCGTCAGCTCATTGTATAATACAAACACACTATTTCTCGTATCTCCAGAGCACATTGCAAAGTCCCACTTTTAATTTCCTAAATATTTACTGTAACCTCAACTCCAGCTATTAAAAACTGTGGCTTTACCCTAAAACCACTGGAACTTTGATCCAACATTGACATCTCTTTCTTAAACATTACTATTAATATAAATATTACACAAAACAAATTAAGTTATCTATATTTATATGCATTTAGAACAATATACACATATGCATGCACACATGTATACATATACAGACACTATATATGCGTACATACAAAAACACATACACGCACATGTATATAAACCTTACAAATACAAACCCTTACTATAGAAATACATATAATGTGTATATTTAGCTCAGCATATCTGAAAAGGAGTAGGAAATAATATGAATTGTGCGGCTGCTTTTCTCTTGTGTCACATTGTATAAATGTTCCAGAGTGCACACACATCAAGTTTTTTTTTCTCTTTCCTTCCATCTCTCTGCCTGTATGAATCATTCATTACAAAGTATTATATCTCATATGTATAAATACATATGACAGAGAGTTTGTACAATAATTAAAAGGGAAAAAAAAAGTATAATGCATGCAGGGAAAATTGCTATCTGGACCAGAAATGGAAAGCAGAGTAAATTTCTTTAAGCTATAACTAAAGAACATTTGTGTGAATGAGAACATAACTGCACACTTATACTGTTATCATTAGACGCGTGACAATCTGATGCCGTCATCGCTGACGCAACTGGCGTGACTACTTTTCATAAACATAACTCCAAGACCTTTTTTCAGCCTCTAGAAGATTCAAACAACAGGAGGCAAAGGAAAAAAAGCTTAGCAGTCACATAATAATCATTACTATGGCCCTCGAGACTTCCTTAGGAGCATCCAACCACAGATACATATACGTAACATATTTGTGCCAAAAACACACAGTAATACTGAAGATGTGACAAATGATAAAGCTAAGGTTACCTCAGAGAAACATAACTGCTGGAGAACAAGCTCATTGCACCTCTTTTGGAAGAATCCACACCTATAAAGTCACAGTGAATCCACTCAGTCTAGCTGTAAACACAAAGGAAAAATCTATTCTGGGCAAGGTGCCTCAGCTGAGCAGGATGGAGAAAGCCAACAACAAGAACACACGCTTTTCTCAATCAATGAAACAATCAATCAATCTACTTGTAAAGTTGTCACTTTACAAGTATAAATAAGTTGCACCTCACTTGACTTGAGACACTATACAGAACTGTGATATAGGATTAAAACCTTTTAACTCAACTGGGTCATCAGGATATTTTGACACCAACCTGTTGACTTTTCAAACATGTTAATAAATAACAAAAAACAAACAAACAAACAGATGTTACACTGACAATTTTGCTCATCATGTGAGGATAATGTATTCATATTTACAGTATAAGCAACTGCAAACATTTATTCTTTTCTGATTGAAATACCTATATTTTAATTATTTCACTCATGGCACAGGATTTCGATGTTGATCTTTCTCAGATCTTGTAACGAGGCAATAGATAAATTTGATATTCACTGTATATGCTTGTATATTGAATCCACTTGTGTGAGGGTGCTAACTCACTTTTATTGTACATATGTTTTAGCGTTGATTTACAGGCATCATTATTGATTTTTTTTCTTTTTTTTTTTTAAGCCGATACGGTTTCACAGTAGCCTGCAGCTTAATCTTTGAACACCAACAACTGTTTGTACACTAGTTTGCCGGCAGACTATGCTGGGTCATGTTTCGTATATACTGTAAGTTTGAGTATTGTATGTAGGTTAAGGTGTTTTCTTTTCTGTTGTTTTTATTAGAAACATCAAACGCGGTCTGTTTGGACGCCCTTTGACCCAGTAAACCTGGAAGTCTGAGACGGATCTGCTCCTCTGTGTGCCCCCTTGCTGCTCAGGGCCAATCAAGTTGCCACATAACACCATTATTTCAGTCTTGCCCTCCGTGGGGGTGTCGGGATCCTTCCATTGATTCCTTCCTTTCTTTAATCACGTTCTCCAGCTGTATTCATCTTTTCTCTCTCACCGTCTACCCCCTGTCTTTATCATTCCTTCATCCCTCTCTCTCTCTGCTTCACTCTTTCTCTTCACTTTCTCCTGCTATCGACTTCAACCCCTCCCATTCTACCACCATCATCCAAAACTCTGTCATCCTGCTATCCTGATCTCACCACCCCTCCTTGCTTTGGAAACTCTCTCCATGCATCTATCCTTTCCTCAAAAGCCCTTGCGGCTGGGGCTCCATAATGAAATCTCAGCAAGCCTTATTGTGTTGATTAAAGCTGTCAGAAAGGAACTAAGAGAGGAAAAATACAGCCGGCAACAAGGGAAAACCAGGGCTCAATGGTGCGTTGCCAGTGCCCTTGTTTCAGCAATTGTTTAGCCTTTCCCTCCCGTCTCAGTTTTTTTTTCCATTCTTTCCTCGTCTCCCCGGTTTACTATACCCCACCTCTCTACTAGTTCCTTACTCTTTTTATTCTCTCCCCTTCAACCTCGCTCCCGTCATCCATTTCAATATAAGCAGGAATCTCTCGAGGTATGTTCTCACTGACCTTAACTTAATGTAATTTTATCGAACCACATTCCCTCCTCAACCACTCTCCTCCAGCTGTTTTCGCAAATGCCATACACTGCTGCGTCTTGGTGTGCAACTACAAAGCTGTGAGATATTTTATCCAACCTTAAATGACAGAGGTCCAATCAGTTGTTTCAAATGTGTTACACAGTGGGGTTGACAACAACACTGAAACAACCAAGAGAATTTTTTTTAAATAAAATTCAGCAAATGCAAGGTGGATTGTAGGGCTTAGCATTCTTTAATGTCCATCACTTGACTGACCTTGCCTGAGATACAAACAGATCCCATAACATATAGAAGTCCAAGAGGAGCCTGTGCTTCTTCAAGAAGCTTGCTTCAGCTTCTACTGGGTGTCTACTGGTGAAAATGGTTCCAAAGATGGAAGTTTTCTAAAACGTGTGCACACCACACCTAATAACAACAATGGCGGCCTCTAGAGTGTTTCATGACTTCCATGTTCTCCTGGGACTTTGTAGTTTTATAGTCGAGTCACCTGCAATAACAATCCAACTTACTTGTCTGTCCATATGAATGTCTCCGTCCTTACCATGGTCAATTTGTCAATATGTGGTTTCATTTCAAAACAAAACAAAAAACCTGTCTTTTCTTATAGCCTGGCATGGTAACTAAATAATTCTCAGTGCTTCTGCCATTTCTGTTTAAATAGATATCATTTTCAAAACATTGTAATGTAAATGTGAAAACACGACCCGCTTTCACGTGAAACATAAACGGGCCCTTAGAAAGGCTCACTTCTGCTGCCCTCCAGAAAGAAATATATGCTTTAAAGATTTCACATAAACAGTAAAAATCAGCTTTTACCCACAAAGAACCAACATCCACCCACACAAACACCAGCTACATAAGGCTCGATGTTCAGTCACCGCCCAATCATTCCAGTCTGCTTTGCACTTTCAAACAATTTTGTATGATTTGCATTAATCTTGTATAGGCAGTGAGAGTAAGACGTGGAATTATATACAGTATTTTGTCGGCATTGTTAC
The DNA here is from genome assembly GCF_963422515.1 of Blennius ocellaris. Taxonomy (NCBI): domain Eukaryota; kingdom Metazoa; phylum Chordata; class Actinopteri; order Blenniiformes; family Blenniidae; genus Blennius; species Blennius ocellaris. The sequence continues at coordinate 10,186,741 of NC_137671.1, read as the reverse complement.
AATCAGAAGATTTTGTATGTTATATTGGAGGTACAGTGCAATTAAAATTACAACCAATGTTTAGTAGCAGGGACACAGCAGAAGTCTTATATTTTGTGAGTGAACACAGAGTTTTAGCAGTCATTTAATAACAACCCTTGAGATCATTAGCACTGATCCTGACCTGCTCCAGCTCAGCAGGCGACTGATCGGTCGATAACATCACTTCAGCTTTGCAGGAATTATTGAGAGCAGATTTTTAGCATTTCTGGAAAGAAGACAATCTTGAAATAAAGCCGGCAATAGATTCTCAGATTACAGAGAGAGCTGAAGCAATATACTGAAAGTTGAGCAAAAAGCAAATCATTTATATGCCATTATTAAATCACAGAGTACGAGCAACACTTATCTCAAAGAAAAAAAATAGATCAATTTAAAAGGAAAAAGTGCTGGAAGTAATTTCAGCTTAAATATCAAAGCATATTACAAAATATAGTGTTAAAAAAACAGAGAAAAATTAATTCAAAAGACAGACTAAGCAGCCATCTTTTCTCTCAGCGCCATGGTTTAAAATAAATGTCAACTAACACACTGTCCACCATTTTACAGCAAAATAGTTGAGATACTTACTGTGTGCGCATTACAGGGTGGGATGTTGACAGAACAGATTGTTCATAAATTAGGGATTTACGCCATGTGTCAACATGCTTTCTGTAATTCTAAAAATGTTGTATCGACAAGAGCTGGGATTGTCACAAGCAGCACACAGATGTACACACTGTACTGCAAGCACACACTGAGCAGGGGACCTGCACACATAATCCATCAATACACCATGACTCCAAAGTAAACATAGCTTCTAATACATGTCTGCACACACACAGCATTGGGGGGAAAAGGATCAAGCACAATCATTACCAGGCAGACCTGGAAGGTATTTCCTCCAGAGGCTAACCTTCTATTAACATTACATTAACAGAGAGACAGCCGTGTGACAGCTTGACATGACTGCATATCAACTGTTTCTCTTTCAATTACAGAGAGGACAGAGGAAGCACAGGCAATCTAATCGGACATCCACAAGGGGTTCTTTGAGGAGGCTTTGGAAGCTGGGAGGCCCAAAATCGATCAGCCAGTTCAGCTGAATGTAAAAATGAGCTGCGACTTCCCCATGTTGTGGAATAAGGACATGATGATGAAAGTCCGGACTCGAGGAAAAAGTTGCGAAAGTTCAAATCAAGGCAATAAATAAATCATTGAGGCACTTAAATTGCATGTGGCCATGCTCTTTGATTTCTCATTAAGGTACAAGGTGTATGTTAACAAATGTGTACTCATGACAGCTTTATAAATTCAACAGCATGAAATTTGAAAGCCGTTTCTGAGGCGGTACCAATATTAAATGTCACTGTGGATGAAGTTCAAAAAAGAAAAAAGAAAAAAACTACAAACTTCGGTATAACAACTACTGGACAGAGCTGGATGAATAAAATATTGTAAAGGGATATTATAAGAAAGGAAAATACAATTTTAAATCCAGGTTTAAATTGAGTAGGAAAGGCTCACTGTAATTGACAAGAGGTAAAATGCTTGACAGTGTGATCCCACTCTCATTTATATTCCCAGCAGAGACTCACAGCCTCGGTTAGAAACACAAATGAAACAACAGTATGAGCTCCCAACTTCAAGGATGACAGCAAAAATAGCTGGAAAAAAAAGCCTCCAACAGAAAATGGGAAAAAAATGTTTTTGTGTTCCAAGGTACAACAGCTTCTTCTGGCCTATTCATTCATAAATGTTGTGCAGGTGACCTGAGCAGGATATACCCTGCCTTCTCCCAAAGAGAGCTGAGATTGTCTCCAGCGCTCTGCAAGCCTGGATTGGATAAAGTGGTATAGAAAAAGGATATTGTGTAAGTTTGAGTCAGCAAACCGGTCGGGGTGGACAATTATCCAAGAAAGCATGTATGCAGGCCCATCCTTGTTAAGGCCAGCAGCACAGTCGAGGTTACAGCCAGCACTGGGAGACAGCGCTGACTGGGACCAGAGGCCACGGCATTTTCTGAGCCTGTTATACAGCTTTAATACCTTCGGCAGAAATCCCAGAGGCCATTTGGGGGTCCAAATTCCCCCCACCCCCCAACCTTGTGGAAACAGTCTTGAGTAAACTGTATTATTTTGAATGTCAAGATATTGAAAACGAATCAAACTCATGTCATCTGAATTTAAAGGCATCATTACTTTTTCATTAATCATGATTGTTACACCAACAATACACCCACTGTTTGTGCAAGTTCACACCAGGTGAGGTCGACCTGTGCCAGAAGCTTTGTGTACAATACGCAAAAAGTCTATTTGGGAAAGAGATTGAGCACAAGGTCCCACTTTAAATCATAGTGAATGTGTTTATTTGCAGGATAAAAACTTTTCTTGTAGATATTTTGTTTTATTCTACTACATAAATTCAACTGTACATTATCCCTGGAGGCAACAGTCCAGAAGTCAGAAGCAGAAGGAAAAAAATGGAGACATCAACTACGACTTTGGGGACTGCAGTCGGAAACATGATGTAACGTAACTGCTGTGCTGCTATTCTGTCTTTTCAGATTGATTGTGGCCTTTGCAAATCCACCGGAATTGCAGCACAGAAATAATCCAACAACTTCAAATCTCAATTTTCCCCCGTCTGGATGTGAATTACCAAAAGTATTTAGGGACTATTGTGCTGGATTTTTTTCTGGAAGGCGAACTTTAAACAGGCTCCGACTGTGTTGTACATAAAGGCAATGACTTGGTGATATACTGTATTTTCCCAAAAATGTCAACTAATATGATATAATACTGACATTCCAGAGAAAAATTGGCGAAATAAACTGATCTCTTTTGAATAGCACCATATGTTTGATTTAGAAGACCTCCATACTGAAACACTGTATTAGAGATTAAAGTTTTGTTTCATAAATCCAACCACTCAAATTCAGTTTACATTTTGGTTTTGACAAAGACAAAGTACTCGCACTCCATCCTTATCTGTACTCATTCAATATCCCAAGCACGCAGGCTGATCAGAGATCAGCTGCTGAGGCTTGTAAAAGCTTTGCCACCACGAGTGCCACAGGAAGTCCCCGATCACTAAATGGTTTATTGTGGCACAAACCAGAAGTTAATCAGCGTGCCTTTACATTCACGGAGACGGGAACAGGACGTTTCTGCTTCATAAAGGACCTAAACGATTAATTACTTATCAAATTGAGTAAAGGGTAGATTAATTGCGTGTCATCTGAGAGATTCATTAATTCACGCACTACGCAACTGTTGCACTAATAACTTCACAAGACTAAAGATCAGGCTCCAGTGATTACAAAGTTATATGTTGGATATCTGCAGAAGGCTGAATTCATTACATGACGCTGGTTAGGCCATTCTGTCAAGTGATTGTGCCACAAAATGAATCAATAACTTGATCAGAAAGTCATTTTGAGGGTTATTGGAGGTCTGGGCAGAGGAGTTGTTTATCGGAGGGCTGAACAATGGGAAAACACATGACCCAGCCATTTCTGCAACAACTCAAATCAATGGAAGGATGATCAGGGAAGATATTGGCAACAAGGGAGCATGATGAGCAATACTCTCCTCAGCACAAAACAATTGAATGGCAATCTATCTCGGCTAAAGTTAGGAGACACACGAACGCGCACAGCTGCAAAAAAAAAAAATCTGGTTTTGCTGCACTTTAAAACTCGAGTACTGAGTGTGCCCAAGTATGTACAGTGG